>NC_079189.1:439265460-439637268 GCF_029499605.1 Hyla sarda
TCAATCCTCCAACTCCTGGAATGTTGCACCATAACCTATATTAGTTTTTCCCAATCAGAGCGTCTCCAGCTGTTGCAAAACTACAAATCCCAGCCCCATTGGCTGTCGGGCATGCTGGGAGTTGTAGTTTTGTAACAGCTGGAGGCATCCCGGGTTGGGAAACACTGACCTATACTATATATTACTATATAGTCCAGCATGCTGGGAGTTGTAGTTTTCATTTGGGACAGCTGCTGAGCCACAGGCTGGGAGTTGTAGTTAGTAACTAACTGCAACTCCAGAATTTAATAAAAAAAAAAAAATTATCAAAAAGTCCCATCAAAACAAAAATGGTACTGATAAAAACTACAGTACAGATCGTGGTGCAAAAAAATGACCCCTCATACAGCCCTGTATAAGAAGAAATAAAAAAAGTTATAGGGGTCAGAATAGGACATTTCCCCCGCATATGTGTATCCTGTGATGTCAAGCATATTTAATTCATTATGCAAATTAGCATGGCAACCCTAGGGGTGAACCAATCACAGCTCAGCTCTTATTTTATAATAACAATTTGATACAATTTAAGAAAAAAAGAGCTGAGCTGTGATTGGTTGCTGTGGGCAAATCAGACACAATTTTGTACAGGCCTAGAAAATCTGAAGTGCCTTGCAGTTCTGCAGCTTGATATAAATCCCTCCCACTTGTCATACTTACATTGTCTCAATTGCCTTAATCATTTTAAATAATAATTTTTGACAAATATTACATTCCAAATAGGGCTGGCGCCTGCAAGCTGCAGTAAAATTGTGAGTTTTCCAGACTTGCTTGTAGCCTTAATAAGAAAGGAAAAGTTGTGGGAAATTTACATAAGACACAAGAATTGGGGAAACTATTTAAATTCTTGTAGATGTCCCACAACGTTTTTATCTATACCATTAAAAGGTGCTCAACGGATCTCTTGTAGGAATTTTTCTGCTGTAAATACGGTATGTATTTTCCATGAATCTGTTAGCAGGTCCATCTGTGCCCTGATGACACCTTGTTTTTTCCCTTTTCTAACATGACCTTTAACCAAATCATTCAGAATTCCACAGTAGGGTGTTCTGTATTCAGAAAATGACCCTATATGCAGATTGTTTTTCTCATACTTCCATAATGCTGTTACGCCGAGCGCTCCGGGTCCCCGCTCCTCCCCGGAGCGCTCGCTTCACTCCCTCCGCTGCAGCGCTCCGGTCACGTCCTCTGACCCGGGGCGCTGCGATCCTGCTGCCAGCCGGGATGCGATTCGCGATGCGGGTAGCGCCCGCTCGCGATGCGCACCCCGGCTCCCCTACCTGACTCGCTCCCCGTCTGTTCTGTCCCGACGCGCGCGGCCCCGCTCCCTAGGGCGCGCGCGCGCCGGGTCTCTGCGATTTAAAGGGCCACTGCGCCGCTGATTGGCGCAGTGGTTCCAATTAGGGTTTTCACCTGTGCACTTCCCTATATTACCTCACTTCCCTTGCACTCCCTTGCCGGATCTTGTTGCCTTAGTGCCAGTGAAAGCGTTCCTTGTGTGTTCCTTGCCTGTGTTTCCAGACCTTCTGCCGTTGCCCCTGACTACGATCCTTGCTGCCTGCCCCGACCTTCTGCTACGTCCGACCTTGCTTCTGCCTACTCCCTTGTACCGCGCCTATCTTCAGCAGCCAGAGAGGTGAGCCGTTGCTAGTGGATACGACCTGGTCACTACCGCCGCAGCAAGACCATCCCGCTTTGCGGCGGGCTCTGGTGAAAACCAGTAGTGGCTTAGAACCGGTCCACTAGCACGGTCCACGCCAATCCCTCTCTGGCACAGAGGGTCCACTACCTGCCTGCCGGCATCGTGACAGTAGATCCGGCCATGGATCCCGCTGAAGTTCCTCTGCCAGTTGTCGCTGACCTCACCACGGTGGTCGCCCAGCAGTCACAACAGATAGCGCAACAAGGCCAACAGCTGTCTCAACTGACCGTTATGCTACAACAGTTGCTACCACAGCTTCAGCAGTCATCTCCTCCGCCAGCTCCTGCACCTCCTCCGCAGCGAGTGGCCGCTCCTGGGATACGCTTATCCTTGCCAGATAAATTTGATGGGGACTCTAAGTTTTGCCGTGGCTTTCTCTCCCAATGTTCCCTGCATCTGGAGATGATGTCGGACCTGTTTCCCACTGAAAGGTCTAAGGTGGCTTTCGTAGTCAGTCTTCTGTCCGGAAAAGCCCTGTCATGGGCCACACCGCTCTGGGACCGCAATGACCCCGTCACTGCCTCTGTACACTCCTTCTTCTCGGAAATCCGAAGTGTCTTTGAGGAACCTGCCCGAGCCTCTTCTGCTGAGACTGCCCTGTTGAACCTGGTCCAGGGTAATTCTTCCGTTGGCGAGTACGCCGTACAATTCCGTACACTTGCTTCAGAATTGTCCTGGAATAATGAGGCCCTCTGCGCGACCTTCAAAAAAGGCCTATCCAGCAACATTAAAGATGTTCTGGCCGCACGAGAAATTCCTGCTAATCTACATGAACTTATTCACCTAGCCACTCGCATTGACATGCGTTTTTCTGAAAGGCGTCAGGAACTCCGCCAAGATATGGACTCTGTTCGCACGAGGCGTTTCGTCTCCTCGGCTCCTCTCTCCTCTGGTCCCCTGCAATCTGTTCCTGTGCCCCCCGCCGTGGAGGCTATGCAGGTCGACCGGTCTCGCCTGACACCTCAAGAGAGGACACGACGCCGTATGGAGAACCTCTGCCTGTACTGTGCTAGTACCGAACACTTCCTGAGGGATTGTCCTATCCGTCCTCCCCGCCTGGAAAGACGTACGCTGACTCCGCACAAAGGTGAGACAGTCCTTGATGTCTACTCTGCTTCTCCACGTCTTACTGTGCCTGTGCGGTTGTCTGCCTCTGCCTTCTCCTTCTCTACAGTGGCTTTCTTGGACTCTGGATCTGCAGGAAATTTTATTTTGGCCTCTCTCGTCAACAGGTTCAACATCCCAGTGACCGGTCTCGCCAGACCCCTCTACATCAATTGTGTAAATAATGAAAGATTGGACTGTACCATACGTTTCCGCACGGAGCCCCTTCTTATGAGCATCGGATCTCATCATGAGAGGATTGAACTTTTGGTCCTCCCCAATTGCACCTCGGAGATTCTCCTTGGACTTCCCTGGCTTCAACTTCATTCCCCAACCCTGGATTGGTCCACTGGGGAGATCAAGAGTTGGGGGTCCTCTTGTTCCAAGAACTGTCTAAAACCGGTTCCCAGTAACCCTTGCCGTAACTCTGTGGTTCCTCCAGTAACCGGTCTCCCTAAGGCCTATATGGACTTCGCGGATGTTTTCTGCAAAAAACAAGCTGAGACTCTACCTCCTCACAGGCCTTATGATTGCCCTATCGACCTCCTCCCGGGTACTACTCCACCCCGGGGCAGAATTTATCCTCTCTCTGCCCCAGAGACTCTTGCCATGTCCGAATACGTCCAGGAGAATCTAAAAAAGGGCTTTATCCGTAAATCCTCCTCTCCTGCCGGAGCCGGATTTTTCTTTGTGTCCAAAAAAGATGGCTCCCTACGTCCTTGCATTGACTACCGCGGTCTTAATAAAATCACGGTTAAGAACCGCTACCCCTTACCCCTCATCTCTGAACTCTTTGATCGCCTCCAAGGTGCCCACATCTTCACTAAATTGGACTTAAGAGGCGCCTATAACCTCATCCGCATCAGAGAGGGGGACGAGTGGAAAACGGCATTTAACACCAGAGATGGACACTTTGAGTATCTGGTCATGCCCTTTGGACTGTGTAATGCCCCTGCCGTCTTCCAAGACTTTGTCAATGAAATTTTTCGTGATCTGTTATACTCCTGTGTTGTGGTATATCTGGACGATATCCTAATTTTTTCTGCCAATCTAGAAGAACACCGCCAGCATGTCCGTATGGTTCTTCAGAGACTTCGTGACAACCAACTCTATGCCAAAATTGAGAAATGTCTGTTTGAATGCCAATCTCTTCCTTTTCTAGGATATTTGGTCTCTGGCCAGGGACTACAGATGGATCCAGACAAACTCTCTGCCGTCTTAAATTGGCCACGCCCCTCCGGACTCCGTGCTATCCAACGCTTTTTGGGGTTCGCCAATTATTACAGGCAATTTATTCCACATTTTTCTACCATTGTGGCTCCTATCGTGGCTTTAACCAAGAAAAATGCTGATCCCAAGTCCTGGCCTCCTCAAGCAGAAGACTCCTTTAAACGACTCAAGTCTGCCTTTTCTTCGGCTCCCGTGCTCTCCAGACCTGACCCTTCCAAACCCTTCCTATTGGAGGTTGATGCCTCCTCAGTAGGAGCTGGAGCTGTTCTTCTACAAAAAAATCCTTCCGGGCATGCTGTCACTTGTGGTTTTTTCTCTAGGACCTTCTCTCCAGCGGAGAGGAACTACTCCATCGGGGATCGAGAGCTTCTAGCCATTAAATTAGCACTTGAGGAATGGAGGCATCTGCTGGAGGGATCAAGATTTCCTGTTATTATCTACACCGACCACAAGAACCTCTCCTACCTCCAGTCGGCCCAACGGCTGAATCCTCGCCAGGCCCGGTGGTCTCTGTTCTTTGCCCGATTTAATTTTGAGATTCACTTTCGTCCTGCCGATAAGAACATTAGGGCCGATGCTCTCTCTCGTTCCTCGGATGCCTCAGAAGTTGATCTCCCTCCGCAACACATCATTCCACCTGACTGCCTGATCTCCACTTCTCCTGCCTCCATCAGGCAGACTCCTCCAGGAAAGACCTTTGTTTCTCCACGCCAACGCCTCGGAATCCTCAAATGGGGTCACTCCTCCCATCTCGCAGGTCATGCGGGCATCAAGAAATCTGTGCAACTCATCTCCCGCTTCTATTGGTGGCCGACTCTGGAGACGGATGTTGGGGACTTTGTGCGAGCCTGCACTATCTGTGCCCGGGATAAGACTCCTCGCCAGAAGCCCGCTGGTTTTCTTCATCCTCTGCCTGTCCCCGAACAGCCTTGGTCTCTGATTGGTATGGATTTTATTACTGATTTACCCCCTTCCCGTGGCAACACCGTTATTTGGGTGGTCGTAGATCGATTCTCCAAAATGGCACATTTCATCCCTCTTCCTGGTCTTCCTTCTGCGCCTCAGTTGGCTAAACAATTTTTTGTACACATTTTTCGTCTTCACGGGTTGCCTACGCAGATTGTCTCGGATAGAGGGGTCCAATTCGTGTCTAAATTCTGGAGGGCTCTCTGTAAACAACTCAAGATTAAATTAAATTTTTCCTCTGCATATCATCCCCAGTCCAATGGACAAGTAGAAAGAATTAACCAGATCCTGGGTGATTATTTGCGACATTTTGTTTCCTCCCGCCAGGATGACTGGGCAGATCTCCTTCCATGGGCCGAATTTTCGTATAACTTCAGGGTCTCTGAATCTTCCTCCAAATCCCCATTTTTCGTGGTGTACGGCCGTCACCCTCTTCCCCCCCTCCCTACCCCCTTGCCCTCTGGTCTGCCCGCTGTGGATGAAATTTCTCGTGACCTTTCCATTATATGGAGAGAGACCCAAAATTCTCTTTTACAGGCTTCTTCACGCATGAAGAGGTTCGCGGATAAGAAAAGAAGAGCTCCCCCCGTTTTTTCCCCTGGAGACAAGGTATGGCTCTCCGCTAAATATGTCCGCTTCCGTGTCCCTAGCTACAAGTTGGGACCACGCTATCTTGGTCCTTTCAAAATTTTGTGTCAAATTAATCCTGTCTCTTATAAACTTCTTCTTCCTCCTTCTCTTCGTATCCCTAATGCCTTTCACGTCTCTCTTCTCAAACCACTCATCCTCAACCGTTTTTCTCCCAAATCTGTTCCTCCCACTCCTGTTTCCGGCTCCTCGGACGTCTTCTCGGTCAAGGAAATTTTGGCTGCCAAAAAGGTCAGAGGGAAAAATTTTTTTTTAGTTGACTGGGAGGGTTGTGGTCCTGAAGAGAGATCCTGGGAACCTGAGGACAACATCCTTGACAAAAGTCTGCTCCTCAGGTTCTCAGGCTCCAAGAAGAGGGGGAGACCCAAGGGGGGGGGTACTGTTACGCCGAGCGCTCCGGGTCCCCGCTCCTCCCCGGAGCGCTCGCTTCACTCCCTCCGCTGCAGCGCTCCGGTCACGTCCTCTGACCCGGGGCGCTGCGATCCTGCTGCCAGCCGGGATGCGATTCGCGATGCGGGTAGCGCCCGCTCGCGATGCGCACCCCGGCTCCCCTACCTGACTCGCTCCCCGTCTGTTCTGTCCCGACGCGCGCGGCCCCGCTCCCTAGGGCGCGCGCGCGCCGGGTCTCTGCGATTTAAAGGGCCACTGCGCCGCTGATTGGCGCAGTGGTTCCAATTAGGGTTTTCACCTGTGCACTTCCCTATATTACCTCACTTCCCTTGCACTCCCTTGCCGGATCTTGTTGCCTTAGTGCCAGTGAAAGCGTTCCTTGTGTGTTCCTTGCCTGTGTTTCCAGACCTTCTGCCGTTGCCCCTGACTACGATCCTTGCTGCCTGCCCCGACCTTCTGCTACGTCCGACCTTGCTTCTGCCTACTCCCTTGTACCGCGCCTATCTTCAGCAGCCAGAGAGGTGAGCCGTTGCTAGTGGATACGACCTGGTCACTACCGCCGCAGCAAGACCATCCCGCTTTGCGGCGGGCTCTGGTGAAAACCAGTAGTGGCTTAGAACCGGTCCACTAGCACGGTCCACGCCAATCCCTCTCTGGCACAGAGGGTCCACTACCTGCCTGCCGGCATCGTGACAAATGCTTGATAATGATCAACTCAATTTTGATAGGATCCTACTAAATGTGGAGGGGAATACCATGATACAATAACTCTTATATCACTGCTCAAAGATGTTAAAGAGTACCTGTCAGCAAATAAACTTTTCTAAACTAACTCAGGCTATGTTCCCTGACTACAACTAACACGCCCTCCCACCCGTGAAAGAAATTTCAAAGCTTTAAAAAGTTGTGTATCTTACCTTAATTCTTGCTCACATAGTGCAATCTCCCAGATGGAAAAAGTGGACGTTTCCCAGCAGGCATGACATCACTGAAGCCTGCTGGGGACAACTTCCACCCTCACATTGTTGCAGTGCTGTGATGAATAGAAGACCTCAAGCTCTGTGTAACAGCTTTCAGTCTGTGCTTCTTTCAGTGAGGCTCTTTACAGCTTTCAGTCTGTACAGCTCTTAGTCTGTGTATCTTTCAGGGAGGCTCTTTGCAGCTGTCAATCAAGCTCAGTGCAGAGAAACACTTCCTGAGTTTGGTCTCCTGCCATTACAAGCAGGAGACTAAATTCTGAGATTTTGACCACACGGAATGTGTTCTGACCAAGAAGGTAGACTCCTGGCCCTGAAGTATTCAGCAGAAAAACTAACATAAAACTTTTTATTTTTTTATTTTTTTTTTAAATGGAAGCCAATTACAAAAGTTATTTACTTGACATAAGGATTCAAATCTTAAAAATCATGTTTAATGACAATGCCCATTTAAGCTCTGGATAGGTCTGGTAAAAGTACATTTTTCTAATCCGTTGCAATCCCTTTTATACCCTAAAATCCAATAGTTTGTTAGTCACAGAAACAAACTCAGTTGCAAATACCTTGGTTGGTATATCAAATGATAGAGGGAAGTCCAAACTAGATGTGAGTGGTATGATATGTACTGTATAAAGGATAATGTATCTGATGCAATGAGGATGCAACCAGATCCTCTCTAGATCCTTTGACTGAATTCTAACAGAACACACTGCAAACATTGGCTCCTCGCAGCCTTTTATTGTGTATAGATTATGAGTGGTCCCCTATCCTGTAGAAATATAATATATATAATAATTGATAATTGATCCTACCAGGAGTCTATAAGACATTGAGCTGCTTAGAAACCCTGGACACTTGTGCGTGGCTCAAACCCTGTGACTTGGAAGCATTTCAAATGCCGAGGTCATACAAATGAAAACAATGTCCGTTCTGCCAACTTAAAGGACAGGAAAATTTAGTGGGACAGAATGTGCATTGTGATGTCTCGCTTCTAACAGACCTCCAACTTCCAACAACAAACATGTCATTCATACCCAAGGATCTGCATTAAAGCGTTTCACAGCAACAGATAGAACTGTGAATAGTACAGCAAAGTCTCTCCATCAAAATGATAGGAACCGTGCCACATTCTTCTAGATAAAGGCACCTATCTTCTCTATATATAAATTGCATGCACACTCATTATGTAAGCAATACCCACAGCTGTTCTGCTAGGGCAAGACTTTGGTCACAAGTGCTGGACATGGTATGTTGTCAGCAAGCTTTACATAGCCCCACACAGATACCCATTACAGCAATTAAATTAATAGAGGATCTAAATCAGAATTTATTTATTTGATAATCCTTCCTTTAGGTGCAACACTATACATCACTTGAACTGTATGTTTTCCATAGTGCAACGGTACAGAAGTAGTAGATACAACAGGATGATGACATTGCTTCAAGTTGATCTAACACAATACTAGTATTAGACTCCTGTAGGCTGTGTACAATTGCTGAAACGCGTCACTTTGTTTTGTACAACTCCGTATGTCTGCGTTTTTTAAAATAAATTGACTATCCTTTTCCGAGAAGACTGCACTGGACATTTTCTTCATTCCATATTTATAAAAATACATTTGAATTTCACTATATGGACTCAGCAAGTTAAGATTATGAATCCATAAGACTTCTCATTGCAGAAGTCTTCTCTTAACCCCTTTCTTTGTTGCTTCGCTCACCTCCTCAAGGACCATCTATCTCGAATCACTGACTCGAGAGTTAGCTTAAAGGGGTACTCCGGTGGAAAACAATTTTTTTTAAATAAACTGGTGCCAGAAAGTTGAACAGATTTGTAAATTACTTCTATTTAAAAATCTTAATCCTTCCAGTACTTATCAGGTGCTGTATACTACAGAGGAAGTTCTTTTCTTTTTGAATTTCTTTTCAGTCTGACCACAGTGCTCTCTGCTGACACCTCTGTCCATGTCACAAACTGTCCAGAGCAGGAGCAAATCCCCATAGCATCGAGCACTTGGGTTGGCATATTTTAGGTTTTTGTAAAGCTGGGCTGGCCAGTTAGGCAGGGTTTTGTTTTTGTGTTTTGGTACTAGTGTATTTCTTATTTATGTTATAGCTGGTTAAGCTTGTTTTGTGTTTTTGTATAATTTTTTTTACTTTTATAATAAAAAAAAAGTGTCACCAGAGAGCACTGTGGTCAGACTGAAAAGAAATTCAAAAATAATTTACAGCAGCTGATAAGTACTGGAAGGATTAAGATTTTTTAAATTGAAGTCATTTACAAATGTGTTTAACTTTCTGGCACCAGTTGATTTAAAAAAAAATGTTCTCCACCAGAGTACCTCTTTAAGCAAAATGCTTTGCCACACTTGTTTAACCATATTTAGTTCTCTCTTGGTGTGAGTTGGTTAGTTTCTTTTTACTCATATTTCCTTAGGCTACTTCGATGTTCACTTTACACAACTTTGCACTTCTCATAGTTTGCCCAATATAAACTTTGCCACAGGGGCATTTGAGGAGGTAAACTTGTTATTATTACTTTCGTGTATGTCTCCACACACGTAGTCTTGCGATACTTACCGATTATGTATTGGTAGTGGGTGCACACTAGGGAATGATTGAAACGCAGCGGTGTTCGACAGTGAGAGGAATCCGCTCCAGTCCCTTCTGAAGGGAGCTACTGTGTCCGAGTTTGAATGAACTACACTAGTATTTTTGCAGAAAGCTGAATTTCCATTAATCCATGGAAAATGTGAGAAGTTGACACAAAAGAAAAAGATTTTAAGGGTTTATGGAAGATGTGCATGTCCACTTTTGACTGCATCATAAACCCTGTTATCATGGCGCACACATGACATATCAGGTTGAATGAATTATTTGTGAACAAACGCCAAAAGAAATAGTCAGGTGAATGGATCCATGAACAGCTCAATGTTGGTTCTCATCTGCTAGTTCCTCTTTAAGGGAATGTTCTTAGGTCAAGCTTGGGTGAATTGTTGGATCCTCTGGTGAGCAAGTCCGACTTAGCAAAGATATTAAAGAAGCAGTCTGACAAATAAACACTTTTACACATATAAAACTAACTCACAAGCAATATCTAGCAGTGTAATTTGTTTATTCCCAGCTCAGTTGTATCTGGGGACCTTATGTAGACTGGATTCCAGTCTTTCCTCTGTGGCTTAACTACAACAGTGATTCCCATAGTGGGCAATATTGTTTCCTGAAAAAGGGGCGCTAAGCCACATAAGTTTTATGAACCTCTGAACTACAGGAATATATAATCATCAAATCTCTCCTGGCAGCTCAGACCCCTCCTCACCAACTTTGCCTTCCTTGCTTTTTTGTTTGCCCCCCCCCCCCCCAGTCTGCTGAAGAGACCTGTGGAGCAGTGATATAGTACATTGTCCTGACAATAATTATCTCCAGGGTTGTAGAACTTTGTTGACTAACATTACTTGTCTCTGCTATCTTCTGTGTGAAAAATCACCAGTGTATCCTATAAGATACTATACTACCAGACATTGCTCTCCTGTTTCCTGTGTCTCCTGCTTGTAAAAGCTGACAGGCAGCAACCTATCACAAGGAAGAAATACTTTGAGGCTGCTGCTCATATCATACTGTGAGTTAGGGGACAGAACATTTATTTCAATAATATATTTCTTGCTGCACTTAGATAGCAAGTGCGATGATGAGACTTCACCTCAGTTGTCTCTGCAAAGCCAGATGCATCATAGGAAATAAAAGCTGTAGAAAAACCAAATCAGAAGGACAAAATGAGTCACGATTACAGACAACCAATGAATGTCGCATCAACTAAAATAAGTATACGCGAGGCATACACAAAAGATTCTGCACTATTCTCAGATAATAACCTATGCTACACTATTTAAGGTAAAAACAAAATCGTCAGTGTAAGTTGGCCCCAATGATGATGAGTAGACAGTATGATGGGTTCGAGCAGTGTTGTGATAAGCAATGTATAGAAGATATGACTATATTTCTGATAATATAGGGAAGCCATTCACCTTTCTGAATTTCCACTCTGAGACACAAATTCCAGTTTTTTTCACCTTTCACTTGGGGCATGATAACATTCAGGCAGTGGCCTTGACTGTGTCTGGGTTACAAAGTGGTATGCCATGTGAGGACATTCTTATGCACAGTACAAAGCTGTGGGATTCGTGCCCAGTGATGAGCAGCTGTCTATTCATCTATCTATTTATATATATTCTAGCTAAGCTAATGTTTATTAATGCCGCCTCACCCACGCTGACTCCAAATGCATGCGTCAAATATTCTTTACCAGCCATTACAAAAATGAACTTATAATATTGAGATATAAACACAGCATATCCATTTCACTAATCTGCCAACTTTGCTAATTGTTCTAATTTATGAGCATCATTTACCATATAACCAGATAAGAGTGCATGAAGCCAGAAGAGTCTATTAGAAATGCACAGACAAGATTCCTATTTCCCAGAAACAAAAATTATGAAAATATATATATTTTTTTCTCACTTAGATTCTGAGTTCAGAAACATTGCATGCAGAGAACAGATGTCTCATGAAGCGTACCTGTAACAGGTAACTATTTAGCATTAGGTGTTGTGTGTTTATGTGAAGAGTGCCACCATTTCTGGCCATTATTTAACTTGTATATAGCATTTTTTACCTGTCTTCCCCTATACAGGTCATCTCTTATATTCAGAAGTGGTAACAACATGGAGGACATTATATTGTAGACCTGTACTGTGCAGTGTAAACTGTAAATTAAGCTGCGGGTCAGATCTGATGCTTAGAGTAAGCTCTTGGGTAGCCCCTTTGCATTTTGTTCATCTCTTGATGTTTGCTTCTGGTCTCGCTACTCTCTCCCTCCCACCTGATTCTTCACCCCTCCTTTTTTCATCGACTTGTATAGGCAGCATGTAATATGATCCTTCAGTGAGCTGCTAGTCCCTCTTGGGAACACACAATGAAATGAAGCTTAAATGGGCACTGTCAGATACAAAAACTTTGTATATGTTGTTCATATTGGCACAACCTTAACCTTTCTAATATACTTCATAAGAAAATTGTATTTCCTTTTTATAGAAATCATGGCTATGTCCAAGCTGAAGCACAAGCATAGACAAAGCCCAGTAAGTTAGGGTGGGCTAGCATTTTTCTGTGCTCTCTCCTGTCTGATAGCACTCCTCTGTGCTCTCTCCTGTCTGATAGTACTCCTCTGTGCTCTCTCCTGTCTGATAGGACTCCTCTGTGCTCTCTCCTGCCTGATAGCACTCCTCTGTGCTCTCTCCTGTCTGATAGCACTCCTCTGTGCTCTCTCCTGTCTGATAGTACTCCTCTATGCTCTCTCCTGTCTGAGAGTACTCCTCTGTGCTCTCTCCTGTCTGATAGCTCTCCTCTGTGCTCTCTCCTGTCTGATAGCAATCCTCTGTGCTCTCTCCTGTCTGATAGCACTCCTCTGTGCTCTCTCCTGTCTGATAGGACTCCTCTGTGCTCTCTCCTGTCTGATAGGACTCCTCTGTGCTCTCTCCTGTCTGATAGCACTCCTCTGTGCTCTCTCCTGTCTGATAGCACTCCTCTGTGCTCTCTCCTGTCTGATAGGACTCCTCTGTGCTCTCTCCTGTCCTATCAGAGTGCTAGCCCACCCTCAATTACTGGACTTTTTCCATGCCTGTGCTTCAACTTGGACAAAGCCATCATTTTATAAGCCATGATTTCTAAGGAAATAAAATTTTATTATGAAGTATATTAAAAAGGTTAATGTTTTGCCAAGATGCACAGCATATAAAACGTTTTTGAATCTGGCAGTGCCCATTTAAGTAAATTTGTAACTTTGTTCATTACTTTATTGATAGCATACTGATACTGTATTATGACCTGTATTATATGTGGTAGAGGGTGGGATAGAAAGGGCATATGGAATTAACCTATGGGCAGATGGCATTAACCCCTTGTATTTGTGACGCCAGGGCGTGGTTCATCCTTAATACCATCCAAAGGTATACCGCTGGATCCTGGGCTAGGCACGGGGGCAATAATGACTCCGATGCCAAGTTACTGACAACGGTAGCTTTACTGAGGTTAGACAGGTGGAAAAGTCTATACAGTTAAGCTAGGGCTCACGGAAGTGACCAGTTACTCAGAGACCTTAAGGGCTTGCTGGGAGTAGATGGGTAGATGGGGTCAATTTTATGCAGGCCACCTTGACTTGACAAATGATGACTGTGACTGACTTGACTGATGACTGACAATACTGAGACTGTGGCTTACTTGTAGCTGCTTGTGGCAGCAGACTGAACTTGAGGCCTCCTATGACTCTGGACACACACTTATACTCGACTGCACTTGACCTCAGCAGAAAGCAAGAGTAAGGAAAAAGAGCGAGCTAGCTCCACCCAGGGCTTATATGGGGGAGACTAGCAGGGAGCCCATAGGCCACCCTTGTGTCATCTGGTCACTGATACCTCCTGGGTAACAATTACATGACAAATCACATGTTAACCTTCTTAAAGTTATAACACCTCTTTAAACATTTTAATAAAACAATTGGTGAAACATATTTACGTGGGGACACTGCAGGAGGCTGCCTGACAGTACTGGGCTACCACATATAGTCTACATGCTCCAGAGCTGAGAACTTTAAACCTGACTTTAACATTCAACATCTGCACCAGAGCTTGTTCTGTTGATTTGCATTCTGGGAAGCGTTATCATCTGATAAGAGACTCTTATCCATAGCAAATAGTTTATGTTAAACAGTAGCCAGTTCAATAGTACTATCCATAGGACACTAGAACAATATGTAACAGTATTTCAGCTAATATCAACATACATAGGACATATGCCAAATTTTCAAGCTATTACAGTATAACGTATTCATTTCAAACAATGATCTACATTATTTTCTCTACATAAGCCTGAGTAATATAGTATATTGTTTAGGCAGGTTTATGGTGACCATATATGAGATTTAAGGATGACTTCCTCTGTGGCACAATGTGTTGACCTTGAATGAAAAGGACAAGCAAGTATTAGATCTCTCGGTCAGCACTGGGGAGGAGGGTACTGTTTCTCATTGAAGGTATACAGTTATAAGTAAGTTCGCAGATATCTTGGTTAGAAACAGAAAAGTAGAACGACCGTGAGATGTAGAAGGGAGAAATGATGGATACATCCCCCTAGATTGTAATTTATGATGAGTTTAATGGTGGTTTACACAGCACATCAACACGTTTCCTTACAATGGGAGAGTAGAGGGTGGGAGTAGTCCGGAAATCATTGCAGCTATAAGCTGCTATTGTGGGAAGAACATTACTTCACTAATGAAAGAGGGAAAGAATATAATACAGAAGCAAAGTTTCATAAACCAAATTGTAACCTTGTAGAGATAAGATTCGATTCCTAACTTAGCTCTTTCAATATGCTGCCCAGTGCCCTCTACATTGTTAAACCATTAGAGCAGAGTGGCCCACCAGATGTTGCCAAACTTCAACTCTCAGCATGCCCGGACAGCCGTTGGCTGTCCGAGCATGCTGGGAGTTGAAGTTTTGCAACATCTGTTGAGCCACAGTTTTTAACCATTGTATTAGAGGCTTCTGGATCTAAATGTAAGTGTACAGGGGAAACCCAGTCATTGATATGCCAAAAATGGGTTATCCAGGGATAGAAAAAAACATATTTTTCTTCTTCAGAAAACAGCACCGTTCTTGTCCTCTGGTTGTGAGTGGTATTACAACTCAGCTCCATTCACTTCAATGGACCTGAGCAGCAATAACACACAAACTCCGGAGAAGAGTGGTGCAGTTTCTACAAGAAAGCAGCTATGGTTTTCTAATCCTGGATAACTCCTGTAATACAAATGCATCATTTTTGGTTCTTAGGCCTTGTGCAAACGAGTGGACATGCCATGTGCCAATTTTTTTTTATTAGTAAGAGGAGGTGTGGCTAAGTAAAGTCATCAAATATGGTGCAAAGACATATGACATTCATCATTGTTTTGGAACAAAATGTTGGTATAAAGGAGACCAACAAAGAGGGGGTATAAGGAAGAAAAAAATTTACAACTTGTCTAGCAGGATACCGTACTGGGCCGGTGCTGTCTATAGGCAAAATAGGAAGCCACCTAGAGTGCGCTTTTGATGGGGGCGCAGCTTTGCCCGCAGCAATAAAGTTAGTCAGCATCCGAAGAACCCACCCATCCAGCAAATCTCTGTCACCCCAACAGTAAGGTGATTACATTAAGAGGGGGTTTGTTAGAGTGTGTCTCCCCAGTAGTAAGGAAATTACATCAGGGGGAGGTTTGTTACAATATGTCATCCCAGTAGCATGGTAATTGCATGTGGAGGAGATTTCTTACAGTGTTTCACCCCAGTAGTAAGGTGGAGAATGTCAAAGGGTGGAGCCAATGGGTGCGGTCAAGGGGCGGCAAAATTAGCTTTCGCCTAGGGTGGCAAAAACCCTTGCACCAGGCCTGACAGTGTACACCACTGTAATACATGCAGTTACGGTCTGTTTTATTGGGTATTATGCTGTCTAAATTTAGGACAGTATTAATAAATCTCCTAATTTTGGACTTTGGATAGAAATGAGATATCAATGTATTACAGTTAATTTGCAAGGTAATGGATCCCCAGCCTTTCATAGTGTTTCACGAGGTTCTTCAAATTTGGGTTTTTGAATTCATAGTATAATAGGTTCTAAGATTTAGTAGTGTGAGTATTTCACCTCAGAAATGCTAGTTCCGTGCAATATACTGTATAATTCATAATTCTATCCAAAATGCAATGGTAAACTTTTTTTTCCCCAAGACATCTCACATGACCCCATGCCCTGTTTTCCTTAGCCATACATAATGATGAAGCCATGGGTTATAATTGTCCGGTGACAAAGTCATTTGACATGCTGCCGTGCTCACATATTAAGAAAAACAAAAGGTTTTGACAAAAAGCTAGTGTGTCTAGGCCCTTGTGTATGCCTTAGCTGCCTGACAGGTGAGCTTGATCCCTGGCCTGGAGGCCAGGAACCCAGACAGTGACACCATATCACTTCCTGTTCAACCAGAAAACCCAGAGACTGGTTCATTTCAGGTTCAGACAGCCAGGAGCACACATGAGGGATGGCATTTTGAAAAAAGATATGTTTTTAAATATTATTTTGTTTCTGCTGTGTGAGATCATAAACACATAGACAGATTGTCAAAATTTCACATTGTGAACATAGCATAGTGAATTATTAATAGACAGAAAGTGATCAGGAGAGAGATGTCATGTTCTGTCATAGTGGTGAATGCCTCAGATGTGCATTCCTTTCCAAACGACAACAATTGTCTTCATAATAGATTATGAGAAAGGCCTGGCTGAAAGTAGGGTGATGGTGAATGTGTGTTACCAGTATTAGCCTGCGTACTGATGTTAATAGTGTACAGCATAACATGGAAGACAAATGTTTATAGCATACAGCATGAGATGTTGGACTGATGTCACTAGCATACAGCATGAGATAGCTGACTGATGTCACTAGCGTACAGCATGAGATAGCTGACTGATGTCACTAGCGTACAGCATGAGATAGCGGACTGATGTCACTAGCGTACAGCATGAGATAGCGGACTGATGTCGCTAGCGTACAGCATGAGATGGTGGACTGATGTCACTAGCGTACAGCATGAGATAGCGGACTGATGTCACTAGCGTACAGCATGAGATAGCGGACTGATGCCGCTAGCGTACAGCATGAGATGGTGGACTGATGTCACTAGCGTACAGCATGAGATGGTGGACTGATGTCACTAGCGTACAGCATGAGATGGTGGACTGATGTCACTAGCGTACAGCATGACATGTTGGACTGATGTCACTAGTGTACAGCATGACATGTTGGACTGATGTCACTAGCGTACAGCATGAGATGTTGGACTGATGTCACTAGCGTACAGCATGAGATGTTGGACGGATGTCACTAGCGTACAGCATGAGATAGCTGACTGATGTCACTAGCGTACAGCATGAGATGGTGGACTGATGTCACTAGCGTACAGCATGAGATGTTGGACTGATGTCACTAGCGTACAGCATGAGATAGCGGACTGATGTCACTAGGGTACAGCATGAGATATTGGACTGATGTCACTAGTGTACTGCATGAGATGGTGGACTGATGTTACTAGCGTACAGCATGAGATAGTGGACTGATGTCACTAGCGTACAGCATGAGATGGTGGACTGATGTCACTAGCGTACAGCATGAGATAGCTGACTGATGTCACTAGCGTACAGCATGAGATGGTGGACTGATGTCACTAGCGTACAGCATGAGATGTTGGACTGATGTCACTAGCGTACAGCATGAGATAGCGGACTGATGTCACTAGGGTACAGCATGAGATATTGGAATGATGTCACTAGTGTACTGAATGAGATGGTGGACTGATGTTACTAGCGTACAGCATGAGATGGTGGACTGATGTCACTAGCGTACAGCATGAGATAGTGGATTGATGTTACTAGCGTACAGCATGAGATGGTGGACTGATGTCACTAGCATACAGCATGAGATAGCAGACTGATGTCACTAGTGTACTGCATGAGATGGTGGACTGATGTCACTAGCATACAGCATGAGATAGCGGACTGATGTTACTAGCGTGCAGCATGAGATGTTGGACTGATGTCACTAGCGTACAGCATGAGATAGAAGACTGATGTCGCTACCGTACAGCATGAGATGGTGGACTGATGTCACCAGCGTACAGCATGAGATGTTGGACTGATGTCACTAGCGTACAGCATGAGTTAGAAGACTGATGTCGCTACCGTACAGCATGAGATGGTGGACTGATGTCACTAGCGTACAGCATGAGATGTTGGACTGATGTCACTAGCGTACAGCATGAGATAGAAGACTGATGTCGCTACCGTACAGCATGAGATGGTGGACTGATGTCACTAGCGTACAGCATGAGATAGTGGACTGATGTTACTAGCGTACAGCATGAGATGGTGGACTGATGTCACTAGCGTACAGCATGAGATAGCGGACTGATGTTACTAGCGTGCAGCATGAGATGTTGGACTGATGTCACTAGCGTACAGCATGAGATGTTGGACTGATGTCGCTACCGTACAGCATGAGATGGTGGACTGATGTCACTAGTGTACTGCACGAGATGGTGGACTGATGTCACTAGCATACAGCATGATATAGCGGACTGATGTTACTAGCGTGCAGCATGAGATGTTGGACTGATGTCACTAGCGTACAGCATGAGATAGAAGACTGATGTCGCTACCGTACAGCATGAGATGGTGGACTGATGTCACTAGCGTACAGCATGAGATGTTGGACTGATGTCACTAGCGTACAGCATGAGATAGAAGACTGATGTCGCTACCGTACAGCATGAGATGGTGGACTGATGTCACTAGCGTACAGCATGAGATAGTGGACTGATGTCACTAGCGTACAGCATGAGATGGTGGACTGATGTCACTAGCGTACAGCATGAGATAGCTGACTGATGTCACTAGCGTACAGCATGAGATGGTGGACTGATGTCACTAGCGTACAGCATGAGATGTTGGACTGATGTCACTAGCGTACAGCATGAGATAGCGGACTGATGTCACTAGGGTACAGCATGAGATATTGGAATGATGTCACTAGTGTACTGCATGAGAAGGTGGACTGATGTTACTAGCGTACAGCATGAGATGGTGGACTGATGTCACTAGCGTACAGCATGAGATAGTGGACTGATGTTACTAGCGTACAGCATGAGATGGTGGACTGATGTCACTAGCGTACAGCATGAGATAGCAGACTGATGTCACTAGTGTACTGCATGAGATGGTGGACTGATGTCACTAGCATACAGCATGAGATAGCGGACTGATGTTATTAGCGTGCAGCATGAGATGTTGGACTGATGTCACTAGCGTACAGCATGAGATGTTGGACTGATGTCACTAGCGTACAGCATGAGATAGAAGACTGATGTCGCTACCGTACAGCATGAGATGGTGGACTGATGTCACTAGCGTACAGCATGAGATGTTGGACTGATGTCACTAGCGTACAGCATGAGATAGAAGACTGATGTCGCTACCGTACAGCATGAGATGGTGGACTGATGTCACTAGCGTACAGCATGAGATAGTGGACTGATGTTACTAGCGTACAGCATGAGATGGTGGACTGATGTCACTAGCGTACAGCATGAGATAGCGGACTGATGTTACTAGCGTGCAGCATGAGATGTTGGACTGATGTCACTAGCGTACAGCATGAGATAGAAGACTGATGTCGCTACCGTACAGCATGAGATGGTGGACTGATGTCACTAGCGTACAGCATGTGATGGCAGACTAATGTTAATAGTGTACAGCATGAGATGGCGTACAGATGTCACTAGGTTTATCGGGTTCAGAATTTCCAGCAAAATGGACCAAAATTTGCGTGTTCCTATTAGAACTTCAGCAAGAGTTACAAGGCATCCGAGATCCAGTGTTGTAGCAACAAAGGGGGACTAACAGGCAAATAACTGGTAAGAATATTAAAGTGCAACTTTCCCCTCTGTACAAGGTATGGAGGTGGTGGCACCATCAGTTAGGGCATTAGAAATGTAAGAGAAGGTACTTTTTACTTACTTTTCCCCACAGTTTGTAAACTAAACTAATATTTAGGCTGTTTGGTAGTTATGGTAAATAGTCAGAGGGTTATGCATCCTGCCCATCGCCTTTCTGCATGGAGCCCTGTACATCAATCATGTGCAACCAGCATCATCATGATTGACGTACATGGCTCCATGATGCGAGCTGGTCAGGGTGTGGAGGAGGAGGCATGCCGCTGTGAAAGTCTCTGCCTCCAACTGTTTGCCTGAATTACAAAAAGCCTAAATAGAAGTTCACAAACTGCTGACAAAGTAAGTAAAAGTACCTTCCCTTACATTTAATAATGCCCTAACTCCGTGGTCCCAAACTGTGGTCCTCCAGATGTAGCAAATCTTCAACTCCCAGCATGCCCGGACAGCCAACGGCTGGGAGTTTAAGTTTTGCACCATCTGGAGGGCCACAGTTTGAGGCCACTGCCCTAACTGATGTGCCTGCACTTTAACTATTCATAAATATCTCACCTGGTGTTAATACCCTACATATCCCACCTAGGCACGTCTAACATTCAGAAGTCTGAATCAGTGCGCTAATGATAATAAAATAATAATATAATATAAGAGAGAGAAGAGAGAGGAGAGAGAGGGAGAGAAACATTTGATCTTTTTTGGCAGATTTTTCACCAACCTACTTGTCAACTTTAATGGGGTACTCTGGCCCTGAGACATCTTATCCCCTATCCCCGCTGGGGACCCCCGCAATCTTGAATTTGCCACCCACCTGTTTGAGCTGCACGCTGCGGTGCCAGCTCACAAACAGCCGGGTGGCGACCACGGGGCCAGAGTATCGTGACGTCACGACTCCGCCCCCGTGTGACATCACCCCCCCACCCTTGCTATGCAAGTCTATGGGAGGGGACGTGATGGCCTCAACTATGAGAGACATAATGAGAAAAAAAATCCATAAAATCACATTGTCTGATTTTTAAAGAATGATTTCTGGCTCTCACAGACCTTTAACTTGTTCTTTGAGTCTCCTCTATCCTCCACTTGTTAACTGTATTAATGGCACCTGTTTGAACTTGTTATCAGTATAAAAGACACATGTCCACAACCTCAAACAGTCACACTTCAAACTCCACTATGGCCAAGACCAAAGAGCTGTCGAAGGACACCAGAAACAAAATTATAGACCTGCACCAGACTGGGAAGACTGAATCTGCAATAGGCAAGCAGCTTGGTGTGAAGAAATCAACTGTGGGAGCAATTATTAGAAAATAGAAGATATACAAGATCACTGATAATCTCCCTCGATCTGGGGATCCATGAAAGATCTCACCCTGTGGTGTCAAAATGATCACCAAAACGTTGAGCAAAAATCCCAGAACCACACTGGGGGATCTAGTGAATGACCTGCAGAGAGCTGGGACCAATGTAACAAAGGCTACCATCAGTAACACATTATGCCGTCAGGGACTCAAATCATGCAGGGCCAGACGTGTGTCCCTGCTTAAGCCAGTACATGTCTGGGCCCATCTGAAGTTTGCTAGAGAACATTTGGATGATCCAGAAGAGTATTGGATGAATGTCATATGGTCAGATGAAACCAAAGTAGAACTTTTTGGTAAAAACTCAGTCCGTGTTTGGAGGAGAAAGAATGCTGAGTTGCATCCAAAGAACACCATACCTACTGTGAAACATGGGGGTGGAAACATCATGCTTTGGGGCTGTTTTTCTGCTAAGGAACCAGGACGACTTATCTGTGTAAAGGAAAGAATGAATGGGACCATGTATCGTGAGATTTTGTATGAAAACCTCCTTTCATCAGCAAGGGCATTGAAGATGAAACGTGGCTGGATCTTTTAGCATGACAATGATCCCAAACACACCGCCCAGGCAACGAAGGAGTGGCTTCGTAACAAGCATTTCAAGGTCCTGGAGTGGCCAAGTGAGTGTCCAGATCTCAACCCCATAGAAAACCTTAGGAGGGAGTTGAAAGTCCGGGTTACCCGGCGACAGCCCCAAAACATCACTGCTCTAGAGGAGATCTGCATGGAGGAATGGGCCAACATACCAGTAACAGTGTGTGAAAACCTTGTGAAGACTTACAGAAAACATTTGAACTCTGTCATTGCCAACAAAGGGTATATAACAAAGTATTGAGATTCACTTTTTTTTTAATGACCAAATACTTATTTTCCACCATAATTTGCAAATAAATTCTTTAAAAATCAGACAATGTGATTTTATGGATTTTTTTTTTTCTCATTATGTCTCTCATAGTTGAGGAATACCTATGATGAAAATTACAGGCCTCTCTCATCTTTTTAAGTGCAAAATTGGTGGCTAACTTAATACTTTTTTGCCCCAATATATATATATATATATATATATATATATATATATATATATATCTAAAAGAGGATTGCAGCAGCACACATTGGTCAAAAAATGGAGGCTCTTAGCGCACTTTTTGATCAAAACGTGTCCCCCATCCACCACGGGGAGGTGGCCTCATTTAGGATGGGACCCTAGCACAAATTCTGAGCCTAACGCTCAGATACCAACTCACCTCTGCTGAGCATATAGCCTCTGACTGGGTGACATGCTGGATCCATATACAATTTAAAAAACCACCTGTGAGAAATATATAAATATATATATATATATATATATATATATATATATATAAAGACAAAAAAGCTATACAACAGCACTCAGAGTGAATTTAAATTCAGAATACGAGGGTGCAGGCTACTGTTAAAGAATTAAATCCATCAATTCTTCCTCACCCATAAAAAGTTAAGACCAGTGCAGCACTCCATATCATGAAAAAAGTGTAACATTTATTCCATCAAAAAAAGTGAAAACAGCAGCGACGTTTCGATCCTCTCTGGGATCTTTCTTTTGAGAATATATATATATATATATATATATATATATATATATATATATATATATATATATATAAATACACCAACAAAACACAGTGTAAAGCCTAGTATGGGAGGGGAACTATAATGCGTCCCTACGGTACTCCTAAGGCTATATGTATATGGACATATCTACACTGCCAATACAGGAAACACGAATACACAAACCTACACAACAAATAATGTTTATTGTTTAAAATTGCAATAAAAACAGGATTGGCGTCTGACAAATATGGAACATCTCTCATATAGAAGCTACTAATATAAGCTAAAATGCCAGCATTGCATCTCAAGGTAATAATACGATTCTATATAGCAGCATAACAACAATACAGTGCTGTATCCAGGTTCAGTGCATGAAGATATATGCATAAAGTGCTAAAGTACAGTACAAGCGCAGGATAACAGCAGCAAAATAGCTACATGTGCAAGCAGAAAGTGCAACAGAGAGACGTCAACAAGTGTGCAAACATGCACTACTAATACTAAATTGGGGATACATATTTTAAATCATGAGACAACTTGTTGTTTTGACTTTATTCCTCTAGGAGGAGCAAGTTGGCTTCAATGAAGAGATTTGAAGCAGGAATAACTGCACCTATTACTTGCCAAATGTGTTCTGTTATAGGTTGTATATGTGTAAAGTTTTTCTTAAAGGTACAGATTTTTCCAAAACACAAGAACGGGGGATGATATTCTGAATGTTAATAAATGTCACAAACTATTTATAAAAGTATCCATTCTCATACGATTACAGGAGGCTTGCTTTAGGTTGTACTATACTGAACCTAGCTAGGAAAGTCCTTCAGTTTTAATCGGATTTCCACCCACAACTTACTTGACCAGAAGTTATGCCGGTACCCAAAATATGTTCCCCATGTTTTAACTCACAGCGTTATTACTATTTCTTTGTTCAGTCCTGGTGGTCATTTTTTATTAGAGGAAATGCCAGTCACTTTTGAATTAGCTTGATGACAAATTGTCAGAATGTTTTATATGTGAAAAGTGATATTTTACTATTATATAATTTGAAGGGAGTGGTTGTTGACTTCTAGACATGCTTCTGCCATGCACTGGAAGACATTGTTCCCAGCTGAGAGGGGTGAATCATTGGACTAAGAGAAGCAGGTTGTTTTGTGTTAACCATCCAGGCCAGTCTGACCAAGTTGTTAGGAGGTGTTGGGAGCAGTATTTATGGGAAAACATACACAAATGATCAACAGGCTTCGGAAGGCCCAGACAGACCACAAGTAGAGAACATCATTTGATCCCGTAACAAGCATGAGCAGCTATGGAAGTTTTCTTGTCCACCATCCAGACACAAGTCTCACCTTTATTACACATTAAATGCCCTTGATTAATTGATCATCAGCAAGTGTAACCCAAGTTTTGAAAGTTTTCTGGTCTGCAGCATTCAGCCGCAGATTAACACAATACCAAGGAGGATAGACATTAGCAATGAATTTAGAGAAGCGATTTCCAAACAATTTGAGGTCCATCATTCTGAGAAATAGTGGACATCCCAGCAAATTCGCCCCAAAATACAAGAGCTATATCTCAGACTATACAGACTTTGGTTGGCACGTTAAATGTTAAAGTTCATGACGGTTTAACTAAAAAAAGACTGATCGAGTATGGCTTGTTTGGGAAATTCGGCATAAGAAAGTCTTTTCTTTCGAAAAAGAACCTAGCAGCTTGATTAAAATCTGCAAAGTTTAATCTGAACTAACCACAAGACCAAAGTGAAGATGTTTGGCCATAATGCCCTGTACTATTTTGGGCAGAAACCAAGCAAAGCATATCAGTACAAATTACTCATACTAACTGTCAAGCACAGTGGCCATTGAGTCAACCATGAACTCTGCATACCAAGTGTATATCCAATAGCTAAAGCTTTACCAAACCTGATCATACAACATGCAATGATCTGAAACACACCAGCAAATCTACAACAAAATGGCTAAATAAGAAAACAGTCAAGATGTTGCAACGGCTAAGACAAAGTCCAGTTCTCAACCCAATTAAAATGCTGTGGCAAGACCTTAAGAGAGATGTACACAAGCCAATGCCCACAACCTTCAATAAAGTGAAGCCACTTGGTAGCAAAGAAGAGTGGGCTAAAATTCCTCCAGGACAATATGAGAGACTAATAAAAGCATACAGAAAACTATTAGTTAAAGTTATTGCTACTGACACTTTTACTTTTTGGCTCCATTTTATTAAATAAATAATGACACAGAGGGTTTGGTATGTGTGGTATTTACCCAATTTTAACACCTTGTAAGTGGAGATTTAAAAAAAAAAAAATATTGTTCTGTTACAAAAAAAAAGAAATAATAATAATAATATATAGAATTTAAAGTGTCACGGAAAACAATAGAGTTCAATGAGGGTGCACTTTTTCCCTATGACTGTATATTTTTTACAGTAATAATAAAAGAAATAATCATCATGATCCTGTTAAGAAATTCCCATTCATTTTGAATTTATTAACAAATCCAAACTTACCCATACTATTTAAAAACAATCTGTCACAGGTTTTATGCTGCCTGCATGAACCACAGGCAGCATGAAATACTGACAAGCTTCCTTTTTACAATGACCTATGATTCACTCTGAATGACTGTGCCAGGAATGAGGTTTGTGTCATGTGGACAGTCCACCAATCAAGAAGAAAAGTATTTCTGGTTTTTGATTTTTTTTTCTGTTTAATGAATGTAAAGTACCCGCCCTGGAAGGAAACATAAAAAACCACATACTTACCTTCCGCACTCACTCCACCACCATTCTCCAGAAGTCAGACCCTTTGCTCAGTGCTGTCTGTGTTCAGATCATGCCCACTCAGCCAATCAGCATCTGAAAGGATTGGAAAGACCACTTTGGCCACTGATTGAGTGGGAAATGCACACTGACCCCAAACACAGCAATCCCTCTATCTTCGGCAGAACCATGGCCCCAGTAAGAGGCTATGGGGGACATTTACTAATCTAGTCTAATCTGGGTATGCTTATAGACCAGTGTATGTGGTAGTCTCCTGTCTATTGTGCTCCTAATTTATCAAAGGTCTCACAGCCCTTGATAAATTCTGTGCTCAGACTTCAGGGTCTACAGCTTAAACTGCATTCAGACCTGCTCCAACATGGTCTGACATTTCAGCGTATTTTGGGCAGATGCGACTTGTCGCACAAAAGTCGCACTTGATAAATTCAGCACCAATGCCTTTTCCAATGCATTTCCATCTAAAATAGACTAGCATGCATCATGTTCTAAAAATCCTCTACAGCAAAAGTCGCATAAAAGTCGCACATATTTAGACTGCGACTTTCTGTGCGACAAATTTAGACAGGAAAAACCAGTCTAAATCCTTTGATAAATCTCCCCCTATATGTGTTGTTTTTTTGCCCCCTACAGGCTGAAAAGCTCTTACCCAAGTCTCAACATGTTTGTATTTAGGAAGAGATCAGGCAATCAGGGCCAATGGACTGGCCCATTCCAACTGAAGTTACAACTATGATAACTCTTGAATGGCATAGAACTTATTGTAATAAGGGAACCTGTCTTTGTTTCATATCGGTATTTCTTTGCATCCTCAGTTGTTCAATCCATAGAAATATGGGGAAAAAATGATCAACCTAGCAATGTAGATCTTTGCTTTATATCTGTATATATGTTTAAAAGCAACTGCTGCCAGAAAGTTAAACAGATTTGTAAATTTCTTCTATTTAAAAATATTAATACTTCTTGTACTTATCAGCTGTTATTTGCTTCACAGGAGGTTCTTTTCTTTTTGTAATTCTTTTCTGTCTGACCACAGTGCTCTCTGCTGACACCTTTGTCCATGTCAGGAACTGTCCAGAGAAGGATAGGTTTGCTATGGTGATTTGCTCCTGCTCTGGACAGTTCCTGGCATGGATAAAGGTGTTAGCAGAGAGCACTGTGGTCAGACAGAAAAGAATTACAAAAAGAAAAGAACTTCCTGTGAAGCATATAGCAGCTGATTAGTATGGAAAGGATTAAGATTTTTTTTTTAAATAGAAGTACCGTATTTTTGGGGTATACCACGCACCGGCCTATAACACGCACCCTCATTTTACCAAGGATATTTGGGTAAAAAAAGTTTTTTACCCAAATATCCATGGTAAAATGAGGGTGCGTGTGTGCGCGTGTATACCCCGATACACCCCCAGGAAAGGCAGGGGGAGAGAGGCCGTCGCTGCCTGCTTCTCTCCCCCTGCCTTTCCTGGGGTCTAGAGCCCTGCTGCCGGCCCTTCTCTCCCCCTGGCTATCGGCGCCGCTGCTCGTTCTATCCCCCTGACTATCGGCGCCGGCGCCGATAGCCAGGGGGAGAGAAGCGGCGCCGACAGCCAGGGGGAAAGAAGGGGCAGCGGCACCCATTGCTGGCGCCGCTGCCCCGTTGCCTCCCCCCATCCCCGGTGGCATAATTACCTGGGTCGGGTCCGCGCTGCTGCAGGCCTCCGGCGCGCGTCCCCTGCGTCGTTGCTATGCACGGCGCGGCGCACTGACGTCATGCGCCGCGCCGTGCAGCGCATAGCAACGACGCCGGGGACGCACGCCGGTGGCCTGCAGCAGCGCGGACCCGACCCCGGCAACAGGTAATTATGCCATCGGGGATGGGTGCCGCTGCCCTTTCTCTCCCCCTGGCTGTCGGCGCCGCTTCTCTCCCCCTGGCTATCGGCGCCGGCAATGGGGCGCCGGCACCAATAGTCAGGGGGACAGAACGGGCAGCGGCGCCGATAGCCAGGGGGAGAGAAGGGCTGGCAGCAGCGCTCTAGACTCCAGGAAAGGCAGGGGGAGAGAAGCGGGCAGCGACGGCCTCTCTCCCCTGCCTTTCCTGGGGGTGTATCGGCGTATAACACGCACATAGACTTTAGGCTAAAAATTTTTGCCTAAAAAGTGCGTGTTATACGCCGATAAATACGGTAATTTACTTCTTAACTTTCTGGCACCATTTGATTTAAAAAATAAATAAAAATTTTCACCAGAGTACGCCTTTTAAGAGTACCTGTCACCAAACTAAACTTTTAATATATTGTTCCTTATGTAATTATAAGACTCATTGCAATTTACTTGCTGATTGAAAAAACGGCCACTAGGTGGCTCTGTTCTGTTCCCTGCGCAAGTCAAACAGTTAGTTTGGTCTCCTCCCAGACTTGCAGAAGTCCAAACCCAGGAAGTGTGTGCGGGGCATGGTGGGGCACAGCTCTCGCAGGCTTCAGGGAAATCATACCTGCTGGGGAACGCCCACTTTCTCCTGCTGGGAGCTCACATAATGTGAGCAAGAGGAAAGGTATGACACACAGCTTTTTAAAGCTTGTAACATTTTTTATGGGCAGTAGGGGTGTCAGGAGTAGTTAGCGAATATAATCTGAGTTAGTTTAGAAAATATCGTTTGATGACAGGTACTCTTTACGATCTGAACCTGGGTCTAAATGATATCATAGCATGGAATACTTATTAAGGGTATGTTCACACGTACAGGATCTGCTCCATATTTTTGCTGTATGTATTATTTATTTATTTGCGTTACCCATAAGTAGCTTTCTTACTAGAAATGAAATAACTTGCTAATTGATTTGTATTGAAACTTCTGCATACTTGAGCACTGTTCTCAATGGGCGCTATACAATATATTTCTTCTTCTGTAGCCTCAGTGCAGTACAAAAGGTTCTCTTGGTGATAACAACTTATCGCTGGGGGCTCCGGCAGCCAGAATCTTGGTGATCGGCCAACAGTCAGGGATGCTGCCTAACAAAAGGGAGCTGTCCCGCTCTGACAACAGCCTTTTTTTATTGAATCCTTGCATATAAAATATTAGTGACTATAAACATTTGTAATATCAGGGGATACCAGACCCACTAGTTTCACACTCTGTTATGAAACAATGTGACCCATATTTTTTTATGGAGCCACCCAGAATACACCCAAAATAGATACTGTATGCAATATATTAGGACTGTGAATAACATAATAATATAATAAAACTAACATACGAAATATAATCAAAAAAAGTAAACATTTTATTCCACAACAACTACAAATGTAAAAGCTGAATAAAGAATTGTCTGGCAAGCCACAGAGAGGAGAGAACAGTTAAGTGAAAAGACAAAGCTAATCTGTGGTAATGCTAGATTCAACGTTAATATAAAACGTATGGCTCCAACATAACTTGGGTAAACACAAGGCGAACCAAGGCAATGGGGTTGGAAGCACTAAAGCTAAATTGATTAAACAGCCCTCAGCTGCCAAACCGGGGACATTCAGGTAGCAAGAAAAGAGAAAGAACGGTGCCCAAAAAATTTATAGAAAGTTACGTGGAGAAAAGCAGGAGCTTTAGAACAATGCAATTAGTGATCAGTGGAATAGTTGCATGACATTGGAATAGACGAGAGTAATCCCTCACTATTATATGCTGCAGACGCACAACGCAAAGAAAATACAGAAACAGCTCTGTGCCTGACAAGGTAAATCCCAGCCATACATTAGGGCTCCTAATACATTGCAAAATATCTGGCCTGCACAATAGAGCTGGATGCCAGCCAGGTAAGGTGGAACTTCTCTAACCACTGACTTGGCACTCTGTATCTCCTTTGGATTTTCTCCGATCACGCCCCCTTTCTTAACACTTGTGCTTCCAGTTAGGATTGTAAAGAATACTAATCTTAAAGGATGCTTTATTAACCTCAGTACTAGCATTATCTATAGTATAATGCGCTTTATTTAGTAGAAAAAGTAATTTTACAAATATTTTTTTAGGAAAACAAATTAATTGTACTGTTGTGCCCATCCTCTGTTTTCATTGTTTACAGCTTGTTGCCTAGGTTACTGACCCTCGCTCCACTATTAAAGTGGATGGCTGGGCTGCTGTCCTCACTCCCTCTTTGCATAACAGCAGAGGGCAGGGTGGTTGGGCCACCTTATGTGTGTGACAAGCAGTTCACAGATTACTCCTGGCATTGTATACAAGCCCTGGAGCTATCTGTGATCTATGCAAAGCACCTGTGGCTCCCTGCATCATTTGAACCCTCGAGCGATGCAGAAAGCTGAAAGAACAAGGTGGGCAAACCCCTTTAAGAACGAAACTTGAGATGATAGATCTGGTAAACCTACTCTAGTCCCTAAGTTTTTTTTAGACAGGTCAATCTCATTCCCTATAAGTGTGCTAATCTATTAGATCAGCTCGGAATGAATTATGGGTGGCCCTTCACTTTCAGGGGGACATGTGGCCAACTAACTATGAATATTTTTGTTCTGCCAAATTTTTGCAATCAGCTGACAAATGGGCACTTGCTTGTTGGTCAGCTGATTGGTTGGCCTACTGCACAGGGCAATATTGGCCTATGTATGCTGCCTATATATATTAGACTATTGTTGGCTGAACCTGACAACTACCTCAGGACCAGCTGATCATCTCGTGTATTGGGGAACCCTGACTCTCTCATGGCAATCCTGGATTTTGGGGTTGGGGGGAGTCGGGTAGGTAGGGGATGTTTGAAGTATTTACAAAAGAAGTACCCAAACCTCAAGGTAATTCTTCCTTAATTATTTCCAGTTTATATTAAACACCTAGGGTATAGGTGTATAACCAAAACAATCTCGGTCGGGATTAATTGTGAGCTGCACCATTCATTTACTAGTGATATTTGAAGTATATGGCCAGCATATTACTTTCATGGTGCGTATTTAACCTGTGCATTGAGATCTAATATTCTATTTGATAGGAGAAAAAACACAAGGGCTAGTTGATCTTGCGTACATTAAATTTTTTTTACCAATATTAAAATATTCTAAATCTAAAAACACCTAATACCAGTGGACTGAAAACTATCTTTCCTAACCCTGATTATTATGTGCCAGCTCTCTTTAGTGATAGTGCGTGTTATTTGAGTATTTTTTTCTCTGTTCTTCCAAGTGTCTGTTTGCAGAATGAGAACCAGCAGTGATGTTATGACAGAGAAGAGATTAAAGAGAGAAATGCATGTCTTATCTAGTACTCTGCGGCTCCGAGTGCACTTTCCTCCTATCTGGAGTTCTCTAGAGCTCCTACAATGCTCCCAACAAACCTCTGGGTTGTAGCCACATTACTACTGGTTGCTTCGATGCAGTTATGACAGTTTTTTTGGGGGGTGTACATGTAAAAGGAGAACCCCAGCAAAACTAAACTTATCCCTTATCCACAGAATAGGGGATAAGTAGCTGTTCGCCAGACATCCGAGCACTGGAACCCCCCGTGATCTCTGGGAAGGGACCCTGGCTCTCACAGAGAGGAGTGCGTGTCGTCTACTGGTAGATGGCATGCGCTCTATTAATTTCTATGAGAGCACCGATGATTCCCGAGTGCTATACTGGGGTCTTTTCGGTGCTCCGATAGAAATGTATGGGGCGGGTGCCGCCTGCAGCATGCGCTCCTCACTGAGCGTGAGTCCTGTCCCAGCACTCTGACCCCCCGCGATCAGCTACTTAACCCCTATCCTGTGGATAGGGGATGAGTTTATTTTTACTTTAGCCTGACAGCTACCAATCAAAGCAGAATTTGAGTATTGACAGCTGAGCTGTGATTGGTTGCTATCTGAGAAAAAAATCAGACACAGTTTTGTCTCAGACAGATTGGTGTTACGCCGAGCGCTCCGGGTCCCCGCTCCTCCCCGGAGCGCTCGCTACACTCTCCTCACTGCAGCGCTCCGGTCAGATCCACTGACCCGGGGCGCTGCGATACCGCCTCCAGCCGGGATGCGATTCGCGATGCGGGTGGCGCCCGCTTGCGATGCGCACCCCGGCTCCCGTACCTGACTCGCTCTCCGTCGGTCCTGTCCCGCCGCGCGCGGCCCCGCTCCCTAGGGCGCGCGCGCGCCGGGTCTTTGCGATTTAAAGGGCCACTGCGCCGCTGATTGGCGCAGTGGTTCCAATTAGTATGTTCACCTGTGCACTCCTTATTTATCCCTCACTCCCCCTGCACTCCCTCGCCGGATCTTGTTGCCATTGTGCCAGTGAAAGCGTTTCCTTGTGTGTTCCTAGCCTGTGTTCCAGACCTCCTGCCGTTGCCCCTGACTACGATCCTTGCTGCCTGCCCCGACCTTCTGCTACGTCCGACCTTGCTTCTGTCTACTCCCTTGTACCGCGCCTATCTTCAGCAGTCAGAGAGGTTGAGCCGTTGCTAGTGGATACGACCTGGTCACTACCGCCGCAGCAAGACCATCCCGCTTTGCGGCGGGCTCTGGTGAAAACCAGTAGTGACTTAGAACCGATCCACTAGCACGGTCCACGCCAATCCCTCTCTGGCACAGAGGATCCACTACCTGCCAGCCGGCATCGTGACAGTAGATCCGGCCATGGATCCCGCTGAAGTTCCAGTTGTCGCTGGCCTCACCACGGTGGTCGCCCAGCAGTCACAACAGATAGCGCAACAAGGCCAACAGCTGTCTCAACTGACCGTGATGCTACAGCAGCTACTACCACAGCTTCAGCAATCATCTCCTCCGCCAGCTCCTGCACCTCCTCCGCAGCGAGTGGCCGCTTCTGGTCTACGACTATCCTTGCCGGATAAATTTGATGGGGACTCTAAGTTTTGCCGTGGCTTTCTTTCCCAATGTTCCCTGCACTTGGAGATGATGTCGGACCAGTTTCCTACTGAAAGGTCTAAGGTGGCTTTCGTAGTCAGCCTTCTGTCTGGAAAAGCTCTGTCATGGGCCACACCGCTCTGGGACCGCAATGACCCCGTCACTGCCTCTATACACTCCTTCTCGGAAATTCGAAGTGTCTTTGAGGAACCTGCCCGAGCCTCTTCTGCTGAGACTGCCCTGTTGAACCTGGTCCAGGGTAATTCTTCCGTTGGCGAGTACGCCGTACAATTCCGTACTCTTGCTTCAGAATTATCCTGGAATAATGAGGCCCTCTGCGCGACCTTTAAAAAAGGCCTATCCAGCAACATTAAAGATGTTCTGGCCGCACGAGAAATTCCTGCTAACCTACATGAACTCATTCACCTAGCCACTCGCATTGACATGCGTTTTTCCGAAAGGCGTCAGGAGCTCCGCCAGGATATGGACTCTGTTCGCACGAGGCGTTTTTTCTCCCCGGCTCCTCTCTCCTCTGGTCCCCTGCAATCCGTTCCTGTGCCTCCCGCCGTGGAGGCTATGCAGGTCGACCGGTCTCGCCTGACACCTCAAGAGAGGACACGACGCCGCATGGAGAATCTCTGCCTGTACTGTGCCAGTACCGAACACTTCCTGAAGGATTGTCCTATCCGTCCTCCCCGCCTGGGAAGACGTACGCTGACTCCGCACAAAGGTGAGACAGTCCTTGATGTCTACTCTGCTTCTCCACGTCTTACTGTGCCTGTGCGGATATCTGCCTCTGCCTTCTCCTTCTCCACTATGGCCTTCTTGGATTCCGGATCTGCAGGAAATTTTATTTTGGCCTCTCTCGTCAACAGGTTCAACATCCCGGTGACCAGTCTCGCCAGACCCCTCTACATCAATTGTGTAAACAATGAAAGATTGGACTGTACCATACGTTTCCGCACGGAGCCCCTTCTAATGTGCATCGGACCTCATCACGAGAAGATTGAACTTTTGGTCCTCCCCAATTGCACTTCCGAAATTCTCCTTGGACTACCCTGGCTTCAACTTCATTCCCCAACCCTGGATTGGTCCACTGGGGAGATCAAGAGTTGGGGGCTCTCTTGTTTCAAGGACTGCCTAAAACCGGTTCCCAGTACCCCTTGCCGTGACTCTGTGGTTCCTCCTGTAACCGGTCTCCCTAAGGCCTATATGGACTTTGCGAATGTTTTTTGCAAAAAACAAGCTGAGACTCTACCTCCTCACAGGCCTTATGATTGTCCTATTGACCTCCTCCCGGGCACTACTCCACCCCGGGGCAGAATTTATCCTCTGTCCGCCCCAGAGACTCTTGCCATGTCTGAATACATCCAGGAAAATTTAAAAAAGGGCTTTATCCGTAAATCCTCCTCTCCTGTCGGAGCCGGATTTTTCTTTGTGTCCAAAAAAGATGGCTCTCTACGTCCTTGCATTGACTACCGCGGTCTTAATAAAATCACGGTAAAGAACCGCTACCCCCTACCCCTCATCTCTGAACTCTTTGATCGCCTCCAAGGTGCCCACATCTTTACCAAACTGGACTTAAGAGGTGCTTATAATCTCATCCGCATCAGAGAGGGGGATGAATGGAAAACGGCATTTAACACTAGAGATGGACACTTTGAGTATCTGGTCATGCCCTTTGGCCTGTGCAACGCCCCTGCCGTCTTCTAAGACTTTGTTAATGAAATTTTTCGTGATCTCTTATACTCCTGTGTTGTTGTATATCTGGACGATATCCTGATTTTTTCTGCCAATCTAGAAGAACACCGCCAGCATGTCCGTATGGTTCTTCAGAGACTTCGTGACAATCAACTTTATGCCAAGATAGAGAAATGTCTGTTTGAATGCCAATCTCTTCCTTTCCTAGGATACTTGGTCTCTGGCCAGGGACTACAAATGGATCCAGACAAACTCTCTGCCGTCTTAGATTGGCCACGCCCCTCCGGACTCCGTGCTATCCAACGTTTTTTGGGGTTCGCCAATTATTACAGGCAATTTATTCCACATTTTTCTACCGTTGTGGCTCCTATCGTGGCTTTAACCAAAAAAAATGCCGATCCCAAGTCTTGGCCTCCTCAAGCGGAAGACGCCTTTAAACGGCTCAAGTCTGCCTTTTCTTCGGCTCCCGTGCTCTCCAGACCTGACCCATCTAAACCCTTCCTATTGGAGGTTGATGCCTCCTCTGTAGGAGCTGGAGCGGTCCTTCTACAAAAAAATTCTTCCGGGCATGCTGTTACTTGTGGTTTTTTTTCTAGGACCTTCTCTCCGGCGGAGAGGAACTACTCCATCGGGGATCGAGAGCTTCTAGCCATTAAATTAGCACTTGAGGAATGGAGGCATCTGCTGGAGGGATCAAGATTTCCAGTTATTATTTACACCGATCACAAGAACCTCTCCTACCTCCAGTCTGCCCAACGGCTGAATCCTCGCCAGGCCAGGTGGTCTCTGTTCTTTGCCCGATTTAATTTTGAAATTCACTTTCGGCCTGCCGATAAGAACATTAGGGCCGATGCTCTCTCTCGTTCCTCGGATGCTTCGGAAGTTGAACTCTCTCCGCAACACATCATTCCTCCTGACTGCCTGATTTCCACTTCTCCAGCCTCCATCAGGCAAACTCCTCCAGGAAAGACCTTCGTCTCTCCACGCCAACGCCTCGGAATCCTCAAATGGGGTCACTCCTCCCATCTCGCAGGTCATGCAGGCATCAAGAAATCTGTGCAACTCATCTCTCGCTTCTATTGGTGGCCGACTCTGGAGACGGATGTCGTGGACTTTGTGCGAGCCTGCACTATCTGTGCCCGGGATAAGACTCCTCGCCAGAAGCCCGCTGGTTTTCTTCATCCTCTGCCTGTCCCCGAACAGCCTTGGTCTCTGATTGGTATGGATTTTATTACTGACTTACCCCCTTCCCGTGGCAACACTGTTATTTGGGTGGTCGTTGATCGATTCTCCAAAATGGCACATTTCATCCCTCTTCCTGGTCTTCCTTCAGCGCCTCAGTTGGCTAAACAATTTTTTGTACACATTTTTCGTCTTCACGGGTTGCCCACACAGATCGTCTCGGATAGAGGCGTCCAATTCGTGTCAAAATTCTGGAGGGCTCTCTGTAAACAACTCAAGATTAAATTAAACTTTTCTTCTGCATATCATCCTCAATCCAATGGACAAGTAGAAAGAATTAACCAGGTCTTGGGTGATTATTTACGACATTTTGTTTCCTCCCGCCAGGATGACTGGGCAGATCTTCTACCATGGGCCGAATTCTCGTATAACTTCAGAGTCTCTGAATCTTCCTCCAAATCCCCATTTTTTGTGGTGTACGGCCGTCACCCTCTTCCCCCCCTCCCTACCCCCTTGCCCTCTGGTCTGCCCGCTGTGGATGAAATTTCTCGTGATCTTTCCATCATATGGAGAGAGACCCAAAATTCTCTCTTACAGGCTTCATCACGCATGAAGAAGTTTGCGGATAAGAAAAGAAGAGCTCCTCCCATTTTTTCTCCTGGAGATAAGGTATGGCTCTCCGCTAAATATGTCCGCTTCCGTGTCCCTAGCTACAAGTTGGGACCACGCTATCTTGGTCCTTTCAAAATTTTGTGCCAGATTAATCCTGTCTCTTACAAACTTCTTCTTCCTCCTTCTCTTCGTATTCCTAATGCCTTTCACGTTTCTCTTCTTAAGCCACTTATCATCAACCGTTTCTCTCCCAAACTTGTTTCCCCCACTCCTGTTTCCGGCTCCTCGGACATCTTCTCCGTCAAAGAGATTCTGGCATCCAAGAAGGTCAGAGGGAAAACTTTTTTTTTAGTTGATTGGGAGGGTTGTGGTCCAGAAGAGAGATCCTGGGAACCTGAGGACAATATTCTAGACAAAAGTCTGGTCCTCAGGTTCTCAGGCTCTAAGAAGAGGGGGAGACCCAAGGGGGGGGGTACTGTTACGCCGAGCGCTCCGGGTCCCCGCTCCTCCCCGGAGCGCTCGCTACACTCTCCTCACTGCAGCGCTCCGGTCAGATCCACTGACCCGGGGCGCTGCGATACCGCCTCCAGCCGGGATGCGATTCGCGATGCGGGTGGCGCCCGCTCGCGATGCGCACCCCGGCTCCCGTACCTGACTCGCTCTCCGTCGGTCCTGTCCCGGCGCGCGCGGCCCCGCTCCCTAGGGCGCGCGCGCGCCGGGTCTTTGCGATTTAAAGGGCCACTGCGCCGCTGATTGGCGCAGTGGTTCCAATTAGTATGTTCACCTGTGCACTCCTTATTTATACCTCACTCCCCCTGCACTCCCTCGCCGGATCTTGTTGCCATTGTGCCAGTGAAAGCGTTTCCTTGTGTGTTCCTAGCCTGTGTTCCAGACCTCCTGCCGTTGCCCCTGACTACGATCCTTGCTGCCTGCCCCGACCTTCTGCTACGTCCGACCTTGCTTCTGTCTACTCCCTTGTACCGCGCCTATCTTCAGCAGTCAGAGAGGTTGAGCCGTTGCTAGTGGATACGACCTGGTCACTACCGCCGCAGCAAGACCATCCCGCTTTGCGGCGGGCTCTGGTGAAAACCAGTAGTGACTTAGAACCGATCCACTAGCACGGTCCACGCCAATCCCTCTCTGGCACAGAGGATCCACTACCTGCCAGCCGGCATCGTGACAATTGGTTTACGTTAAGACACTTACACATCCAGTTCCATCATGGTGATTAGTGGTGAGTGAATTCGCCGAATTGTCCCCAAAAATTTCTTTCGGTCCGAATTTGTTTGCAGCGAATTACTATTAAAAATGGCTATTTCTGGCCTACAGAAGGCCTCAATAGGGGTGTAAAACACTTTGCCTTGCTGTAACATATAGAGGGTGTGTGCTGGGTTAGTGAAATTATTTTCTTATTCAGTATGACATGCGAATCAGAGACATTGCTATTAGAATCACTGTAGCAGAGTGGCACAATGACAGAGCCTGGAGGTGGAATCAGTATAAGGAGACCATATAGTGGCTGAATGACACAGCCTGGAGTTGGCGGCAGCATGAGGAGACCATGTAGTGGCTGAATGACCAAGCCTGGAGTTTGCGGCAGTATGAGGAGACCACATAGCGGCTGAATGACACAGCCTAAAGTTGGCAGCAGCATATAGTGGCTGAATGACACAGCCTGGAGTTTGCAGCAGCATGAGGAGAAAATATAGTGGCTGAATGACACAGCGTAGAGGTGGCAGCAGCAAAAAGAGAACATGTAGTAGCTGAATGACACAGCCTGGAGTTGGTGGCAGCATGAGGAGACCACATAGTACCTGAATGACACAGCATGGAGTTCGCAGCAGCATATGGTGGCTGAATGACACAGCCTGGAGTATGTGGCAGCATGAGGAGAAAATTTAGTGGTTGAATGACACAACCTGGAATTTGCGGCAGCAGGAGAAGGACATATAGTGGCTATAGATCAGAGTGATGAGGTTGGATGCAGCTTCCAGGTGCATGAGAAAACTAAAACATAACCTATATTAAGTCCATTAAAATCGCAAATGCAAAAATACAAAAATATGTGACATGTCACACTAAAAACGTGGGGGAATGCCGACACGTTTTGAGATTATGCTCTTAATCATGGCACACAATCCATGCGGTATTTATATAGCAATAACATTAGGTATGTTACCTTGCCATACCGCCCACCGGAAGTTCACAAAAAGGATGTGACAGAATGTATGAAGGTGCTTACTTGTCACTGAGGCCAGGTGAGTGGCAATTAAAAAGGTATCTGCCCCACCCAAGCCTCCTTTGTATGACATATAGTGGCTGAATGACAAAGCATGGAGGTGGCAGCAGCATGAAGAGACCATATAGTGCCTGAATGACAAAGCCTGGAGTTGGCGTCAGAATATAGTGGCTGAATGACACAGCCTGGAGTATGCAGCAGCATGAAGAGAAAATATAGTGGCTGAATTACACAGCCTGGAGTTGGCGGCAACATGTGGAGACCATATAGTGGCTGAATGACACAGCATGGAGGTGGTGGCAGCATGAGGAGACCATATAGTGCCTGAATGACACAGCCTGGAGTTGGCGGCAGCATATAGTGGCTGAATGACACAGCCTGGAGATTGCTGCAGCATAAGGAGATCATATAGTGGCTGAATGACAGCCTGGAGGTGGCGGAAGCATGAGGAGACCATAAAGTGGCTAAATGACAGAGCATGGAGCGCAAAGCAGTATGAGGAGACCATATAGTGGCTGAATAACACAGCCTGGAGATGGCAGCAGAATATAGTAGTTGAATGACACAGCCTGAAGTTTGTGGCAGCATTAGGAGAACATATTGTGGTAGCCCTTGGGGGGTGTATAGTAGTGGGAATGTTGTATCGGTATATATGAGGGGTTAATGTTAACCCTATAGTTCGTGACGCCAGGCTGTGGGCTAGTATGCTGAGGTAATTCTCCGGCCTATCGCCGCCCTTCCCAGTAACGATAGGTGCATCAATTGACTGAAGGTCCACAAGGAGATTTAATTTGAACTTGAACATCTTTACTTAAGTGCTTACGGTACATCCAAGGCACAGTAACAGTCTAATATAACAGTCCTTATATTGCTCAGTGACTGACAGTTGTTGCGGACCTTGAGGTATTTAGAAAGTCTCCGAATTTCTGGTAGATATTGCAGATCCGTCCGGATTTAGGGGTTAAATTTGGTCCGGTGATGCTGCAGAGTGTCTGGGGATTGATACACTCTCGATTTAGTATTGATCAGCCGTCGCAAGGCTCAGGCCTAACTCACTGTGACTATAGCTGTGCAGGTCCTTCTTGGTAGACAGCCCAGGAACAAGAGGGATCCTTACTGCTTGGCTGCGCAGGAACAAGAGAGAGAATAATGGCCGCCGCTCCCTTATATGGGCAGGGGCGGGGTGAATCTGATTGGTCTAAATACCTGTCATTCACTAGTACACAGAATGATGGGATTGCATATGTCACAGGGACCTCCACTGGTCCTTAAGTAGAAATACCATAGAGTTCACCTAGTGACACAGATCCTGGTATGCTACGCACAGGTAATTAACTATTCATTTACATTTATATACCTATATTTACATAAACCTTGCATAAGTTACTGGTTTACTAGATGGAATAGAGGTGACAAGGGGTAGACTATACAACATGGACCCCTATGTCCTAGGGACTCTGTCTATGGGGACCCATACACATAAAGGGACCGCATAGGATGCGGTACCGGGACACCACAATATAATGGCTAAATGACACAGCCCAAAGGTGGCTGAAGCATGAGGAGACCATGTAGTGGCTGAATGACACAGCGTGGAGGTGGTGGCAGCATGCAGAGACTTATAGTCGCAAAATGAAACAGCGTGGAGGTGGCGGCAGCATGAGGAGAACATATAGTGGCTGAATGACAGAGCCTGGAGTTGGCGGAAGCATATAGTGGCTGAATGACACAGCCTGGAGTTTGAGGCAGCATGAGGAGACCATATAGTGGCTGAATGACACAGCCTGGAGAAGGCGGCTGCATGAAGAGACCATGTGGTGGCTGAATGACACAGACTGGAGGAGGCGGAAGCATGAAGAGACCATATAGTAGCTGAGTGACACAGAGTGGAGGTGTTGGCAGCATGAGGAGACTGTATAGTGGCAGATTGACACAGCATGGATGTGGCGGAAGCATGAGGAAACAATATAGTGGCAGTATGAGGCAGTGTGAAGCTGGCATCAGCATGAGGAGAACATTTGGTGGCAGAATGACACACCCTGGAGTTTGCGGCAGCATGAGGAGAACATATGGTGGCTGAATGACAGAGCATGGAGGTGGCGGCTGCATGAGTAGACCATAAAGTGCTTGCATGACACAGTGTGGAGAAGGCGGCAGCATGAGGAGAACATATAGTGGCTGACACAGCCTGGAGTTGGTGGCAGCCCATAGTGGCTGAATGACAAAACCTGGAGTTTGCGGCAGCATAAGGAGAACATGTAGTGGCTAAATGACACAGCCTGGAGCTGGCGGCCGCATGAGGAGACCACATAGTGGCTGAATGACACAGCCTGGAGTTGGCGGCAGCATATAGTGGCTGAATGACACAGCTTGGAGTTTGCGGCAGCATGAGCAGAACATATAGTGACTGGATGATACAGCTGGGAGGTGGCAGAAGCATTAGGAGACTAAAGTGGCTGAATGACATAGTGTGGAGGTGGCAGCAGCATGAGGAGACCATATACTGCCTAAATGACACAGCGTGGAGGTAGCGGCAGCATTAGGAGACCGTAAAGTGGCTTAATGCCATAGCCTGGAGTTGGCGGCAGCATGAGGAGACTTATAGTGGCTTAATGACACGGCCTGGAGTTGGCGGCAGAATGAGGAGACCACAAAGTGGCTGAATGACACAGCATGGAGTTGGTGGCAGCATATAGTGGCTGAATGACACAGCCTGGAGTTTGTGGCAGCATAAGAAGAACATATAATGGCTATAGTGGCTGAATGACACAGCGTGGAGGTGGCGGCAGCATTAGGAGACCATAAAGTGGCTTAATGCAATAGCCTGGAGTTGGCGGCAGCATGAGGAGACTTATAGTGGCTTAATGACACGGCCTGGAGTTGGCGGCAGCATAAGGAGACCACATAGTGGCTGAATGACACAGCATGGAGTTGGTGGCAGCATATAGTGGCTGAATGACACAGCCTGGAGTTTGTGGCAGCATTAGGAGAACATATAATGGCTAAATGACACAGCCCAAAGGTGGCGGAAACATGAGGAGACAATGTAGTGGCTGAATGACACAGCGTGGAGGTAGCAGCAGCATGAGGAGACCATATAGTAGCTGAATGACACAGCATGAAGGTGGCGGAAGCATGAGGAAACAATGTAGTGGCTGATTGACACAGCCTGGAGGTGGCGGAAGCATGAGGAGACCATATAGTGGCTGAATGACACAGCCTGGAGTTGGCAGCAGCATATAGTGGCTGAATGACACAGCCTGAAGTTTGCGGCAGTATGAGGAGAACATATAGTGACTGAATAACACAGCCTGGAGGTGGCAGCAGCATGAGGAGAACATATGGTGACAGTATGAGACAGCTTTGATCTAGCATCAGCATGAGGAGAACATATGGTGGCAGTATGAGACAGTGTGAAGCTGGCATCATCATGAGGAGAACATATGGTGGTTGAATGGCACAGCCTGGAGATTGCGGCAGCATGAGGAGAACACATAGTGGCTGAATGACACAGCGTGGAGGTGGCGGCAGCATGAGGAGACCATATAGTGCCTGAATGACACAGTCTGGAGTTGGCGGCAGCATATAGTGGCTTAATGATACAGCCTGGAGTATGCGGCAGCATGAGGAGAAAATATGGTGGCTGAAGGACCGAGCCTGGAGTTGGCGGCAGCATATAGTGGCTGAATGACACAGCCTGGAGTATGCGGCAGCTTGAGGAGAAAATATAGTGGCTGAATGACACAGCCTGGAGTTTGTGGCAGCATGAGAAGGACATATAGTGGCTGAATGATGCAGCCTGGAGGTGGTGGAAGCATGAGGAGACCATATAGTTGCTGAATGACAAAGCATGGAGGTGGCGGCAGCATGAGGAGACCATATAGTGCCTGAATGACACAGCCTGGAGTTGGCGTCAGCATATAGTGGATGAATTACACAGCCTGGAATATGCAGCAGCATGAAGAGAAAATATAATGGCTGAATGACCGAGCCTGGAGTTGGCGGCAACATGAGGAGACCATATAGTGGCTGAATGACACAGCTTGGAGATGGTGGCAGCATGAGGAGACCATATAGTGCCTGAATGACACAGCCTGGAGTTGGCGGCGGTATATAGTTGCTAAATGACACAACCTGGAGTATGCGGCAGCATGAGGAGAACATATAGTGGCTGAATGACACAGCCTGGAGTTTGAGGCAGCATGAGGAGACCATATAGTGGTTAAATGACACAGCCTGGAGCTGGCGGCTACATGAAGAGACCATATAGTGGCTGAATGACACAGAGTGGAGGTGGCGGAAGCATGAAGAGACCATATAGTAGCTGAGTGACACAGCGTGGAGGTGTTGGATGCATGAGGAGACCACATAGTGGCTGAATGACACAGCCTGGAGTTAGCGGCAGCATATAGTGGCTGAATGACACAGCTAGGAGTTTGAGGCAGCATGAGGAGACCATATGGGGGCTGAACGACACAGCCTGGAGGTGGCGGCTGCATGGGGAGACCATATAGTGGCTGAATGACACAGACTGGAGGTGGCGGAAGCATGAAGAGACCATATAGTAGCTGAGTGACACAGCGTGGAGGTGTTGGCAGCATGAGGAGACCGTATAGTGGCAGAATGACACAGCATGGGGGTGGCGGAAGCATGAGGAAACAATATAGTGGCTGAATGACACAGACTGGAGTTGGCAGCAGCACATAGTGGCTGAATGACACAGCCTGGAGGTGGCAGCAGCATGAGGAGAACATATGGTGGCAGTATGAGAGTGTGAAGCTGGCATCAGCATGAGGAGAACATATGGTGGTTAAATGACACAGCCTGGAGTTTGCGGCAGCATGAGGAGAACATATAGTGGCTGAATGACACAGCTTGGAGATGGCGGCAGCATGAGGAGAACATATAGTGGCTGACACAGCTTGGAGTTGGTGGCAGCCTATAGTGGATGAATGACACAGCCCGGAGTTTGCGGCAGCCTAAGTAGAAAATGTAGTAGCTAAATGACACAGCCTGGAGTTGGTGGCCGCATGAGTAGACCACATAGTGGCTGAATGACACAGCCTGGAGTTGGCGGCAGCATATAGTGGCTGAATGACACAGCCTGGAGTTTGCCGCAGCATGAGGAGAACATATAGTGACTGAATAATACAGCCGGGAGGTGGCAGAAGCATTAGGAGACAATATAGTGGCTGAATGACATAGCGTGGAGGTGGCAGCAGCATGAGGAGACCATATAGTGCCTGAATGACATAGCCTGGAGTTGGCGGCAGCATGAGGAGACCACATTGTGGCTGAATGACATGGCCTGGAGTTTGTGGCAGCAGATAGTGGCTGAATGACCCAGCCTCGAGTTTGCGGCAGCATGAGGAGAACATATAGTGGCTGAATGACACAGCCTGGAGTTGGCGGCAGCATATAATGGCTGAATGACACAGCGTGGAGGTGTTGGCAGCATGAGGAGACCGTATAGTGGCAGAATGACACAGCATAGGGGTGGCGGAAGCATGAGGAAACAATATAGTGGCTGAATGACACAGACTGGAGTTGGCAGCAGCATATAGTGGCTGAATGACACAGCCTGGAGGTGGCAGCAGCATGAGGAGAACATATGGTGGCAGTATGAGAGTGTGAAGCTGGCATCAGCATGAGGAGAACATATGGTGGTTAAATGACACAGCCTGGAGTTTGCGGCAGCATGAGGAGAACATATAGTGGCTGAATGACACAGCTTGGAGATGGCGGCAGCATGAGGAGAACATATAGTGGCTGACACAGCTTGGAGTTGGTGGCAGCCTATAGTGGATGAATGACACAGCCCGGAGTTTGCGGCAGCCTAAGTAGAAAATGTAGTAGCTAAATGACACAGCCTGGAGTTGGTGGCCGCATGAGTAGACCACATAGTGGCTGAATGACACAGCCTGGAGTTGGCGGCAGCATATAGTGGCTGAATGACACAGCCTGGAGTTTGCCGCAGCATGAGGAGAACATATAGTGACTGAATAATACAGCCGGGAGGTGGCAGAAGCATTAGGAGACAATATAGTGGCTGAATGACATAGCGTGGAGGTGGCAGCAGCATGAGGAGACCATATAGTGCCTGAATGACATAGCCTGGAGTTGGCGGCAGCATGAGGAGACCACATTGTGGCTGAATGACATGGCCTGGAGTTTGTGGCAGCAGATAGTGGCTGAATGACCCAGCCTCGAGTTTGCGGCAGCATGAGGAGAACATATAGTGGCTGAATGACACAGCCTGGAGTTGGCGGCAGCATATAATGGCTGAATGACACAGCCTGGAGTTTGCGGCAGCATGAGCAGAGCAAATAGTGGTCGAATGACACAGCCTGGAGGTGGCGGAACCATGGGAGACCATATGGTGACTGAATGACACAGCGTGTAGGTGATGGCAGCATGAGCAGAACATATAGTGGCTGAATGACACAATGTGGAATCGGCGGCAGCATGAGGAGACCACATAGTGGATGGACGACACAGCCTGGAGTTGGAGGCAGCATTTAGTGGCTGAATGACACAGCCTGTAGTTTGTGGCAGCATGAGGATACGATATAGTGACTGAATGACACATCATGGAGGTGGCGGCAGCATGAGGAGAATATATAGTGGCTGAATGACACAGCCTGGAGTTGGCGGCAGCATGGGGAGACCACATAGTGGCTGAATAACACAGCCAGAAGGTGGTGGAAGCATGAGGATACCATATAATGGCTGAATTACACAGCGTAGAGGTGGCGGCAGCATGAGGAGAATATATAGTGGTTTAATAACACAGCCTGAAGCTGGCAGCAGCATATTGTGGCTGAATGACAGCCTGGAATTTGCGGCAGCATGAGGACTACATATAGTGGCCGAATGACACAGCCTGGAGGTGGCGGAACGATGGGGAGACCATATAATGGCTGAGTGACAAAGCGTGTAGGTGGTGGCAGCATGATGAGATCATATAGTGGCTGAATGACACAGCGTGGGGTTTGCAGAAGCATGAGGCAACCACATAGTGGCTGAATGACACAGCCTTGAGTTGGCAGCAGCATGAGGAGACCACATAGTGGCTGAATGACACTGCCTGGAGTTGGCGAGAGCATATAGTGGCTAAATGACACAGCCTGGAGTTTGCGGCAGCAGGAAGAGAACATATAGTGGCTGAATGACACAGCCTGGAGGTGGCAGCAGCATGAGGAGAACATATGGTGGCAGTATGAGACAGTTTACAGCTGGCATCAGCAGTTTGGAGCTGGCATTAGCATGAGGAGAACATATGATGGCAGAATGAGACAGCCTGGAGGTGGCATCAGCACGAGGAGTACATATGGTGGAAGAATGGGACAGCCTGGGGGTGGTAGCAGCAGCATCAGGAGTCCTGAAAGTGACCCTATGACAGAGTGGTGCAATGGGTGGCAATACCACTACCCGGTGACAAAGGTGGGTGAAAAAAGGAGAACTTGGCATCAGATGTGTGGCATAAGGCGGGTGGCAGGATCAGAATAGTAGCTGAGGCAGGTAACAGTCTCTTTTGTAAAACTGTTAGTGTGCACAAGTATGTATTGAAGATATGGATTACGTAAAACTTAATTTTTAATTTTATGCTTAGGATAATATATATGAACCCAAATTATTGTTTTAAATAAAATTAAAAAAAGGAAAGGTGTGCAAAAAACACCTTGTGCCAACTACACCATCAAGTATTGATGTAATGCAAAGACCTCTAAAATGTGGAAGGGAACAACGTATGGTCCATTGTAACCAGTGAGGGTAACAACTTCCCCTGTAAGGCCCTACTCTCGCATTATTAATTCCCTTCTTGGCAAGTGTTACTTGCCCTAAAAATGGTAGCCACACGCAGCAACCTCTCCTTATTTCCACCTAAAAACACTGCCATTTCTGCTTCCTGTGTGCCGCCTTTTGTAAGAAAAGTAACACTTTTCACGAAAAGGTGGAAGGGAACAGTGTATTGTCCATTGTAGCAGGTGGGGGTAAAAACTCTCCCCCTATTAATTCCCTTCTTGGCAAGTGTTACTCACCCTAAAAAGTCCAGCCCCACACAGGAAACTCTCTCTAGTTAAACCTAAAAACCCTGGGAAATCGCAGTGTTTGGGGGGGAAATAGTGAGGGGTTGCTTTGTGGGGCTGCCCTTTTTTAGGGCGAGGAACACTTGCCAGGAAGGAAATTAATAATGTGAGAGTAGGGCCTTACAGGGGAAGCTTTTACCCCCATCAGTTACAATGGACCATATGTTGTTCCCTTCCACCTTTTAGAGGCCTTTGCATCAATACTTGGTGGTGTAGGTGGCACATGGTGTTTTTTGCACACCTTTTGTTTGACAAAAAAAAATAAAAATTTGAAAAAAATTACATATTTTATCCTAAACATATTATTAAACGTTAAGTTTTATGTAATGCATATCCTCAATACTTACTTGTGGTCTTATGCTGAGGAATGTCTGTAACTGGGGAGCAGTGACTTAAATTTGTTTTGCACTATTCATATTTGTGAAGTGTTGGTGTGGCACCATGGTCAATCTACTCTGATGCATCAGGCATTGGTGGGTGGAAATCCTTGCTGATCCATGCCTGATTCATCTTCACAAAGTTCAGTCTCTCCACATTTTTTGTGGACAGACGAGTTCTCCTTGGGGTTACTATGGCCCCCGCGGTACTCAACACCCGCTCTGATGGCACACTACTGGCCGGGTAGGACAGCTTTTCCAGGGCAAACTCTGCTAGTTGCAGCCACAAATCAAGTTTGGCTGCCCAGAAGTCCAGCGGATCTTCAAGGTGTGTTGGCATGGTCATGTCAAGGTATGCACCACCTGCTGGTTCAGGTTCTGCTTCAGGTCTACCTGCTGCTGATGAGTTGCTTCACTATGCGGGTGAAGAAAGCTACTCATCAGCAACTGTAGACTCAGGCTGCTGCTGATGGAGTTGGTACTGCTCCTGCCACCCCACCCCTCCCCAGCAGCCATGGCAGTGGAAGGTGAGCGCAGAGAGCCCCACGAGTCAGACCTGCAAGAGGATGGACGATGGCGCAGATAGGCATCGGCCAACTGACTACGTAGGATGTCTCTGTAGCAGTTCAGTTTGTCCTTCTTCTCAGTGGGTGTAAAAAAGGCCCTCATTTTGTGTCGGTAGCGAGGGTCCAATAAGATGGAAAGCCAGAAGTCATCCCGCTGCGATGATCACTACACAAGCAAGTGAGCATGCATCATTCCATTTGTGCAAGTGACTCAGAGGGACTCCCTGTTTCCATCTCTACTGCCTACTTCCACGGTGTGTCTGGGCCCTCTGGCTCTCCTTCCTCATAACCCACTTGCTCCTCTAGTTGCTCCTCCTCTCCTCTCAGATGACTAGAAAAACCGCCCATTTCGCGGAACCTAAACTGTGCTCCACTTTGTCCCTCCCCCTCCTACTCCAGTTCAGCCCCCACAGGGCTCATGTGGCCGGAAGATGTAGGTGCCACATCTCCAGTGCCCTGACCAGCCATTGTTTCCCACACGTGTTGTAGTAGATGAAGCAGTGGAATGACGTTGTTCATCCCGTAATCCTGGTGATTTACTAATAATGTGGCTTCCTCAAAGGGCATGAGCAAACAGCAGATGTCACGTACGAGCTGCCACTGGTTCACATTGAAGTTACACAGGGGAGTCCCCCTATCCGCTTGGATCATCAAGAAATCGGTGATGGCTTTTCTCTGTTCTTATAGTCGGTCCAACATATGGAGGTTGGAATTCCAACGTGTGGAAACGTCGCAAATCAGACTATGTTGGTTGATCTTGTTCTGAAGCTGCAGCTCAATGAGGGTGTGATTTGTGGTGTACGAGTGGCTGAAGTTCATGCAAAGTTTCCTTCCCATTGTTAGAATGTCTTGCAGATGGGGGGAACACTTGAGGAACTTCTTGACATCCAGATTGAACATGTGAGCCATGCAGGGGGCACGTCTCAGTCTTCCTTGTTGCAGCGCAGACAAGATGTTCTTCCCATTGTCAGTCACCATGGTTCCCATTTCCTGTTTTCGTGGAGTAAGCCATGATTCCATTTCTTGATGAATGACTTTTAACAGTTTCTCCCATGTGCGACTCCGTTCACCAAGGCAAACCTTGTGAAAAACAGAGCAACACCGCCGTGCCCTGCACACATGGTATGCTGGAGGGGCACTTAGACTTGTCCGTGCCGTGGTGGCTGAGGACACGGTGGAGGGTGAGGAGGCACACAGTCGCAGGTCCAACGGCCTGAGAGCGTGGAGTCGGAAGCGGCGTGACCTGTCCAAGTTGCGGTTGTGGCTGTGCAGGAACCACATTCACCCAGTGGGCCATAAAGGACATGTATTGTCACTGACCATAGTTACAGTTCCACACGCCGGCGCTGCCGTGCACTTTGGTACACACCGAAGGACTGGCCCACCTTCTGTTCCACAAAATTGTGCAGAGCTGGTACTGCCTTCTTCACAAAAAAAATGACGGCTTGGGACTCTCCACCTCGGCTCGGCACATGCAGTTCTCTAAAAGGTGCAGAGTCCACCACTTGAAAAGGGAGGGACTGTAACACCAGCCACTTGGACAGGAGCACATTCAGCTTCTGCACTGTTGGATGAGTGGGCACATACTGTTGTCTCTTGGACATGGCTTCGCCGATGGATTGCTGGCGGAATGACTGACTCAAAGTAGGAGGAGCAGGAGCATCTGGAGCGACAGGAGAGGGCTATGACACACAGCTCCCTTCGGCTGAGGTGGTGAAGCCTTGCCTAGCTGAAACAGGAAGCGGCGTGCCACTGGGTGATGCAGCAGGCTGGACCACCACATCGGAGCTACGGTTCTCCAAGGCGGCTTTGTGGTGACGCTGCATATGTTGACGAAAGGCCGTGGTGCCTTCTGTGGGAGAGGGAACAGTATAGGACAGAGGTAATGGGAGGTCAGGGACTGCTCCTGGGCCATGCCAACTGAGGGTGGTACCTGAGGAACCTACAGACTGTTGACTGGGGGTGTCAGATGTCACTTGTGACGAAGTGGATGACTGTGTTTACCAATCAATGACCGTGTTTACCAATTTGGCCTCTGCTACTCCTCCCAAGATTCCTTGCCCCATGTCCTCACATGTGCATCCACAATTTTAGATGCCCTGGAGCCTGGACCGCACCAAATGCCGTGAAGCGATTCGAGCGATTGAAACGCGGCAATATTCACATTTGTCACAAATCGGATTTTTCCTCAAATTCGTAACAAATTCGGATTAATCAGATTCGATTCGTACATCCTAATGGTGATCACGTGGACACAGAAGCTGTGCCTGTGGGATAACTGCATTGACCTGCAGCTAAACTCCCACTGTATTGGGGCTCAAGACAGTATATGCCAAGCAGTGAATTCCCCTATGTTGCACATGGAAGTTGCCAGACCTTTGTGGCAGGGGCAAAAGTTCCAAAGCACCTCTTTCCCACAGAAGAAGAAACAAACATTTATAAACATACACAGTAATCATACATACAGTACATAGTTTTCAGAGTGTTCTACATGACGAACAAATACTGTATTACCACCATACAGTGATGAAATAATAACTCCATACTGCTATGAGATCAGGATATGTAGTAAGGATATGAGGACAGGTTATGAGGATGAAAGACTGAGGAGGTTGGAAGAGGGCATGGAGACTGAGGAGGATGGAGGAGGGCATAAAGGCTGAGGAAAATAGAGGGGGGCATAGAGGAGGAGGATTGCCGAGGACAAAGGCTGAGTAAGAGGATGGAGGATAAGGAGAAGGATGAAGGAGGGCATAGAGGATAAGGAGGAGAATGGAGGAGGATTTTGAGGCTGAAAAAAAGGATGGGGGATGGCAAGGAGACTGGAAGTCTAGTGGCCTAGCAAAGGACTCCATTCCTGCATGGCCTAATACCCTGTCAGTTTTCTTCTAAGGCAATAATGCTATGGTATAATATTATGTCAGTGATGAAAAACTCTGACACCCCTAGTAATAAATAATTAAATCAATTTTAATAAAGTTTATTTAAAAATGTACATGTAACACATGTCTGTTACTGCTGCAATTTTAATGGCCCATATTACATGAGCCCATGAACACAGCATCTTAGATTATCCATTCCTAGTTGTTAATAGTCAAGAATACCAATTTTCATTTAATAGGTTAGAATTACACATTGGCCCTCATTTACTAAAGTCCAACCGGCTCTTTTTCTCGGTTATTGCACCTAAATTTTAGTCGCAACGTCTGTGCGACTATTTATGCAACCAAATTTTAGTTGCACAACCGACACTTTAGAAAACACTCGGAGTGGTTTTTTATCACTCGAGAAAAAGTTTGAGTTTGCCTCACACAATAACCGACAGCCAAGAGGCCGAGTGAAATTCCAAAAATGGAGTGATTTCTAACAAGACTGTTTGCCATTGTGATTTTTGTGAAAGTAACTTGTTTTATAACCTGAAAACATTTTGTACAGTTCAACACTTTTATGAATAAAATATTGAATGCTTTATGATAGTTAATGTTTATATATTTTTTTTCTTTTTAACACATTTTCAAATTAGGTTTAAATCAATTTAACACCCAAGCTGATAAACATGGATAATTGTTGTAATGTTTGAAAAATTATAACACATGAATACTTTTGATTCATGGAATCATTTTTAAACAAATAAGTCTAAACCATTTTGACTCCCACAACTAATTTCTTTAGCTCTGAGTTTGTGCGACACAATTGACTAGTGCGACACAAAAAAACGTGCAACACAAAAATAACCGACATTGGCGAAAGAATAGTAAATAAGCCGGAAAAAAAAGACGAGTGATATTGAAATCACTCCAGAATAAACACTCCACAAACACTCCACAATCAGGGCCATTGTGTATTTATTGCAGTTTTTGATGCATTTTTGAGCCAAACTCAGGAGAGGATTCAACAGGAAAGAGATTGATCAGCCCATTTAGATCACTTCACTTTGCATTCATTTCTGCCTTCGGCTCTAATAGGCTCCAATAGAGAAGATAAAAAAGGAAAACACTTTGAATATGACTGCTACATTGTGCTGCCATAAATTTCAGAAATATATCCGTGTAATCTTGATGATGAAAGGGAATGTAAAGAGGAATTCAGGTGACAGAGTGTAGACAGACAGCGAGCAGGTGTTGTAGTTAGTATTACATACACAATTTGAAATAAGATAAAAACATTTTCTTAGCTAAAATGGTTTACTGAACCAACCACAGAGCATCACCATCATCTATACCTATCGAGATCTGATGCCGCTAACCACCTGCAGAAATACATCACTTCAACTTCTATGGTATACTTAAAATACCAATGCTCACTGAAAGATCACAGCAGTTTTATACATGTTTTTGTGGTAATATATGTGGTGCAGTGTCTTAGTGTCTAGGCGTGCTGCCTTGCTGTAGTGGGGCTACGACCTACAGTGTATAACCTATACACAGGGATTGTATGCTTTTTCTGGTGTTTGGCTTTTTCTTTGAATAATCCGGTTGGTTCCACATTCCAACTGAAGAGTTCATACTTTGCAATTTTAGGCTTTGCAGTTTCCACTTTTTTTTCTAGTGTTTTTTTTTCTTTTACCTGAAAAAACATCACAAAAAAAACGCCCTGTAATTTTGCTCTCCCACGATGCAGCTTTTTCCCCTGCGGTTCTATTAAGACAAGTCATTCTTTTATCATGTGACTCAAGGCTTTCCGTTGAAGAAATGGGGGGAAAAACAAGCAAATAAAAAAAATAAAAGCCAATGCTAAAACCATATGGCGTTTTTTTTGCTCTTGTATGCAAAGATTTTGTCCAGCATGCTGGGATTTTGGAACACTGCCACTGAGCCCAAAACCACAGAAAATGCCAAAGATGAGTTAAAAAACGCCAAGGAAAAAAAGACCAAGTGGGTTAGGCACTATTGACTTCCAGCTAATATCGCGCTAGTATTGTGTATATTTTAAAGGCTCATTAAATGTGTCATTTTACAAACAAGATTTTTGGACATTTTTTTTCTTGTATTTACATTTTTTGAGGCGTTTTGTTTGTTTGGTCTTTAATAATTAGTTTCCCAATTAAACACCTCCTTTGGCAGAACTACAGAAAATTTTGGCTGTAATTGCAATTTTTTTGCACCATAAAGTCCACTTAACTTTACATATGTTATCATTTGGCCTTCAAATTTAACTACATGTAAACTGACAGACATTTACCTTGTCAATCCAATACAATTCTATGGTGGAAAAAACGTCTCTTGGACAGTTTATGTCTCGAAATTATGTCAATAACAAACTATATGCGAACATAGCCTGAATCATTAATGTAGTCTTTCGGGCAGATTTATCAAAACTGTCTAAAAGAAAAACTGTCTTTTTTGCCCAGAGTAACCAATCAAAGCTCAGCTTTTTTTTTTTTTTTTTTTACCAGAATTTTAAGAAATGAAAGGTAAGCTCTGATTGGTTGCTGTTGGTAAATCTGCAACCAATTACATTTGGAGTAAGTCTAGTATGGCCTCCATGTTGGAAAAGGCAGTCCATTCTGCATCTTGCACAATGTATGCAATCCTTGAACAGCAGTTTGAGGGTGCATATTGTTGTGTGAGATGTATGCGTGTTGTTCATTTGGAAGCCCAGAACCTGGATCTAGAGGAGTAACTGGCAACACTGAGACGCATCGACAACTTGGAGAGGAGTCTCCTGCTCACTGTGCAAGTACTCTCTGGGGTAGAAATGGGGGAGGATAGTGGTATGGAGGTGCACGACAGTTAGACAGCTAGCTGGGTTATAGTTAGAAAACGGGGTTTAGGGAAAAGTGTCAGGGAGGCTAGTCCTGAACTGGCACACCCGCCCAGTTGGCAGATGACGAGGATGCCATTTCAGAGCTAGCAGTACTGCAGCAGGATTCTGCCTCTGACCGCCAGGGGGTATCTGCTCCATTAAGGAGGGAGGAGTGCAGGGCAGTCCAGAAAGGTACTGGTAGGGGGGGGCAAAATTATTAGGGGGACAGACAGGGCGATCTGTCACAAAGACCGGGATCGCCGAAAAGTGTATTGTCTTCCTGGCGCTCGATTTCGGCACATTACAATCTGGTTGACAGGTTGCTGGGTGGGGCTGGAGAGGACCCAGCAGTCATGGTACATATTGGTACCAATGACAATGTAAGAGGTTGGTGGAATGCCCTTAAAAATGATTTCAGGGACTTAGGCCGCAAGCTTAAGGCAAGGACCTCCAAGGTAATATTTTCTGAAATATTACCGGTACCACGAGCCACACCAGAGAGGCAGCGGGAGATTAGTGAGGTAAACAAGTGGCTCAGAAGCTGGAGTAGGAAGGAGGGGTTTGGTTTCATGGAGAACTGGGCCAACTTCGCTGTCGGATACCGGCTCTACCGTAGGGACGGGCTGCACCTCAATGGGGAGGGTGCAGCTGTGCTTGGGGAGAAGATGACTAGAAGGGGGGAGGAGTGTTTAAACTAGGGACTGGGGGGAGGGAACCTACAACATAGAGGGGGAAGATAGTGTAGATAGAGAGGAGGGACTTATTAATATACCTGGGGGTGGAGCGGAGGGAGGGGTTAGAATAGTTAATAGGGATAGGTTTCTTAGGAAGAAAAAACATACACCTTTAAATTGCATGTTGACTAATGCCAGAAGTCTGACCAATAAAGCAGAAGAACTGGAATGGTTGAGGTCTGAGGAGAATTATGACATAGTGGGTATAACAGAGACTTGGTTGGACGATAGCTGTGACTGGGCGGTCAACATACAGGTTTATAGTCTATTCAGGAAGGATCAGACAAAACGGAAAAGTGGAGGAGTTTGTCTTTATGTGAAATCAAGTCTGAAGGCCGCACTGCAGGAGGATATATAGGAGGGAATTGATGTGGAGTCATTATGGGTAGAAATATATGGAGATGAAAATAAAAAAATTCTGATAGGGGTTTGCTATAAGCCACCAAACATAATGGAAGAGGCAGAAGATCAATTACTGAGGCAAATAAACAAGGCAGCAAATCAGAATGATTAAATTCTCACACTAAGATGTATATACCTTATGGGAATAAAAGGGTCATAAATAAAAGAAAACCAATGTGGAAGAATAAAAATGTTAAGGGGGCAATAAATGACAAAAATAAAGCATTTAAACTATTAAAACAGGAACGGCAGTGAAGAAGCATTAACAAGCTATAGAGAAAATTTTAAAATTTGTAAAAAAACAGATAAAAGCCACAAAAATAGAGACAGAAAGACTTATTGCCAAAGAGAGTAAAACTAACCCCAAAATGTTTTTTTTAACTATATAAATATCAAAAAGGCTAAAAATGAAAGTGTTGGCCCTTTAAAAAATGATCATAGAAATTATAAACAGGGATCAGCAAATATATTAACAAATTCTTCTCCACTATATTCACCAAGGATAATGAAATGCCAGGTGAAATACAGCAAGATAAGGTAAATGCCCCTGTACAGATCACCTGTCTTACCCAGGAAGAAGTACAATGCCGTCTACAAAATCAAAATAGACAAATCGCCAGGTCCAGATGGCATTCACCCCCGTGTTATAAAAGAATTAAGTAATGTAATGGACAGACCCCTATTTTTAATATTCAGGGACTCAATTGTAACAGGGATTGTTCCCCATGACTGGCGCATGGCAAATGTGGTACCAATATTTAAAAAAGGGGTCAAAAGGTGATCCCAGTATTTATAGGCTTGTTAGTTTAACCTCCGTTGTATGTAAATTGTTTGAGGGTTTTCTAAGGGATGCTATTTTGGAGTATCTTGATAAAAATAAATGTATGACCCCATGTCAGCATGGATTTATGAGGGATCGGTCCTGTCAAACTAACCTGATCAGCTTTTATGAGTAGGTGAGCTCCATACTGGACCAGGGGGAATCACCGGATGTCATATATCTGGATTTTTACAAAACATTTGATACGGTGCCACATAAAACATTAGTGCATAAAATAAGAATGCTTGGACTGGGGGGAAATGTGTGCAAGTGGGTAAGTAACTGGCTCAGTGATAGGAAACAGTCTTGGGTCCTGTTCTATTTAATATATTCATTAATGACCTTGTAGAGGGATTGAATAGTAAAGTAGCAATCTTTGCAGATGATACTAAACTCTGTAAAGCGGTAAACACAATAGAGGACAGTGCACTGTTACAAATGGATATGGATAGATTGGAGCTTTGGGCTGGGAAGTGGCAAATGAGGTTCAACACTGATAAATGTAAGGTAATGCACAGGGGAAAGAAAAATCCCAGCTAAGATTATGTATTAAATGGGAGAACACTTGTGACAACTAATGTGGAAAAGGACTTGGGAGTCTTAGTTAATAGTAAATTTAGCTGTAGTGACCAGTGTCGGGCAGCTGCTGCCAAGGCAAATAAAATCATGGGGTGCATCAATCGGGGTGCATCCACTGTTGACAAAAAAAATAGACAAAGAAAATAACTAGATGAACATAGTATTCTAACATCAAAGTGACTATTATATACCTATGTATATATATCCCACATTTTTTTTTATTCCTCAGTGAAAAAAAAGCCCTCATATGGCTCTGTGGATGGAAATAGCTCTTAAAAGGCAAGTAGGAAAAAAGAAAATGCAAAAATGAAACCTGGCTGTGTCCTCAAGGCCAGGATGGGCTGTGTCCTTAAGGGGTTAACATTGCTACCGGAGATATAAACAGTCCAATTAGAATAATCTTTCCTTAGGAGGGCCTACACAACTTGATTCCCTGTGGTGAATATATTTTTATAAGATGTTTACTCACTGTTACTGATATTATGATTCTCTATCATAGGGGGCAAGATAAAGACGATTGTGATGTGTAAGCCACTCAGCACTTACTCCAGCCAGAAGCCCACAGAGAGTTCAGTGTTGGCAGAAGAGTCCTTGCACAACTATTCCTTCTCCCAGCAAGACGATTATCACTCTTGAAGCAGGAATAGGATTGTAGAGATGTATATCCTCTCAACATGGACTCCAAACTGTTTTTGTGTAAACCTCCCCACGACTGGCCCAGAGCTGTCTTAGCTTAGACTTGGAACTGAATTCAGAGATTCTCTGGCAGGGTTAGGCTAACTTGCTACACAAGAGGCTTGGTCAGTAGGAAGTTTTTCAATAGCTTGTTCAGAATCTTACTTCTGAAACCTGTAAAACCTTTTTCTTTTCCTTCTTTTTTTCTGAGAGTTGTAAGTCTGAACATTCCTCACATCTCTGAAACATTTTCCTTTAGCGTATGGAGAAAATTGAGGTGTTTATACACAGTGAGGGGAGTCTGAGACGCAACCTGGGATCTGTTTTATATAATGTCCTGTTTTCTTAGTTTTCTCAGTAATGGTTCCTTAGGGATATCAACCAAGGAACCAGCTCTCGGAGATCATCTAAACTTGGCAGCTTAAAAGAAAAATTAATTACCTCCCAATGAACATAATGACTTTCTGATGGTGGAGGCTGCGCGCCTGTGTGCAGACAGCAGTGATAAAGAAAATGTGGGAATACCGTGTTGGCTTCCACTGACACCAGTTATATGGGTTACATAGTCACATAAAACATGAATCTTGACTTCAGCTCGTTTCTGTATATTCACAGTAGCCTATTTTCATATGCCTGCTTTAAAGCACATGTTCAAGATATAATGACTATATGAAATATATTTTTATTATTTAATGGAGTAGATTACAACAAATTTATTTTGACTTGTGATTATGTATTTAATTTTTTTTGTAATTTCCTATTATTAATATACCACCACCATATTCTGCAGTGCTGTACAGAGACTTAAATTACTCACTTCATTCCCTGGCACAAATGGAGCTCACAATCTTTATTGTAAGCATGCAGCCATTGAACAGCACAGTAGTCACCTTGTCTTTTTATATTTATTCCCATTTTACCTGGATAGTCATAGGAGAGATTTTAGCAATAGTTTTGCCAGAAAACTGGTGTGGCAACGTCACAAATGTTTGCACAACATTCTAACTTTTTGCACAGAACAAGGAAAATAAGCAAGTGCTCATAAATTTGCAACAAATTTTTACCAAAAACAAGAAACATTGATAAATTCTCCCCATACATTTTACTAAGTATTACAATCCACTCATTACCAGCTTTCAGTTGCAAAAGGAATTCCAGCACTTAAAAGATTAACCTTTGATGCAGCCACAATCTCCATAATGCTCTGCTCCATGCAGCAGGGAGAGCATAGATCGAAAAAATCTTTAACTGTGTAACACTAAAGTCTAGTTTCAATATCTCTGCAACACATTTTTTACGTTTCTTAAATTCTTAAACAAATTCTCAAAAATTACTCCTCAACCCCCCCCCCCCCAAAATCTCTAAATTATAGGTGCACAAGGTGTGTACTTAACTCCAAACTGCTGTCTATTGCTGTTATTAGGGGAATTCCTTCTCTAGCAGCAGAGAAACCAAGATGAAATGCAGGAAGTAGGGGTAGGGCTTAGTGCTATGCAGAAGACAAAGTCCTAGCTGAGTGCATGCAGCCTAAGCCTGTCTGTCTCCTCCAGAGGATTTATGCTGTGTACCAAAGGATCTAGAATGTGCCTAAAAGGTAAATCAAGAATTGATTCTCATTTTCTTTCCACTCATGAAGTTCTTGGAAGCTGTTTTCTTGTGTCTGTACTATGTATACAGTGCTGCCTCCTAAAAGTAACTCCCCCTTTAGTTGTCATTATGAGCTATTCACTGCTAAATCATAGATGCTTTTGTCATGTAATTCCTTTTGGCAGCGATACTCACTGCTCCTTTTACAATGCACAGCTGCAGTGCAATGCATTCAACATGATCATTGTGGGCAGTACTCTGCCTGAAATATTACCTGACTGTTTTGGCTGTATCAGTGTTATTTATGAAGATTTTAAAATACTGCACTGGACATTTTTTTTGTCTTCACACTGGATTCTTTAAACACTTTTCTTCCTCCTGTCCATGTAAGCAGAACTCTGCTACTCTTTATCATTGTCATCATTATCAGCGATTCAGAGCTGATATTTTGATGATTCCTGCTGTGATGTGCTCTGCTGCTGTTTCAGCTCACATAGCACCTTGGAGACGCTGGGCATCTTTTGAGCAGGTGCTGACCTTTGATTGGCCATAGAGGTAAGGGAAAGGAAACCCAGGTGTGAGTACTGCTCAAAACAGCCAAACTCTGCCCCGTGCAATAGACAAAATGAAAAACCACCTTATCATCAGGTTTGAAAATTATTTTCAAAGTACAGGTAAGCTTAAAGGAAGCAAAAGTAAATGATACTCAGTTTATTATTTTTTCCAGTTGATGCTCAAACAATTTTTATTTTGTTTGAATAGAGTTAATTCTTTATGGGAAAAAATAAGATCTTTGCTTAAAATAAATGGTATAAATCAAACAATGAAATGCACAAATGCTTTTTATTGTCATTATTTACTGTAGATACTATATTCCCATTACCTACTATGGGATTTCAGGTCATAATACACATGGATGAAATGATACACTCTACCTGTCCATGACCTTGATCACTTGTTCTTATTAAATATGTTTGTATTGCTTATGGGAAAGTTTTAATAAACAGAAATCAATATCATAAACAAATATATACCTTATAAAATACTTTTTCTTCCCTTTTTACCCACCAACCTAAGTTCTTGGAGTTAAAAATCAATTTAGAGATGATATCGTATGAGCATTTATTATTATGCAATAGAGAAGGATCAAGTTTCAATATACAGGGAGAATTCTCTAATTCTCCTTAGAGTACTATAATAAACAAAATTAGAAGATGAAAGAATTGTATTCTATTTTTACGTGGAAAAGTGTTTGAAAGATAACAGATGGGAATGTCATGTACTGAACTTCAGACCTGAACTTCCTACAGCTGCAAATCTTCAGAGATTCCTTTAAGATCATCCTACAAAGGTCAAACCCTTATTTCTTATCCAGAAGATAAAGGCATAGGTCAGTGATAACTCTGGGACTAACTGTTTAAGGATTATGTGTCTTACTTCCTACCTACTTTTGACTCATATGGTTTTACTTGCACCTATTCCCAGTAATCTGTCTAACTCAATGACACTTTCTTGACACTCCATATCACACCTTATAAGTAGAAAAACTGATAGTGCTATAATTCTTTATAATCTTACTGGGTAAAATCCAACAAATTTCTCCATATTACTTGGCAAAAAACCTTAGGTCTTACTGTGGACTAAATAAATTCATGAAAGTCGGTATCTTTTGGTAATGTTACACGTTGCTTATATTCTGGGCTGCTTCTTCATCTTCTCTATTGGGGCAGAGCAATGGTATCTGTTTCTATGTAGCTCCATTGGGAATCTGGAGCTAGCCACATTAGATAAATGTCAGCCAAACCTGCTAATTTCAGCAAGGCCAGCCAACTATCTAAGAAACATGGTGACCATTTGACGCTTATTCATAAAACCTTGACTCTGATTTAAATCTTATATGTGTCACGATTCGGCTTACAGGTTGTGGATCCTCTGTGTCAGCGAGGGATTGGCGTGGACCGTGCTGGTGGACCGGTTCTAAGAGGCTACTGGTGTTCACCAGAGCCCGCCGCAAAGCGGGATGGTCTTGCTGCGGCAGTAGCAACCAGGTCGTATCCACTAGCAACGGCACAACCTCGCTGACTGCTGAGAAGGCGTGGGACAGAAGGACTAGGCAGAGGCAAGGTCAGACGTAGCAGAAGGTCGGGGCAGGCGGCAAGGTTCGTAGTCAAGATGGATAGCAGGAGTTCAGGAACACAGGCTTTGGACAACACTAAACGCTTTCACTGGCACAAGGCAACAAGATCCGGCAAGGGAGTGCAGGGGAAGTGATGTGATATAGCCAGGGAGCAGGTGGAAGCCAATTAAGCTAATTGGGCCAGGCACCAATCATTGGTGCACTGGCCCTTTAAGTCTCAGAGAGCTGGCACGTGCGCACCCTAGAGAGCGGAGCCGCGCGCGCCAGCACATGACAGCAGGGGACCGGGACGGGTAAGTGACTTGGGATGCGATTCGCGAGCGGGCGCGTCCCGCTGTGCGAATCGCATCCCCGACGGCCAAGTCAGTGCAGCGCTCCCGGTCAGCGGGTCTGACCGGAGCGCTGCAGGGAGAGAGACGCCGTGAGCGCTCCGGGGAGGAGCGGGGACCCGGAGCGCTTGGCGTAACAATATGACTTAATGTTTCCCTGATATAGGAAAGGTATTTCACATTTGCGTGCCATATTAGGTGAGAAATAAAATATCAGACCCCTCTGGGATTTTTGCCCATGTTGTTGGCCAGTTAATATGTTTATATTGTATCTTCCTATTTACATATTCACCTCACATGTCCAAAACTATGCATCCATATGTATCGCTATATGACGATAATGGATAATATAAATAGTAGAGCCTGACAGAAGCATTCCTAAGGGTGGGTTCCTTTGGCATACAGTTTAATTTAAAAAAAAGTATGCAACCGTACAGAAAACCATGCCATTAGACTTTCCATGCAAAACCATATGCGCCAGCACCATAATGCATATGGTTGTATCCGTTTTCAAAACAATGCGTTTTTGAACTTTTTTTTCCCTGACAGAAAACCGTGGTCTACCACGTTTTTTTTTCTGGGTGAAAAAATGTATTTCGAACGTATATGGTTGTTTTAACATAGGACTCTATGAGAACCATAAGCTTTAACGGTCCAGTCTCGGTTTGTCTATCCGGTTTTTAACTTTACACATGCGCAGTACGAGCCGAAAGATCCACCCACCTTCTGGTATATGATTTGAAATGCCCCTCCCTTCTTCCATAAGCCCCAGAGAAGTCATTTCGCCTCAGAGTCTTGCAGAGAAGCCATCTTGCTGCACCTCAGGTGCCATTTTGTGTATGCAAGTAAGTGCCTTGCTCTACATCACTTTCTACTTGATTTTAACCCTTTGTTTGATCAGAATTTAATCCTTTTCATGATTGCTTTCTATTTTGCATAAATCAGCTCTTCTGCTTTTTTCATCAATAATGTTAATAATTATTGATATTTACACTGTATTTAATGTTTTTTTGTATTTTATATTGCAAAATTTGTAGACTGTGGATGGGTCAGGAATATAAAGTGCATTATTGGATGTAATTATTTGCAAATGTTTTTTTTTATAATCACCTCTGCAAGGAAAGACACCCATAATCAATTACATTTTTTATTTAACCCTTTTTTGAGTATGCAATTAATTTCAGGCCGATTATTTTCACATGGTATTTGTGATAGTACATGGGTCAAATAGGTAGATTATTCACTGTTTTTCTTTTTTTTTTTCTTCTTAAATTTAATATTTATAATCAGCTCATCCATGAAAAGACTCCCCCTGAGTTTTTCAGGGTGTTTTTATTTACCCTTTGCTGCTTCTTTTTTTTCCCCCTCAGTATTTGGAATTATTTGGTTGAAAGGGGGCTGACGGGGTGTAAATTTATAGAAAATTGGACTAAAATTGCATCCATAATGATTTGTCATTTTGTATCTAAACTTTTTTGGGTAGCTTTGCATAACCTGTCTAGGTTTAACCCCTTAAGGACTGAGCCCTTTTTCACCTTAAGAACTCGGCAATTCTTTGCAAATCTGACCACTGTCACTTTAAACATTAATAACTCTGGAATGCTTTTAGTTATCATTCTGATTCCAAGATTGTTTTTTCGTTACATATTCTACTTTAACATAGTGGTAAAATTTTATGGTAACTTGCATCCTTTCTTGGTGAAAAATCCCCAAATTTGATGAAAAATGTGAAAATTTTGCATTTTTCTAACTTTGAAGCTCTCTGCTTGTAAGGAAAATGGATATTCCAAATAATTTTTTTTTTATTCACATATACAATATGTCGACTTTATGTTTGCATCATAAAATTGACGTGTTTTTACTTTTTGAAGACACCAGAGGGCTTCAAAGTTCAGCAGCAATTTTCCAATTTTTCACAAAATTTTGAAACTCGCTTTTTTTCAGGGACCAGTTCAGGTTTGAAGTGGATTTGAAGGGTCTTCATATTAGAAATACCCCATAAATTACCCCATTATAAAAACTGCAACCCCCAAAGTATTCAAAATGACATTCAGTCAGCGTTTTAAACCTTTAGGGGTTTCACAGGAATAGCAGCAAAGTAAAGGAGAAAATTCACAATCTTCATTTTTTACACTCGCATGTTCTTGTAGATCCAATTTTTGAATTTTTGCAAGGGGTAAAAAGGAGAAAATTTTTACTTGTATTTGAAACCCAATTTTTCTCGAGTAAGCACATACCTCATATGTCTATGTTAATTGTTCGGCGGGCGCAGTAGAGGGCTCAGAAGGGAAGGAGCGACAAATGGTTTTTGGGGGGCATGTCACCTTTAGGAAGCTCCTATGGTGCCAGAACAGCAAAAAAAAACACATGGCATACCATTTTGGAAACTAGACCCCTCGGGGAACATAACAAGGGGTAAAGTAAACCTTAATACCCCACTGGTGATTCACTACTTTTGCATATGTAAAAAAAAAAAATTTTACCTAAAATGCTTGGTTTCCCAAAAGTTTTACATTTTTAAAAAGGGTAATAGCAGAAAATACCCCCCAAAATTTGAAGCCCAATTTCTCTCGATTCAGAAAACACCCCATATGGGGGGCGAAAAGTGCTCTTCTGGCGCACTACAGGTCTCAGAAGAGAAGGAGTCACATTTGGCTTTTTTGAAGGAAATTTTGCTCTGGGGGCATGCCGCATTTAGGAAGCCCCTATGGTGCCAGGACAGCAAAAAAAACACATAGCATACCATTTTGGAAACTAGACCCCTCAGGGAACGAAACAAGGGGTAAAGTGAACCTTAATACCCCACAGGGGTTTCACAACTTTTGCATATGTAAAAAAAAAAAAAAATTCCTAAAATGCTTGCTTTCCCCAAAAATTTACATTTTTACAAAGGGTTAAAGCAGAAAATACTCCCCAAAATTTGAAGCCCAATTTCTCCCGATTCAGAAAACACCCCATATGGGGGTGAAAAGTGCTCTGCTGGCGCACTACAGGTCTCAGAAGAGAAGGAGTCACATTTGGCTTTTTTAAAGCAAATTTTGCTCTGGGGGCATGCCGCATTTAGGAAGCCCCTATGGTGCCAGAACAGCAAAACACCCTCCACATGGCATACTATTTTGGAAACTAGACCCCTCGGGGAACGTAACAAGGGGTTAAGTGAACCTGAATACCCCATAGGCGTTTCACGACTTTTGCATATGTAAAAAAAAATTATTATTTTTTACCTAAAATGCTTCTTTTCCCCCAAATTTTACATTTTTAAAAAGGGTAAAAGCAGAAAATACCCCCCAAAATTTGTTAGACAATTTCTCCCGAGTATGGCGATACCCCATATGTGACCCTAAACTGTTGCCTTGAAATACGACAGGGCTCCAAAGTGAGAGCGCCATGCGCATTTGAGGCCTAAATTAGGGACTTGCATAGGGGTGGACATAGGGGTATTCTATGCCAGTGATTCCCAAACAGGGTGCCTCCAGCTGTTGTAAAACTCCCAGCATGCCTGGACAGTCAGTGGCTGTCTGGTAATACTGGGAGTAGTTGTTTTTCAACAGCTGGAGGCTCCGTTTTGGAAACCGTGGCGTACCAGACGTTTTTCATTTTTATTGGGGAGGGGAGGGGGGGCTGTGTAGGGGTATGTGTATATGTAGTGTTTTTTACTTTTTATTTTGTGTTAGTGTAGTGTAGTGTTTTTAGGGTACAGTCGCACGGGTGGGGGTTCACAGTAGTTTCTCGCTGGCAGTTTGAGCTGCGGCAGAAAATTTGCCGCAGCTCAAACTTGCAGCCCGATACTTACTGTAAACCTCCGCCCATGTGAGTGTACCCTGTACATTCACATGGGGAAGGGGGGAAATCCAGCTGTTGCAAAACTACAACTCCCAGCATGCGCTGACAGACTGTACATGCTGAGAGTTTTAGTTTTGCAACAGCTGTAGGCACAATGGTTATGTATCACTGAGTTTGTGACCTTACTCAGTGTTTCAAAACCAGTGTGCCTCCAGCTGTTGCAAAACTACAACTCCCAGCATGTACAGTGCATGGTGCAAGGTGACTGCTGGGAGTTGTAGTTTGCAACAGCTGGAGGCACACCGGTCGTGAAACACTGAGTTAGGTTAAAAAAAACTGAGTTTCACAACCAGTGTGCCTTCAGCTGTTGCAAAACTACAACCCTCAGCAGTCACCGACAGCCAAAGGGCATACTGGGAGTTGTAGTTATGCAACCAGCAGATGCACCACTACAACTCCCAGCATGCACTTTAGCTGTTTGTGCAAGCTGGGAGTTGTAGTTATACAACAGCTGAAGGTACACTTTTCCATAGAAAAAATGTGCCTCCAGCTGTTGCAAAACCATAAGTCCCAGCATGCCCATAAGGGAATGCTGGGAGTTGTGGTGGTCTGCCTCCTGCTGCTGCATAACTACAGCTCCCAGCATGCCCTTTTTGCATGCTGGGAGCTGTTGCTAAGCAACAGCAGGAGGCTGTCACTCACCTCCTGCTGCTGCTCCGTCGCAGGACAGTCCCTCGCCGCAGCCGTCGCCCCTGGGGCCCCGATCCCAACAGGGACACCGGGGATCGGGGTCCCCAGCACCCGGGGTGTTCTTCCCGCACCCGCTCACGTCCTCCGGAAGAGGGGCGGAGCGGGTGCGGGAGTGACACCCGCAGCAGGCGCCCTGATTGGTCGGCCGGTAATCGGGCCGACGAATCAGGGCGATCATGAGGTGGCACCAGTGCCACTTCACCCCTGCTGGCTCTGAGCCAGAGCCAGCAGGGGTGAAGTGGCACTGGTTCAGCCGGTAAATCCGGGTCACTAGAGACTCGACTGAATTGTCCAGCGATCTGCGGCCATCGCCGACATGGGGGGGGCATAATGACCCCCCTGGGCGATATGCCGGGATGCCTGCTGAATGATTTCAGCAGGCATCCGGCTCCGGTCCCCAACCGGCTAGCGGTGGGGACCGGAATTCCCACGGCGTATGGATACGCCTTGCGTCCTTAAGGACTCGGAATGCAGGGCGTATCCATACGCCCTGCGTCCTTAAGAGGTTAAAAGTTGCACAGTTGCCTATAGCAACCATGCAGAATGATTTAGCACATTTGCACAGTCCTTGTCAAAAACAAGCATATAGGTTGCTATTGACAACTGCACAACTTTTAAACTGGACAGGATATTTTGGGTTCTTAATGTTAAAATTAATAAAGATCTTTGGTGTGTTTAAAGTTGTCCTCCTTGTGAAAAAAATTGTCATTGATTTTTGTTGCTGTTGTTTTTTTTATTTTTTTGTTTGATACATAGGTTGATCACAATGTCATGACCACACAGCATTTTCACAGGCAGTCCTAATGGGGTATGTATTGCTATGATTTATTTTTTATTTTTTTAAATTGCAATTGCATAGCATAAATATTCTTTTCTTTTCTTTTTTCTTTTATACTAATTTGTAGACTCCAAGCCCAGAACATCTCTTGGATAGTCCACCGTTGTCTGTAAGTTTGCAAAAAACGTCTTTTTTTGTTTTTAAATCATTATTTAATCATCCTCACAAATTGGTAAATGTGCATAATTGTTTACAGCCTTCATTGCGGATGTCACCAATGCTTGAGGAGTGAGAGGATCCCTCATATGAACTGTCATGTTGCAAGGTATGTAAATATAATTAGTTTTACATTCTTTTAGCATTTTTAAACATGCTCGGCTAAATATCTCTACATAATTATATTTATTTTCAAGTGCTCTTCTAGGTATGAATTTGCTAATGTTTCTGTATATATATATATATATATATATATATATATATATATATATATATATATATAAATACCCTATATATTAGCGTATAACACACATTTTTTTGGCTAAAATTTTTAGCTTAAAGTCTATCCGCGTGTTATACGCCGATAAGCCGCTGCAGTTCAATGATTTAAAGCGCTTTAAATCAATGAACTGCAGCGGCTTTTGCAGGTCCAGAGACCTGCCGTCGCTGCCCGCTTCTCTGCCCCTGCCTATTCTGGGGTCCAGAGACCGCCACCGCCACTGCCCCATTGCCTCCCCCATCCCCAGTTTTATAATTACCTGTTCCCGGGGTCCCTGCTGCTTCTGGCTCCGGCAGTGTCCTGTGTCGTTGCTATGCGCTGCGCAATGACAAGTGACGTCTTCAACGTGACGTCACCGTCAGTGGCCCGGCGCACAGTGACAGCTAAGGATCTTTTTTTTACCCAACTATCCTTGGAAAAATGAGGGTGCGTGTTATAGGCCGGTGCGTGGTATACCCCGATAAATACGGTATATATACATATAAAAGCATAAATTAATAGAACATATTTCTTCTTTACTAGACCACAACCAGAACTCTGGAATCTTCACAAACCAAAGAAAGTAGGAAGCGTTCCAGCAAGGCTGATGCCCCATCAAAAGCTCCCAGCAAGGTAAAGACTGAAATGATTTTGCAAATTTTTTTATGATATGGAACATAAGAATCCCTAACTGTGTTGAGGAAGAGTGTTGACATTATCCTTAATTAACCTCTTAAGGACGCAGGGCGTATGGATACGCCCTGCATTCCGAGTCCTTAAGGACGCAGGGCATATCCATACACCCGTGGGAATTCCGGTCCCCACCGCTAGCCGGTTGGGGACCGGAGCCGGATGCCTGCTGAAATCGTTCAGCAGGCATCCCGGCATATCGCCCAGGGGGTCATTATGCCCCCCCATGTCGGCGATGGCCGCAGATCGCTGGACAATTCAGTCCAGCGATCTGCGGCGATTCCGGGTCAATCGGGTCCCCAGTGACCCGGTGACCCGGAATTACTGGCTGATCGGGGCCGTCTCTGACGGCCCCGAACAGCCAGAGCCTGCAGGGGTGAGGTGGCACTGGTGCCACCTCACGATCGCCCTGATTCGTCGGCCGGATTACCGGCCAACCAATCAGGGCGCCTGCTGCGGGTGTCACTCCCGCACCCGCTCCGCCCCTCTTCCGGAGAACGTGAGCGGGTGCGGGAAGACGACCCCGGGTGCTGGGGACCCCGATCCCCGTCGTCCATGTTGGGATCGGGGCCCCAGGAGCGACGGCGGTGGCGAGGGACTGTCCTGCGACGGAGCAGCAGCAGGAGGTGAGTTACAGCCTCCTGCTGTTGCTTAGCAACAGCTCCCAGCATGCAAAAAGGGCATGCTGGGAGCTGTAGTTATGCAACAGCAGGAGGCAGACCACTACAACTCCCAGCATTCCCTTACGGGCATGCTGGGACTTATGGTTTTGCAACAGCTGGAGGCACATTTTTTCTATGGAAAAGTATACCTTCAGCTGTTGTATAACTACAACTCCCAGCTTGCACAAACAGCTAAAGTGCATGCTGGGAGTTGTAGTGGTGCATCTGCTGGTTGCATAACTACAACTCCCAGCATGCCCATTGGCTGTCGGTGACTGCTGAGAGTTGTAGTTTTGCAACATCTGAAGGCACACTGGTTGTGAAACTAATTTTTTTTTTTTACCTAACTCAGTGTTTCACGACCGGTGTGCCTCCAGCTGTTGCAAACTACAATTCCCAGCAGTCACCTTACACCATGCATCGTACATGCTGGGAGTTGTAGTTTTGCAACAGCTGGAGGCACACTGGTTTTGAAACACTGAGTAAGGTCACAAACTCAGTGATACATAACCATTGTGCCTACAGCTGTTGCAAAACTAAAACTCTCAGCATGTACAGTCTGTCAGCGCATGCTGGGAGTTGTAGTTTTGCAACAGCTGGATGTCGTCCCTCCCCCCCCCAATGTGAATGTACAGGGTACACTCACATGGGTGGAGGCTTACATTAAGTATCGGGCTGCAAGTTTGAGCTGCGGCAAATTTTCTGCAACAGCTCAAACTTCCAGCGAGAAACTACTGTGAACCCCCGCCCGTGTGACTGTACCCTAAAAACACTACACTAAAACAAAATAAAATAAAAAGTAAAAAACACTACATATACACATACCCCTACACAGCCCCCCTCACCTCCCCAATAAAAATGAAAAACGTCTGGTACGCCACGGTTTCCAAAATGGAGCCTCCAGCTGTTGCAAAACAACTACTCCCAGTATTGCCAGGCAGCCACTGTTTGTCCAGGCATGCTGGGAGTTTTACCACAGCTGGAGGCACCCTGTTTGGGAATCACTGGCGTAGAATTCCCCTATGTCCACCCCTATGCAATCCCTAATTTAGGCCTCAAATGCGCATGGCGCTCTCACTTTGGAGCCCTGTCGTATTTCAAGGCAACAGTTTAGGGTCACATATGGGGTATCACCGTACTCGGGAGAAATTGTGTTACAAATTTTGGGGGGTATTTTCTGCTTTTACCCTTTTTAAAAATGTAAAATTTTTGGGAAAAGAAGCATTTTAGGTAAAAAAAATATATTTTTTTTTACATATGCAATAGTCGTGAAACGCCTGTGGGGTATTAAGGTTCACTTAACCCCTTTTTACATTCCCCGAGGGCTCTAGTTTCCAAAATGGTATGCCATGTGTTTTTTTTTTGCTGTCCTGGCACCATAGGGGCTTCCTAAATGCGGCATGCCCCCAGAGCAAAATTTGCTTTCAAAAAGCCAAATGTGACTCCTTTTCTTGTGAGACCTGTAGTGCGCCAGCAGAGCACTTTTCACCCCCATATGGGGTGTTTTCTGAATCAGGAGAAATTGGGCTTCAAATTTTGGGGGGTATTTTCTGCTTTAACCCTTTGTAAAAATGTACATTTTTTGGGAAACCAAGCATTTTAGGTAATTTTTTTATTTTTTTTTTACATATGCAAAAGTTGTGAAACACCTGTAGGGTATTAAGGTTCACTTTACCCCTTGTTACGTTCCCTGAGGGGTCTAGTTTCCAAAATGGTATGCCATGTGTTTTTTTTTGCTGTCCTGGCACCATAGGGGCTTCCTAAATGTGGCATGCCCCCAGAGCAAAATTTCCTTCAAAAAAGCCAAATGTTACTCCTTCTCTTCTGAGACCTGTAGTGCGCCAGCAGAGCAATTTTCACCCCCATATGGGGTGTTTTCTGAATCGGGAGAAATTGGGCTTCAAATTTTGGGGGGTATTTTTTGCTATTACCCTTTTTAAAAATGTAAAACTTTTGGGAAACCAAGCATTTTAGGTAAAAAAATTTTTTTTTTTACATATGCAAAAATCGTGAATCACCTGTTGGGTATTAAGGTTCACATTACCCCTTGTTACGTTCCCCGAGGGGTCTAGTTTCCAAAATGGTATGCCATGTGTTTTTTTTTGCTGTTCTGGCACCATAGGGGCTTCCTAAAGGTGACATGCCCCCCAAAAACCATTTGATGCTCCTTCCCTTCTGAGCCCTCTACTGCGCCCGCTGAACAATTAACATAGACATATGAGGTATGTGCTTACTTGAGAGGAATTGGGTTTCAAATACAAGTAAAAATTTTCTCCTTTTTACCCCTTGCAAAAATTCTAAAATTGTGTCTACAAGAACATGCGAGTGTAAAAAATGAAGATTGTGAATTTTCTCCTTCACTTTGCTGCTATTCCTGTGAAACCCCTAAAGGGTTAAAACACTTACTGAATGTCATTTTGAATACTTTGCGGGGTGCAGTTTTTATAATGGGGTCATTTATGGGGTATTTCTAATATGAAGACCCTTCAAATCCACTTCAAACCTGAACTGGTCCCTGAAAAAAAGCGAGTTTCAAAATTTTGTGAAAAATTGGAAAATTGCTGCGGAACTTTGAAGCCCTCTGGTGTCTTCCAAAAGTAAAAACGCATCAATTTTATGATGCAAACATGAAGTGGACATATTGTATATGTGAATTAAAAAAAATTGTTTGGAATATCCATTTTCCTTACAAGCAGAGAGCTTCAAAGTCAGAAAAATGCAAAATTTTCAAATTTTTCATAAAATTTTGGGATTTTTCACCAAGAAAGGATGCAAGTTACCACAAAATTTTACCACTATGTTAAAGTAGAATATGTCACGATAAAACAATCTCGGAATCAGAATGATAACTAAAAGCATTCCAGAGTTATTAATGTTTAAAGTGACAGTGGTCAGATTTGCAAAAAATGGCCGAGTCCTAAAGGTGAAAAAGGGCTCAGTCCTTAAGGGGTTAAACATATCCGTAAATGCATTTTCTACCTGAAAAAAGGTTTAAAATACTTGATATACAAAATAGTTTAACTGAACCCCACAGCTAATGCTCTCTGGCTTTCTAAGGTGTTTTTATGTAGAAAACACTATGGGCAGTGTTTCAAGACACCCCTTTATCCCCTTAAGGACGCAGGGTTTTTCCGTTTTTGCATTTAAATTTTTTCCTCATCACCTTCTAAAAATCATAACGCTTTCAATTTTGCACATAAAATTCCATATGATTGCTTATTTTTTGTGCCACCAATTCTACTTTGCAGTGACATTAGTCATTTTACCCAAAAATCCACGGCGAAACGGAAAAAAAATTCATTGTGAGACAAAATTGAAGAAAAAAATGTTGGGGCTTCCATTTCTACGCAGTGCATTTTTCGGTAAAAATGACACCTTATCTTTATTCTGTAGGTCCATGTGGTTTAAATGATACCTTACTTATATAGGTTGGATTTTGTCGTACTTCGGAAAAAAAATCATAACTACATGCAGGAAAATGTATACGTTACAAATTCTCATCTTCTAGCCCCTATAACTTTTTTATTTTTCCGCGTATGGGCCGGTATTAGGGCTCATTTTTTCCGTCCTGTTAAGAAGTTTTTATCGGTACCATTTTTGTATTGATCAGACTTTTTAATCACTTTTTATTCATCTTTTCATGATATAAAAAGTGATCAAAAATAAGCTATGTTGGACTTTGGAATTTTTTTTGCGCGTACGCAATTGACCGTGCAGTTTAATTAACAATATATTTTTATAGTTTGGACATTTCCACACGCGGCGATACCACAAATGTTTATTTTTATTTACACAGGTTTTTTTTTTATGGGAAAAGGGGGGTTGTCACGATGCCGGCTGGCAGGAGGTGGATCCTCTGTGCCAGAGAGGGATTGGCGTGGACCGTGCTAGTGGACCGGTTCTAAGTCACTACTGGTGTTCACCAGAGCCCGCCGCAAAGCGGGATGGTCTTGCTGCGGCGGTAGTAACCAGGTCGTATCCACTAGCAACGGCTCAACCTCTCTGACTGCTGAAGATAGGCGCGGTACAAGGGAGTAGACAAAAGCAAGGTCGGACGTAGCAGAAGGTCAGGGCAGGCAGCAAGGATCGTAGTCAGGGGCAACGGCAGGAGGTCTGGAACACAGGCTAGGAATACACAAGGGAACGCTTTCACTAGGCACAAGGGCAACAAGATCCGGCGAGGGAGTGCAGGGGAAGTGAGGTATACATAGGGAGTGCACAGGTGAAGACACTAATTAGAACCACTGCGCCAATCAGCGGCGCAGTGGCCCTTTAAATCGCAGAGACCCGGCACGCGCGCGGCCCCGCTCCCTAGGGAGCGGGGCCGCGCGCGCCGGGACAGGACCGACGGAGAGCGAGTCAGGTACGGAAGCCGGGGTGCGCATCGCGAGCGGGCGCCACCCGCATCGCGAATCGCATCCCGGCTGGAGGCGGTATCGCAGTGCACCCGGTCAGTGGATCTGACCGGGGCGCTGCCGTAGCGAGGATGTTGCGAGCGCTCCGGGGAGGAGCGGGGACCCGGAGCGCTCGGCGTAACAGTACCCCCCCCCTTGGGTCTCCCCCTCTTCTTAGAGCCTGCAACAGTGTTGCCACGGGATGGGGGTAAGTCTGTAATAAAGTCCATACCAATCAGAGACCAAGGCTGTTCGGGGACAGGCAGAGGATGAAGGAGACCAGCAGGCTTCTGGCGAGGAGTCTTATCCCGGGCACAGACAGTGCAGGCCCGCACAAAATCAACAACATCCGTCTCCAGAGTCGGCCACCAATAGAAACGAGAGATGAGTTGCAAGGATTTCTTGATGCCCGCATGGCCTGCGAGATGGGAGGAGTGACCCCATTTGAGGATTCCGAAACGTTGGCGTGGAGAGACAAAGGTCTTCCCTGGAGGAGTTTGCCTGATGGAGGCTGGAGAAGTGGAGATCAGGCAGTCAGGAGGAATGATGTGTTGCGGAGAGAGCTCTACTTCCGAGGCATCCGAGGAACGAGAGAGAGCATCGGCCCTAATGTTCTTGTCGGCAGGGCGAAAGTGAATTTCAAAATTAAAACGGGCAAAGAACAGAGACCACCTGGCCTGGCGAGGATTCAGCCGTTGGGCAGACTGGAGATAGGAGAGATTCTTGTGATCGGTGTAAATGATAACTGGAAATTTTGATCCCTCCAGCAGATGCCTCCATTCCTCAAGTGCTAATTTAATGGCCAGTAGCTCTCGATCCCCGATGGAGTAGTTCCTCTCCGCCGGAGAGAAGGTCCTAGAAAAAAAACCACAAGTAACAGCATGCCCGGAAGAGTTTTTTTGTAGAAGGGCCGCTCCAGCTCCCACTGAGGAGGCATCCACCTCCAATAGGAAGGGTTTAGATGGGTCAGGTCTGGAGAGCACGGGAGCAGAAGAAAAGGCAGACTTGAGCCGTTTAAAAGCGTCTTCCGCTTGAGGAGGCCAGGACTTAGGATTGGCATTCTTCTTGGTTAAAGCCACGATAGGAGCCACAATGGTGGAAAAATGTGGAATAAATTGTCTGTAATAATTGGCGAACCCCAAAAAACGTTGGATAGCACGGAGTCCGGAGGGGCGTGGCCAATCTAAGACGGCAGAGAGTTTATCTGGATCCATTTGTAGTCCCTGGCCAGAGACCAAGTATCCTAGGAAAGGAAGAGATTGACATTCAAACAGACATTTCTCCATTTTGGCATAAAGTTGATTATCTCGAAGTCTCTGAAGAACCATGCGGACATGCTGGCGGTGTTCTTCTAAGTTGGCAGAAAAAATCAGAATATCGTCCAGATACACAACAACACAGGAATATAAGAGATCACGAAAAATTTCATTAACAAAGTCTTGGAAGACGGCAGGGGCGTTGCACAGGCCAAAGGGCATGACCAGATACTCAAAGTGTCCATCTCTAGTGTTAAATGCCGTTTTCCATTCGTCCCCCTCCCTGATGCGGATGAGATTATAAGCACCTCTTAAGTCCAGTTTGGTAAAGATGTGGGCACCTTGGAGGCGATCAAAGAGTTCAGAGATAAGAGGTAGGGGGTAGCGGTTCTTTACCGTGATTTTATTAAGTCCGCGGTAGTCAATGCAAGGACGTAGGGAGCCATCTTTCTTGGACACAAAGAAAAATCCAGCTCCGGCAGGAGAGGAGGATTTGCGGATAAACCCCTTTTTTAAATTTTCCTGGATGTATTCAGACATAGCAAGAGTCTCTGGGGCGGACAGAGGATAAATTCTGCCCCGGGGTGGAGTAGTGCCCGGAAGGAGGTCAATAGGACAGTCATAAGGCCTGTGAGGAGGTAAAGTCTCAGCTTGTTTTTTGCAAAATACGTCAGCATAGTCCATATAGGCCTTAGGGAGACCGGTTACAGGGGGAACCACAGGGTCACGGCAGGGAGTACTGGGAACCGGTTTAAGGCAGTCTTTGAAACAAGAGGTACCCCAGCTCTTGATCTCTCCTGTGGACCAATCAAGGGTAGGGGAATGGCGTTGAAGCCATGGTAGTCCAAGGAGAATTTCGGAAGTGCAATTAGGGAGGACCAAAAACTCAATTTTTTCGTGATGAGGTCCGATGCACATTAGGAGGGGTTCCGTGCGGTAACGCACGGCACAGTCCAATCTTTCATTGTTAACGCAATTGATGTAGAGGGGTCTGGCGAGACTGGTCACTGGGATGTTGAACCTGTTGATGAGAGAGGCCAAAATAAAGTTTTCTGCAGATCCGGAATCCAAGAAGGCCATAGTAGAGAAGGAGAAGGTAGAGGCAGATATCCGCACAGGCACAGTAAGACGTGGAGAAGCAGAGTTGACATCAAGGACTGTTTCACCTTTGTGCGGAGTCAGCGTACGTCTTTCCAGGCGGGGAGGACGGATAGGACAATCCTTCAGGAAGTGTTCGGTACCGGCACAGTACAGGCAGAGATTCTCCATGCGGCGTCGTGTCCTCTCTTGAGGTGTCAGGCGAGACCGGTCAACTTGCATAGCCTCCACGGCGGGAGACACAGGAACGGATTGCAGAGGACCAGAGGAGAGAGGAGCCGGGGAGAAAAAACGCCTCGTGCGAACAAAGTCCATATCCTGGCGGAGCTCCTGACGCCTTTCGGAAAAACGCATGTCAATGCGAGTGGCTAGATGAATGAGTTCATGTAGGTTAGCAGGAATTTCTCGTGCGGCCAGAACATCTTTAATGTTACTGGATAGGCCTTTTTTAAAGGTCGCGCAGAGGGCCTCATCATTCCAGGATAATTCGGAAGCAAGAGTACGGAATTGTATGGCGTACTCGCCAACGGAAGAATTATCCTGGACCAGGTTCAGCAGGGCAGTCTCAGCAGAAGAGGCTCGGGCAGGTTCCTCAAAGACACTTCGAATTTCCGAGAAGAAGGAGTGTACGGAGGCAGTGACGGGGTCATTGCGGTCCCAGAGCGGTGTGGCCCATGACAGAGCTTTTCCAGACAGAAGGCTGACTACGAAAGCCACCTTAGACCTTTCAGTAGGAAACTGGTCCGACATCATCTCCAAGTGCAGGGAACATTGTGAAAGAAAGCCACGGCAAAACTTAGAGTCCCCATCAAATTTATCCGGCAAGGATAGTCGTAGGCTGGAAGCGGCCACTCGCTGCGGAGGAGGTGCAGGAGCTGGCGGAGGAGATGATTGCTGAAGCTGTGGTAGTAGCTGCTGTAGCATCTCGGTCAGTTGAGACAGCTGATGGCCTTGTTGCGCTATCTGTTGTGACTGCTGGGCGACCACCGTGGTGAGGTCGGCGACAACTGGCAAAGGAACTTCAGCGGGATCCATGGCCGGATCTACTGTCACGATGCCGGCTGGCAGGAGGTGGATCCTCTGTGCCAGAGAGGGATTGGCGTGGACCGTGCTAGTGGACCGGTTCTAAGTCACTACTGGTGTTCACCAGAGCCCGCCGCAAAGCGGGATGGTCTTGCTGCGGCGGTAGTAACCAGGTCGTATCCACTAGCAACGGCTCAACCTCTCTGACTGCTGAAGATAGGCGCGGTACAAGGGAGTAGACAAAAGCAAGGTCGGACGTAGCAGAAGGTCAGGGCAGGCAGCAAGGATCGTAGTCAGGGGCAACGGCAGGAGGTCTGGAACACAGGCTAGGAATACACAAGGGAACGCTTTCACTAGGCACAAGGGCAACAAGATCCGGCGAGGGAGTGCAGGGGAAGTGAGGTATACATAGGGAGTGCACAGGTGAAGACACTAATTAGAACCACTGCGCCAATCAGCGGCGCAGTGGCCCTTTAAATCGCAGAGACCCGGCACGCGCGCGGCCCCGCTCCCTAGGGAGCGGGGCCGCGCGCGCCGGGACAGGACCGACGGAGAGCGAGTCAGGTACGGAAGCCGGGGTGCGCATCGCGAGCGGGCGCCACCCGCATCGCGAATCGCATCCCGGCTGGAGGCGGTATCGCAGCGCACCCGGTCAGTGGATCTGACAGGGGCGCTGCCGTAGCGAGGATGTTGCGAGCGCTCTGGGGAGGAGCGGGGACCCGGAGCGCTCGGCGTAACAGGGGTGATTCAAACTTTTATTAGGGAAGGAGTTAAATGACCTTTGTTAACTTTTTTTTTCACTTTTTTTTGCAGTGCTATAGCTCCCATAGGGGGCTATAACACTGCACACACTGATCTTTTACTCTGATCCCTGCAAAGCCATAGCTTTGCATGGATCAGCGAGATAGGGGCTCGATTGCTCAAGCCTGAAGCTCAGGCTTGGAGCAATGAAACGCTGATCGGATGCGACGGAGCAAGGTAAGGGAGTCTCCGCTCATGTCCTAGCTGATCGGGACATCGCGATCAGCCTGATCAGCCCGACTGAGCTGCTGGGAAGCGTTTACTTTCACTTTCAGGCACGGCGGTCAACTTTGATCGCCGCGTCTAAAGGGTTAATAGCCCGCGGCACAACGATCGTTGTGCCGCATCCAGCCCAGGGTCCCGGCTATGATTAGCAGCCGGGACCGACCCGTTGTGATGCGGGGTCATGATGTGACCCCATTTTAAACACCGGGGCCGGGAGTAGGGCGTACAGAAACCTTTTATTTATTTATTTATTTTTTTCATTACGATGATGGGGATTAGTGTTGAGCGGCATAGGCCATATTCGAATTCGCGAATATTCGCGAATATATGGACGAATATTCGTCATATATTCGCGAATATTCGCATATTCGTTATATTTTCGTTTTATTTTCGCATATGCGGAATTTCGCGTATGCGAAAATTATCATATGTGAAAATTAACACATAGGAAATTCGCATACTCGAAAATCCGCATATGTGAAAATTAGCATACGCGAATTTTCGCATATGCGAATTTTCGCACGCCAGTCTCACACAGTAGTATTAGAGCCTTCTTTACACCACACAAGCTGGAAGCAGAGAGGGGTGATCACTGTGATGTGTACTGTGAAGAAAAAAAAAATAAAATAAAAAAAAATGAAAATTCGTAATTACGAATATATAGCGCTATATTCGCGAAATTCGCGAATTCGGATTTTTCACGATCTTCCATCCCCGTGGTCGAGATGGACTCAGCCTGAGGGCCTCCAGCGGTTCCGGAAGCCGCTAAAGGTGGGTGCTGCATGGTAGATCCCGGGGGTCCCCAGCAGCGGGACCCCGGTGATCTGACATATTATGCCCTATCCTTTGGATACAGGATAAGATGTCTATGGGCAGAGTACCCCTTTAAGTTATGCATTTGGGTAGAAAGTCCATAAAGTTAAGTTAACAAGTAACTTGAGAATTCTAAAATATTATTACAGAAATATTCTACTTGAAAGATAGTTGTCATTTTATGAAACTTTAATAAAAGAGGTAATTCGGTATCCAAAAGGACCCCCTGCGATTTTTCATAAGGCGCCTTGCTCTCCTCATGAATGGAGGCATGTCGACCAAAGCGTGAATCGGCACAATTGACAAGCCACCTCCATGTATCTCTATGGGGGAGCCATAGATACAGTGTTTGTGCCAATGTCGACACACTCCATTCATGAGGAGAGTGGGCAGGTGGTCACGGGGATGCCATCGCTCGCCCCCCCCCCCCCCCCCCCCCACGATCTGACACCTAGCCCCTATCCTGTGGTTGGGGGGAAAAATTTTAAATATTGTACTACACCTTAAAATCTTGAGCATAACTTTTCCATACATAAAAATGAGTATTTGCCAGTTTTACTCTATACCTCCACAGATCATGAAGTGGTGCTCTAAGTCCTTTCCACAACCACCATAGAGAGCCGCTCCCTGATCCTGAACACTCCAGTTAAACCTATTCCTGTTTTTCAACATTTTAAAAGCCTCTTTCTGTTTGCATCTGATGGGAATAAAATCCTGAGTATAATAACATGAGCTTGCCTCAGCCAGCAATGAGAATCCAACACATCGCTTTTAAGAGATTTTTTTTTTTTACTGGAATGCAACATTAACCCTTTACATTTATTTGTTTTGAAGCATTTATTACTCAAAATAATAGAACTTAGATTGTAGGCAGGAACTACTGTTATGGCCCTTATTGTAAAGTGCTGCAGAAATATGTTGGAGGTACATACATGAAGATTATTATATTAAAAGCAAACAGCTGAAGTCCATGACATGTAAGCTCACCTGTCTACTCCAGTTGACAAATCTTTACAAAATAACTTCATATGTTTTGTATGCAATGCATTCTGCATAGACAAGATGACGACTTCCTATCTTGTCTGTACAAACTTGCAGTTTAGGTTTCTATTGATTAATAAATTGTCGTAGAGGAAGAACAGAGAAACTAGCCTCAGGTCTAGAAAGAAATACCACAAATAAAGCAAAAACATAACTGAGGACAATCCTATACCTATTAGCATTTATCACAGTCACTGACATGCCAGCCAAGGTTAGGCCTTGTGGTCATTGTCAAGAGGGAATTTTGACTCGTCTTACTCTATCTTTACTCCCTTCCCCCACTACCATCATTAATAAGATCCCAAGTAATCAGAAGCTGCCAAGGGCGGTGGAGGAGTATCTAGCACTGTTGATGGAAGTAAACCTCAATTTCAAGGACTTCCCCAGAAGTATGGACTGAAAAAATGTGTAGAAGAGAAGGTTGGATAGTGGAATTTAAATATGTAATATATAGATGTATAACTTAGTTATATAAGTATTCCTAGAAATTCTTTAATATTCTTATCTTTGTTTCAGATTTTTTTCTGATTAAATACTGTACACATGGGGACTACTACTATTGGAGTTCTGTGTGAATTGTGAAGAAAAAATTATGGGTCATGAATTTCACTTTATTTATTAATATTGTTTCTAGCATCTTTTCAGGCTGTGATCTTTCACTTTTAACAGAGAGGATAAATAAATGAAAACGGACACGTATAAACACATTCATGCATAAAAGGTAAAATGGGAAAAAAATCACTATGAAAAAGGGGGAAAATATGAAAAGATAGTAAATGAGGGTCACAATGTGACTGCATTCTATAGCTAGGGGAACACACAACTGATATCTTTATTCCAATGATCTCCAAACAACATGTATTCTTCATCATACTGCATGCCTTTATTACATGTAGAGATGAGCGAATTTTTTAAAAATTTGATTAGGCCGATTTGCCTAAAATTCGGTTCGGTACGAATTTATTTGCGGTGAATCACTATTAAAAATGGCTATTTCTGGCCTACAGAGAGCCTCAAGTGTAGAACACTTTGCCTTGCTGTAACATGCATAGGGTGTGTGTTGAGTTAGTGAAATAATACTGTTATTCAGTATGACATGCAGATGAGAGACGTCACTATTAGAATCACTGTTGCAGAGCGGCACAATGACAGAGCCTGGAGGGAGCCTCAGTTTGAGGAGACCATGTAATGGCTGAATGACACAGCCTGGAGTTGGCAGCAGCATTTAGTGGCTGAATGACACAGCCTGGAGTTTGTGGCAGCATAAGGAGAACATATAGTGGCTGAATGACACAGCGTGGAGGTGGCGGCAGCATGAGGAGATCATATAGCGGCTGATTGACACAGCGTGGAGGTGGTGGCAGCATGAGGAGACCATATAGTGATATAATGACACAGAGTGGAGGTGGCGATACCATGAGGAGACCATATAGTGGCTGAATGACACAGCCTGGCGGTGGCGGAAACATGAGGAGACCATATAGTGGCTGAATGACACAGCCTGGAGTTGGCGGCAGCATATAGTGGCTGAATGACACATCCTGGAGTTTGCGGCAGCATGAGGAGAAAATAGAGTGACTGAATGACACAGTGTAGAGGTGGCGGCAGCATGAGGAGTACATATAGTGGCTGAATGACACAGCGTGGAGGTGGCAGCAGCATGAGGAGAGCGTATAGTGGCTGAATGACACAATGTGGCATTGGTGGCAGCATGAGGAGAACATATAGTGGCTGAATGACACAGCGTGGAGGTGGCGGCAGCATGAGGAGACCAAATAGTGGCAGAATGACACAGTGTGGAGTTGGTGGCAGCATGAGGAGAACATATAGTGGCTGAATGACACAACGTGGAGGTGGCAGCAGCATGAGGAGACCATATAGTGCCTGAATGACACATTGTGGTGGTAGTGGCAGCATGAGGAGACCATAAAGTGCCTGAATGACACAGCGTGGAGTTGGCAGCAGCATAAAGTGGCTGAATGACACAGTCTGGAGTTGGCGGCAGCATGAGGAGACCATATAGTGGCTGAATGACACAGCCTGGAGTTGGCAGCAGCATGAGGAGAACATATGGTGGCAGAATTAGACAGCCCGGAGTTGGCATCAGCATGAGGAGAATATATGGTGGCAGAATGAGACAGCCTGGAGGTGGCATCAGCATGAGGAGAACATATGGTGGCAGAATGAGACAGCCTGGAGGTGGCAGCAGCAGCATCAGGAGTCCTGAAAGTGACCCGGTGACAGAGTGGGGCGGTGGGTGGCATCAGATGTGTGGCATCAGGCGGGTGGCAGGATCAGAATAGTAGCTGAGGCAGGTAGGCAGAAGAAAACAAGCATTGAGGATATGCATTATGTAAAACTTAACTTTTAATAAAATGCTTTAGATAAAATATACAGACCCAAAAAAAAATTGTAAAGCAAACAAAAGGAAAGGTGTGCAAAAAACACCATGTGCCACCTACACCACCAAGTATTGATGTGATGCAAAGACCTCTAAAAAGCAGAAGAGAACAACAAATGGTCCATTGTAACCGGTGGGGGTAAAAACTTCCTCTGTAAGGCCCTACTCTCGCCCTATTAATTCCCTTCTTGCCAATTGTTACTCACCCTAAAAAGGACGGCCCCACACAGGAAACTCTCTCTAATTCCACTTAAATACCTTGGGAAATGGCAGTGTTTGTAGGGGGAAATAGGGAGAAGTTCCTGTGTGGGGCAGCCCTTTTTAGGGCGAGTAACACTTGCCAAGAAGGGAATCAATAATGCGAGAGTAGAACCTTACAGGGGAAGTTTTTTTGCCCCACCAGTTAGGCTGGGTTCACACTACGTTTTCTCCCATACGGGAGCGCATACGGCAGGGGGGAGCTAAAACCTTGCGCTCCCGTATGTCACCGAATGCCGTATGTCATTCATTTCAATGAGCCGGCCGGAGTGAAACGTTCGGTCCGGTCGGCTCATTTTTGCGCCGTATGCGCTTTTACAACCGGACCTAAAACCGTGGTTGACCACAGTTTTAGGTCCGGTTGTAAAAGCGCATACGGCGCAAAAATGAGCCGACCGGACCGAACGTTTCACTCCGGCCGGCTCATTGAAATGAATGACATACGGGAGCGCATACGGTGACATACGGGAGCGCGAGGTTTTAGCTCCCCCCTGCCGTATGCGCTCCCGTATGGGAGAAAACGTAGTGTGAACCCACCCTTACAATGGACCATACGTTGTTCCCTTCCACCTTTTAGAGCTCTTTGCATTACATCAATACTTGGTGGTGTAGGTGGCACATGGTGTTTTTGAACACCTTTCCTTTTGTTTGATTAAAAAATAAAAATTTGAGTACATATATTTTATCCTAAGAAAAGTTAGGTTTTAGCTAATGCATATCCTCAATACTGACTTGTAGTCTGATGCAGAGGAATGTCTGTAACTGGGGAGCAGCACCTAAATATGTTTAGCACTATCCATATTTGGGAAGTGTTGGTGTGGCACCATGGTCAATCTACTCTAATGCATCAGGCATTGATGGATGGAAATCCTGGCTGATCCATGCCTGATTCATCTTCACAAAGATCAGTCTCTCTACATTTTTCTTGGACAGACGAGTTGTCCTTGGGGTTACTATGGCTCCCGCCCCACTAAACACCCACTCTGATGGCGCACTACTGGCCAGGCAGGACAGCTTTTTCAGGGCAAACTCTGCTAGAAGCAGCCACAAATCAAGTTTGGCTGCCTAGAAGTCCAGCGGATCTTCAAGGTGTGTTGGCAGGGTCATGTCAAGGTATGCCCCCACCTGCTGGATCAGGTCCTGCTCCAGGTCTAAATGAAAGTACTAAAATCTTCAGCTCACCAACCAATGGTCTTGCGTAGATCCTCAGCCTGGTCCAGCTTGATACATAGTAGTGAATGAAATATGTTCTGGATCCAGCAATTCCATAAAACATCAACTTTTATTTGTAATCCAACATGATAAAATCTTGCAAGAAGGCACTCACAATATACCATCTAGCCAGTAACACACTGCAACAGGGATGCGTTTAGAGTGCATGCACGCTCTTGATCACCATTCCACCTGTACACACCTTACCCTCTAAATATGCAACTCTGAGGGAGGAGTCACCAGTTGTGAGTTAAAAATATATCAAAATATAAATCATAATTACAAAGACAGGTTCAAAAAAGTCATGTACATGAACTTTGGAAAATACTTCGGTGCAACCACATGCGAAAAAATATGATTTGACAAGTGTTACAAAAAAACACTAGGTTGATCGCATACTGGTGTGCACAGAAGCTAGCGCACACATTTGTGCAACAGATATTTCTGAAAAAAAGGAGATGAAATTAAATTCTGGAATGTTGCTTATGTTTGCTAATAATGAAACATGAGTTCCTTTCTTTTCTTCAACCCTTGGGGGGCTCTTGTCTGGAGTGCAAACTGCCAAAATGCCTCGCGGCTTAACAGTCTGCGCGGCAGATCCCCTCCTCGTGTTTTCTGGAAGACCTTCTCTATGGCATACATTTTAAAATAGCTGACACTGGCATTGTGTTTCTCAAGAAAAGTGTAATGATGCCCCAGACTTGTTTCGGTTCCCATTCATACTGACAGCATCATTTAAATGCTCCCTAATCTTTGTTTTTTAGCTTGCGAATTGTGCATCCTACTATATTTGAGGTTACAAGCTGTACATTCAATTATGTAAACTACATTTGTAGAGTTACAATTCAAATGTTACTTGATTCTGTATGTGCGATAACCCATTGTATCTGTGAATTCTTTGCATGTTAGCGCTCCCTTGCACCGTGTCGCTCCGCATTTATAGAAGCCAACACAGCTGAGCCACCTATTCACATTATGCGTTTCTGTTGTTACTACACTAGGGGACAATTTGTCCCTCAGTGTAGCCACTCTTTTGGGTACCACTGCCAGTCCAGATGCTAAAATTCTAGATAATTTCTCGTCTGCTTTAAGTAAGTGCAAGTGCTTATACACAATGGGCCTCATTTACTAAGCTGAAACCGACCGGTTTTTGTCTGGTTATTTTAGCGCTGAGTGTCAGACATGTTTGCGCCAGTTTGCGACAGTATGCTCCTGAAAAATCCAACAAACCCGACATTGCACTGGGAATTGCCGAAAAGGGGGAGTGATCTGTCGCAAAGGGGAGTGGTCGGCCCAAAAAGGGGCATGGTTTCACAACCCGACCGATTTACTATTGAATTCACAGAAAATCCTGTGGGTAAATGGCTGGAAATATCGACCTAGAAAAAGCTGGTCAGAAAATGTTCCCGACTTTTCCCAATAGTAAATAGAGAAGAATCCAGCAAGTCTGAAATAACTTTTCCCACTAATAAAAACCCAAAACTCTTAGTAAATGAGGCCCAATATTTTTAACAGCTTTAAATTGTGGACTGTAAGGGATAACAAAAATGGGTCTAGTAGAATTGCCTGCAAAAAGAGTTTTTTTTATTCCTGTTTCTATATTCTCCAGGTGTACCTGCTGCTGATGAGTTGCTTCACTATGCGGGTGAAGAAAGCTACTCATCAGCAACTGTAGACTCAGGCTGCTGCTGATGGAGCTAGTATTGTACCCCACCCCTCCCCAGCAGCCATGGCAGTGGAATGTGAGCGCAGAGGACCCCCCAAGTCAGACCTGTGAGAGGATGGACGATGGCGCAGAGAGGCATTGGCCAACTGACTACGTAGGATGTCTCTGTAGTAGGTCAGTTTGTCCTCCCTCTCAGTGGGTGTGAAAAAGGCCCCCATTTTGTGCCGGTAGCAAGGGTCCAATAAGGTGGAGAGCCAGAAGTCATCCCGCTGTTGAATGGTGACAATTCGGCGGTCACTACGCAAGCAAGTGAGCATGCATCGTGTCATTTTTGCAAGTGACTTGGAGGGACTCCCTGCCTCCATTTCCACTGCATACTGCCACAGTGTGTCTGGGTCCTGTGTATCGCCTTCCTCATAACCCTCTAGCTCCTCTCCTGTCAGGTAACTAGTAAAACTGCCCATCTCGCGAAACCTAAACTGTGCTTCACGGTGCCCCTCCCCCTCCTTCTTCTCCTCCAGTTCAGCCCCTACAGGGCTCATGTGGCTGTGAGTTCTGACCAGCCATCATTTCCAATACGTGTTGTGGTAGACGAAGCAGTGGAATGATGTCATTCATCCCGTAATCCTGGCAAATTAATAATTATGTGGCTTCCTCAAAAAGCCTAAGCAAACAGCAGGTGTCATGTATGAGCTGCCACTGGTTGACATTGAAGTTACACAGGGGAGTCCCCCTATCCGCTTGGATCATCAAAAAATCGGTGATGGCTTTTCTCTGCTCGTATAGTCGGTCCAACATATGGAGGGTGGAATTCCAATGTGTAGAAACGTTGCAAATCAGACTATGTTGGGGGGATACCGTTCTGACACTGCAGCTCAAGGAGGGTGTACTTTGCGGTGTACGAGTGGCTGAGTGCCTGCAAAGTTTCCTTCCCATTGTTAGGATGTCTTGCAGATGGGGGGAACACTTCAGGAACTGCTTGACAACCAGATTGAACACATGTGCCATGCAGGGCGCATGTCTCACACTTCCTTGTCGCAGCGCAGACAAGATGTTCTTCCCGTTGTCGGTCACCATGGTTCCCATTTCCAGTTTTTGTGGAGTAAGCCATGATTTGATTTCTTTATGAATGACTTTTAGCAGTACCTCCCCTGTGTGACTCAGTTCGCCAAGGCAAACCATGTGAAGAACACCGTGACACCGCCATGCCCTGCACACATGGTATTCTGGAGGGGCACTGAGACTTGTCCGTGCAGTGGAGGCTGAGGAAACGGTGGAGGATGAGGAGACGGAGTCGCACACTGTCACAGGACCAATGGCCTGAAAGTGTGGAGGCGGAAGCGGTGTGACCTGTCCAAGTTGCTGTTCTGGCTGTGCAGGAACCACATTCACCCAGCAGGCCATAAAGGACATGTATTGTCCCTGACCGTAGTTACAGCTCCACACGTCGGCGCTGCTGTGCACTTTGGTTCACACTGACAGGCTCAAGAACTGGCCCACCTTTTGTTCCACAAAATTGTTCTAGGCTGGTGCTGTCTTCTTCGTAAAGAAATGACTGCTTGGGACTCAACACCTCAGCTCGGCACAAGCTATCAGTTCTCTGAAAGGTGCAGAGTCCACCACTTGAAAAGGGAGGGACTGCAGCACCAGCAACTTGGACAGGGAGCACTTTTTTAGCTTCTGCGCCATTGGATGAGTGGGCACATACTGTTCTCTCTTGGACATGGCTTCGCCAATGGATTTCTGGCGGAATGACTGACTCGAAGTAGGACGGAAGTAGGAGGAGCAGGAGCATCTGGAGTGACAGAAGATGAGTATGACACACAGCTCTCTTCGGCTGAGGTGGTGGAGCCTTGGCTGGCTGAAACAGGGAGCAGCATGCCACTGGGTGATGCAGCAGGCTGGACAACCAAATTGGAGCCGCGGTTTTCCCAGGCCGCTTTATGGTGACGCTGCATATGTTGACGCAGGGCCGTGGTGCCAACATTGGGATCCTGGCCACGCTTCACCTTCTGCCAACACATTTTGCATGTGGCCATGTTAACCTCCTCCAGATGCTTAATGAAAAACTGCCACACCGCCGATTGACTGCTACTGCAGCTGACTCAGGGAACCCCTGTTTCACTATTTCCCGGAAAGGTAGGCTGCCGCGAAGCAGGTGGTCTACCACAGGGACATTTGGCTCCAGATTTTCAACTTCTGCCACCATGCTGACTGCCAACCATGCTACCACCTTGCTGGCTCAGATGCTGCCTCAAGGGCAACCTGTAACTCTCTTCTCCTGATGACAATGAAGCCCCTTCTGCACCCGGCTCCATCATCATCGAGTTGTGTCTGCACGTCACTGATGTCCTCCATCAGTGACATAGTTTGATCATGATCTGTAGTTTGTTTTGGTACCACATTTGCATATATGTGACTTTTTGATTGCTTTTTATAAAAAAAATTTGCAGTTTGATGTGACAAAAAGCATGGGATCATTAACATTATATTTTTATAGTTCAGACATTTACGCATGCAACAATACTAAATATGTTTATTATTTATAGATTTTTTTCGCTTTTTTTGTATTAATATGGGGAAAAAAGGGGATTTAAAACTTTATTGTGGAGGGGCTTTTACATAGTCGCCATAGGGGACTATTTATAGCAATCATTAGATTGCAAATACAGTTCAGTGCTATGCATAGGGCATAGCACTAAACAGTGTTATTGACGATCTTCTGCTCTGGTCTGCAGGAAGGCAGATCAGTGCAGAAGACCCCGGGAGACGAATGGAGGCAGGTGAGGAGACCTCCGTCCGCCATTTTGGCTGATCTGATCCCCGCCGCAGTGCCGCGGGTGGTCAGATCAGCCATTATATCAGCCATTATAAGTGCCACACTGCCGCACTGCGGCAGATGCCATGATCTGTGTTGATCACGGCACCTGAGGGGTTAATGGCAGACATCAACACGATCCCTGATGTCCGCCATTACCAGCAGGTCAGTGGCTGCTGATAGCTACCGGAACCCGCCGGGAAGGAAGCGAGCGCAGCTCCTGCTCTCCTGTCACAGCCGCACCGTGAATGTGCGCTAAGTGACGCTATGCAGAGCAATACATTTCCAGCGATTGAAGCGGTTTGCGCAATCAAATCGCGGTGATATTCGCATTCATTGTGAATCAAGTTTTTCCTGAAATTCGTAACGAATTCGGATTTGTCAGATTCGATTCACTCATCAATAATTACATGTCTTGAGAACATATATATGGGATATGTTAGTTGGTGTTAGTATATTGCAATAAAGTTTTTGATATAAACAGAACAAACCTTCAAAGCACCCAGTGGCCTACAATAATAAAGATTGGCATATGAAGCAATGAGTGAAATGGAGAAAGTACTTAAAGGGATTTGTGCCAAGTTTCTTAAAACTTTGCCTGCTCTAAGGCTGGTTTCTCATTACGTTTTCCCCCATACGAGGCTGGATTTCCATTCCTCTTGTTGTCTGCATGCTACGGGGACGGGTGGGTCCCTGCATCCATGCTTCCGCACCGTTGCCTATTCGTGTCTGGATTCTATGCATTTAAGCGATGAGCTGGTCTATTTTTCCTGGGTGCGGGCTGCGGGGCTCGTGACGTCATGGTAACGCCCCCTCGTGACGTCACGGCCACGCCCCCTCAATGCAAGTCTATGGGAGAGGTCAAGGTGGCTGCCATGCCCCTTCCCATAGACTTACATTGAGGGGGCATGGTGTGACGTTGTGAGGTGCATGACCATGACGTCACGAGCCCCGCAGCCTGTTTCCAACAAAATAACCCAGAGGGGTTAAAAGAGGCCTCTATATTTCATGTGTCACACAAATATATAAAACATAACTTTTATTGTGACTAAATAATATATGAGTGAGGAACAAACATATTTAAAAACACAACTCCACTGCAATCTTAGAGATCTGTGAGATATGCCTACAGGTCATAAATGGGACAACCAGGTCTAATGGATCTAGGCAATTAGGCTAAATGAGCCTTAAACTGAGGTCCATTCCAGGTGTATGTATCACTGTGCTGTTTACAGAGGTCCCAGTTCCTAGCACTTAACGCCTGCTGTGCACCGCAGGCGTGGGCTATGTTTTGGCTAAATAGTCTATCTGGACCTTATTTATCGGCTTTTATTTATCATTAGACACAGTGGAGTTGCAAGTTAAAACATGATTCTGTCACAACCCGACATGTTTCGCCACTTGTGTGGCTTTATCAAGGAGACAACTGACAGCAATGAGTGTCAGAGCCAAATGAGCCTTTTTATATGGTGCTTTTGTGCTTGTACACTTTCGTTGGCCAATCACAGTCTTTATATCTGGGAGCCAATCCATGTGCTCATCGCATATGCAGCCACACCAATAGCCATCCACCATACTGTGAGTAATGCTAATTGGCCCAAACATGTGTTATTAATTCCTCTTTCAGGTACATGTATCACTACATGTATCCCCGCAGCCTGCACCCAGCGTTCGGAACAAAATCTTCCAAATGCTGGGGCAGTGGAGTACCCCTTTAAGCTGAGAATAGCCAGTCTAGCAACATCTTTGGCTCGAATAGGATTTTTTACATATCTTTTTAAGGGAAGGGTGAAAATGCAGAACAGTCTTCAGGCAGAATGTTATAGAACAGGAGAAACTAGGCAGATTATTGTATAGCTTTGTGTGGAAAAGTTCCCAGATAAGCTGTCACTGATCCATGTAAACCTCATGTAACGTTATTTGGGCAGTCCTACTCTGTGATTGACAGCTCTCTTTCCAGGAACACTTATACACAGATAAGTGTAAGTCCCTTAGTAGGACCTCCCACATGACTAGCTATCACAGAGATTACCATGAATACCCTGAGACTTTCCCCACAAAGCTGTATATGAATCTGCTGAGCTCCAGCTGCTTTGTAACAAGATTCCTGTAGATGTACTGTATTTTTAGTGTGACAGGTCAGAATGACAGGTTCTCTTCAGTAATATTTGTGAAGCATTATCATTAAATAATAAGAAAACTGTAACTTTCACTAGATGACATAAAACTCTCTCCATGATACATGGACCATACTGATTTATCACTATTATAAGGGAAGTGATGTCAGACATTTTGTTCTCAGGATAGCCACGTGTGCCTCTTTTTCTCACAGCCAGTCACAGTTTCAGCCTAAGTTGACCTGCCCCATGCCTGACTTCATATCTGTCATGCATGAAGTCACAGTCGGTTTCACATAGATTGGCCTGTGGTATTAGCTTAGTGACATTGTTCTGGCATGTTGGAAACACACAGGGGCTCCTCTGTTCAGATAAGGTAGGTCCCTCGGAGTCTTCCAGCCATCAGGCAAACATTTCACCTACTTAGCAACTTCACTCTTCTTGGTGGCTTTCCTGTATAACCCAGTCTCATACCTTGCTGATATAACGTACAACAGAGATCGCTGACAAAGACACAGTCACTAACTTTCCTTTCCTTGTGTGTTTTGTCAAAAAGGACATTTCTAAACCCTCTAATACCTTCATTTAATAGTCACTTACTATGTGCACTTGACTTTCTGACTCATAATTCCATCAGATTAACACAGTGGTAAAAATCAGCAAAGTTACTGTGTAAGGGAGAGTATACTATTAGACACTAGTACTGTATATAAAGGGCCCCTGTATCATCACAGAACAACAAATAAATAAAAGCTCAGATCAACTGTAGGAGAGAATCACTGCATTTAAAAGCCTGAATGTCGACTTCAATGCCCAATCGACACCCTGGCAACATATGAGCAGGGGTTCTATAGGTTTCCATGCCGGCTGTACTACTCCCCGAATACCACCATGCTGGCTCTGGCAGGTTCTTCTAATAGAGTGCACCTCACACTGAGCAATGCTATGCTGTGTCAATTGAGACTTATGGATCATTGCCATTTCTGTGGGATTGCACCTATTCCAAACAAATCCAAACAAACATACAGTGGGGCAAAAAAGTATTTAGTCAGGCACCGATTATGCAAGTTCTCCCACATAAAAAGTTGAGAGAGGCCTGTAATTTTCATCATAGCTATATCTCAACTGGCTATGTTTCTTTTTGTTTTTGCTGTGCAATTAAGCGGGAGTGGCACCCTCTCTAGCCGTGCACCCCTCCCCCTTTTTCACAGGAGGTTTTTACATTGATAGTGGATCCAGCATGTCACCCAGTCAGAAGCCATATGCCCAACAGAGGTGAGTGAAATGAGTGTTAGGGTCCCATCCGAAATGAGGCCACCTCCGCGTGGTGGATGGGGAACACCTTTTGATCAAAAAGTGCGCTAAGAGCCTCCATTTTTTGACCAAAAGTGCTGCTTCAACCTTCTTTTTTGTATACTCTGTATTTGCCACAGCAGCGTGCACCTGTGTATTAGGTAGTTGTCCTGGCTATGTTTCTTTTTGTCTTTGCTGTGCAATTAAGCAGGAGTGGCACCCTCTCTAGCCATGCACCCCTCCCCTTTTTCACAGGAGGTTTTTAAATTGATAGTGTATCCAGCATGTCACCCAGTCAGAGGTCATATGCCCAGCAGAGGTGAGTGAAATGATTTTTAGGGCCCCATCCGAAAAAGGGCACCTCCGCATGGTGGATGGGGACACGTTTTTGGACCAAGAGTGCTGCTGCAACCTTCTTTTTTGTATACCTCAACTATAAGAGACATTATGAGAAGAAAAAATCCATTGATCACATTGTCTGATTTTTTAAGAATTTATTTGCAAATTATGGTGGAAAATAAGTATTTGGTCAATAACAAAAGTTCATCCCAATACTTCGTTATATACCCTTTGTTGGCAATGACAGAGGTCAAAAGTTTTCTGTAAGTCTTCACAAGTTTTTCACCTTGGCCCATATTTTGGCTCATTCCTCCATGGACATCCAAATCCCTCCAAAGGTTTTCTATGGGGTTGAGATCTGGAGACTGACTAGGCCACTCCAGGACCTTGAAATGCTTGTTACAAAGCCACTCCTTCATTGTCCGGGTGGTGTGTTTGGGATCATTGCATGCTGAAAGACCCAGCCACGTTTCATCTTCAATGCCCTTGCTGATGGAAGGAGGTGTTCACTCAAAATCTCACGATACATGGCCCCACTCAATTATTAGGGGGACAGACAGGGCGATCTGTCACAAAGACCGGGATCGCTGAACAGTGTGTTGTCTTCCTGGCGCTTGAGTTCGGCACGGACCGGGTTGGCAGGTTGCTGGGTAGGTGGCGTGTCCTTAAAAATGATTACAGGGACTTAGGCCGCAAGCTTAAGGCAAGGACCTCCAAGGTAATATTTTCTGAAATATTACCTGTACCACGAGCCACACCAGAGAGGCAGCAGGAGATTACGGAGGTAAGCAAGTGGCTTAGAAGCTGGTGTAGGAAGGAGGGGTTTGGGTTCATGGAGAACTGGGTGACTTCTCTGTCGAATACCGGCTCTACCGTAGGGACGGGCTGTACCTCAATGGGGAGGGTGCAGCTGCGCTTGGGGAGAAGATGGCTAGAAGGGTGGAGGAGTGTTTAAACTAGGGACTGGGAGCGGAAACCTACAACATAGAGGGGGAAGATAGTGTAGATAGAGAAAAGGGACTTATTAATATACCTGGGGTGGAGCGGAGGGAGGGGTTAGAATAGTTAATAGGGATAGGCTTCATAAGAAGAAAAAACATACACCTTTAACCCCTTAAGGACCGGAGGTTTTTCCGTTTTTGCATTTTCGTTTTTTGCTCCTTGCCTTTAAAAAATCATAACTCTTTCAAATTTACACCTAAAAATCCATATGATGGCTTATTTTTTGCGCCACCAATTCTACTTTGTAATGACGTCAGTCATTTTGCCCAAAAATCTATGGTGAAGCGGGAAAAAAAATCATTGTGCGACAAAATTAAAAAAAAAACGCTGTTTTGTAACTTTTGGGGGCTTCCGTTTCTACGTAGTACATTTTTCGGTAAAAATGACACCTGATATGTATTCTGTAGGTCCATACGATTAAAATGATACCCTACTTATATAGGTTTGATTTTGTCGGACTTCTGGAAAAAATCATAACTACATGCAGGAAAATTAATACGTTTAAAATTGTCATCTTCTGACCCCTATAACTTTTTTATTTTTCCGTGTATGGGGCGGTATGAGGGCTCATTTTTTGCACCGTGATCTGAAGTTTTTAACGTTACCATTTTTGCATTGATAGGACTTATTGATCGCTTTTTATTCATTTTTTCATGATATAAAAAGTGACCAAAAATGCACTATTTTGGACTTTGGAATTTTTTTGCGCGCACGCCATTGACCGTGCGGTTTAATTAACGATATATTTTTATAATTCGGACATTTCCGCACGCGGCGATACCATTTATGTTTATTTTTATTTTTATTTACACTGTGTTTTTTCTTTTATGGGAAAAGGGGGGTGATTCAAACTTTTAATAGGGAAGGGGTTAAATGATGTTTATTCACTTTTTTTTTGCACTTTTTTTTTGCAGTGTTATAGGTCCCATAGGGACCTATAACACTGCACACACTGATCTTTTACATTGATCACTGGTTTCTCATAAGAAACCAGTGATCGATGATTCTGCCGCATGACTGCTCATGCCTGGATCTCAGGCACTGAGCTGTCATTCGGCAATCGGACAGCGGGGAGGCAGGTAGGGGCCCTCCCGCTGTCCTGTCAGCTGTTCGGGATGCCGCGATTTCACCGCGGCTATCCCGAACAGCCCACTGAGCTAGCCGGCATGCTTTCGGTTTCACTTTAGACGCGGCGTTCAACTTTGAACGCCGCGTCTAAAGGGTTAATAGCGCGCGGCACAGCGATCAATGCCGCGCGCTATTAGCCACGGGTCCCGGCCGTTGTTAGAGGCCGGGCCCGAACCGCTATGACGCGGGGCCACGCCGTGGCCCCGCGTTATAGATCGGGAGTGGACACATGACGTTCCAGTACGTCATGTGTCCTTAAGGGGTTAAATTGCATGTTGACTAATGTCAAAAGTCTGACCAATAATACTGACGAACAATAGTTAATAATGTCTGAGGAGAATTATGACATAGTGGGTATTCAGGAAGGATGGGACAAAACGGAAAAAGGGGGAGTAGTTTTTCTTTATGTAAAGTCCAGTCTGAAGGCCGCACTGCGGGAGGATATACGGGAGTGAAACGATAATGTGTAGTCATTATGGCAAGAAATAGAAATAGGGGTTTGCTACAAGCCACCAAACATAATGGAAGAGGCAGAAGATCAATTACTGAGGCAAATAAACAAGGCAGCAAATCAAAATGAGTTGATAACAATGGGGGACTTTAACTATCCTGATATAAACCGGGAGACTGAGACCTGTGAATCTCAGAAAGGAAACAGGTTTCTGACTATAGCTAAAGGCAATTATCTGTCCCAAATGGTACAGGGCCCGACCAGAGGGGGCGCCCTACTGGACTTAATATTAACCAACAGACCTGACAGAATGTGCAGGTAGAAGGACACCTAGGAAATAGTGATCATAATATAAATCATAATAACTTGTTCTTCAATAAGGGAATCTGTCGAGGGGCCACAAAAACAAGGTACTTTAGGAAGGCAAAGTTTGATCAACTCAGAGAAGCCCTTAAAGGGGTACTCCGGTCATGAGACATCTTATCCCCTATCCAAAGGATAGGGGATAAGATGTCTCACTGCGGGGGTCCCGCCACTGGGGACCCCTGCAATCTTGTATTCACCAGCCCCCTGTTTGAGCAGCATGTCGTCGCGTCACCACTCCGCCCCCGTGGGATGTCACCCCCCACCCCCGCTATGCAAGTCTATGGGAGGGAGTGTGATGGCCGTTAGCAGCGGGACCCCCGTGGTGAGCCATCTTATCCCCTATCCTTTGGATAGGGGATAAGATGTCTCAGGGCCGGAGTACCCCTTTAACAATACAAATTGGGATAATGTCTTCAAAAACAAGAATACTGACACTAAATGGGAGACTTTTAAAAATATCTTAAATTCTCACTGTAATATGTATATACCTTAACCCCTTAATGACACAGGACATAAATGTATGTCCTGGTGAGCTGGTACTTAACGCACCAGGAAGTACATTAACATCCTATGCATAACCGCGAGCATCGGAGCGATGCTCGCGTCATGTGCGGCAGGTCCGCCATTAACCCCTCAGATGCCGTGATCAATACAGATCACGGCATTTGCAGCATCGCGGTACTTTGAATGGATGATCGGATCGCCTGCAGCGCTGCCGCAGCAATCCGATCATCCAGCATGGCAGCCGGAGGTCCCCTCACCTGCCTCCGCTGCCTTCCATGGGTCTTCTGCTCTGGTCTGCGATTGAGTAGACCAGAGCAGAATATGACCGATAATACTGATCAGTGCTATGTCCTATGCATAATACTGATCAGTGCTATGTCCTATGCAGTGCTATGTCCCATAGCCCTATGGGGACTATTAAAGTGTTAAAATAAAAGTAAAAAAAGTTTTTAAAAAAGTAAACAAAATTTGAAAAAACCCCTCCCCCAATAAAAACGTAAATTGTCCCATTTTCCCTATTTCACCCCCAAAAAGTGTAAAAAATATATTTTATATACATATTTGTTATCGCCACGTGCATAAATATCCCAACTTTTAAAATAAAATGCTAATGATACCGTACGGTGAACGGGGTGAATGTAGAAAAAAAAAGTCCGAGATAGCTGCTTTTTTTTATAACTTTTTATTCCCAAAAAAATTCATTAATAAAAGTATTAAAAGTTTTATATAAGAAAATATGGTATCGGGGGGCGTGGCTTGGCACGCTGGCGGATGGCTGCTGAATCTGGGAGCTCTGTCCAGGCCACCGCTTCTTGGCAGATTTAGAGGTGATGGGTGGCAGGTCTAAACACAAAAAGAGAGACAAACCTGCACTGGCCTCCCAGGTACCCGCAGCACCTATTACTGCCTTTTTCCGAGAACCGAAGCTGGACGTGACGCTGCATTGCGTCCCCCCGCTGTCTGGGGACACCAAAATGCCTCATCAGTACCCCCACAACCCTCAGCCTGTAATGATCATCCACCTCCTCCTCAGCAAGGGGACCCTAATGCCACCCTGCAACAGCCCTGTCTCCTCCATGGTACCAGCACCTCTGTGAAGGCCTCTCACCTACATTTGCCCACAACTCGAGCTGAAGTCCACCCTGCTCCTAACAGTCCATGTGCCCTTCCTGCTGTCCTTCAAGATTGATGTCCCCTCCAGCAGATCCCTCCTATGTCTCAATCTCTCTACTCTCCCTATATGGCAGCTACTGCCCAGTCAGTACCCATGGACTTTTGTGCATCTGCCTCTAGTGGGGAGTCTTCGGAGGATATCAGCCCCCCTGAGTATTGGGGTGCCAGTCCCCCTGCAAAAAAGAAACTTTTCAAAACCCCTTCTAAGCATGCTCCGGATAGGAGTCCTGCCTCTGACTGCTCCTCTTCTGATGAATCCGCCATGAGGAAACCGGAACCTCGCAGATGCTCTCTTGACTGCACTCCTACAAATCCTAAGAAGAGCGGCGGGGGCACACCCCTCTCTGCTCCGATATCGTCTTTGCCATCGCCTGAAGTGGCCGTTCATACTTTACGTAACCATCCTGAGCTCCAGGCCCTCCTGGCCTTACTTCCCACAAAGATGGACTTGCTCACTTTTGCTACTGACCTTAAATCTGCCTGGAAAACTGACCTTAAACCGGTCAGCGATAATGTTGCTCATCTCAAACAGAGAGTGCATGACCTAGAGCAATTTCGTTCCTCCATTACCGCTCAAGTTGCAGACCTTCACTCCACTACTTGTGTGCACCATTCATGGCAAGCCTCCACTATGGCACACATTGATGATTTGGACAATCGCAATAGGAGGAACAATATCAGAATCAAAGGCCTACCTGAAACGGTCCTCCCTCAAGATATCCCCGGGACCTTACAAAAAGTGTTCAATGAGGTCCTGCAGAAACCACCTGATGCTCCTCTGGAATTGGACAGGGCACATAGGGCCCTTAGGGCAAGACACCCTGACCCTAAGAGACATTATATTCCGAGTACACCGCTATCAGATAAAGGACGAGATCATGAAGAAAGCTCGTACTCTCAAACATCTCACCTATAATGGCGTGGAGATTCGCCTTTTCCCAGACTTGTCGCAGAGGACCCTACGTCTCCGGGCGGCCCTACGGCCCCTGCTTCAACTACTACAGAATGCTAAAATAGTGTACCGCTGGGGCTTCCCCTTTTCCCTCACTGCCCGACATGGCTCGACAGTGTCCACTCTACGTCATCCGGGGGACCTAAGGGCCTTTCTGGAGACTTTCAAACTGCCCCCTGTTCCCCTGCCTGACTGGGAACAGATGTTTCTCCCACCGATGCCACCCTTGCCTTCTGGAATCCATCATCTGGACCCCCCACAGCCTCTTCGGCCCTCTGCCCTCTTCTACCAACGTCAGAAACGCAAGACCTGACTCTCTTGAGGAGATCCTGTTGGACTTGACGTTCATTCCCCTCGATGGCCCTGTGCTACTTTGGAAGCTGTCTCCAAGACAACTAGTTTCTAGAAAGTGTTGCTGGTTATTTTCAGATGAGTTGTGTTTTTGCCTCGCAGATGTTCTTCTCTTTTATCCTGTGTTTCCTTAGTGTCCTGTAACTGCCACCCCCATAGGCTCTATGTGGACCTCTAGAGGTCATGTAGACTTATTAGTCTTATTCTAGCCTTGTTTAATAGCTCGCCCCCACCTGCTTGTCTTGTTAGGGCGTTTATTAGCTTGTCACTAGGCCCTCTCCACTGACTCTCTACGATAGTGTAGTTATGCCCTACCAGGGTCCCTTCCATGAACCCCCCATTAGGGTAATGCCCGGTCTGGTACCGGTGCTTGTATCGGCCCTTCTGGCCTTTTCCTTTACTCCCTGTGTGACTGTTCTCTTACGGTTGCTTCTTCTCTCCTCTCCTGCTTTCCCACTGTCCCAGCTAATGCCTCCCTTTCTTCTTTTCTCTCCTCAGCACAGTTCGGTTCTCCAATCGTGTGCCTCCTTGGTGGATCCGGCTCAGAGTCCTATTGGGTATAGTAAGATATTGCTCATTTTACAGATCCCATATGGCTGACATCACATTAGCGACCCTGAATGTTAAGGGATTTAATACACCCGAAAAAAGGGCCCAACTCCTCTATACTTTTCATAAAAAACGAACACATATACTCTGTCTCCAGGAGACACATTTCAAAACGAGTTCTATGCCTTCAGTTTCCTCCCGGTACTACCCCACTTGGATTCATAACACCTATCCTGACGCCAGGACGAAAGGGGTCTCCATAGCTTTTCATAGATCCCTCCCTATTACAGTCAGTAATTCCCTAGTAGACCCTTTAGCCCGCTATGTCTTCGCTAATTGCACAGTTGCTGTCCAGAAGCTGACACTTGCCGCATTATATGCGCCTAATCATGACCAGGTGTCGTTTCTTCTCCAGACACTAGACTTGCTGGTTACGTTCGCCATGGGACCTATTATCTTCTGTGGCGACCTTAACCTTTCTATTCTCCCCTTACTTTACACATCCTCGGGACACTCCTACCTATCCTATCGTAAGTTGCGCGTCCTGAGGAGGAAGTTGCACTTGCTTCAGCTATGCGACATGTGGCGGACATTATATGCTGACACGAGGGACTATACATTCTTCTCGCACTCTAGACAGTCATATTCCAGAATCGATTATATATTCTGCCCTCACCATATCCTGCCAAATGTTTCCTCAGCATCTATCGATGTTATGACTTTATCTGATCACGCACCAGTCGCGTTCACTTTCACCCTTCCCTCTTTGGCCAAGCCTTATGCCACCTGGAGACTGAACGAGTCCCTGTTATTGGACCCGCTTTGCCTCCAAGAGCTTAGGGACTCAATGACCCAATTTGCACTGAATCATGAACACTACGCTACGTCACCAGCGATTCGTTGGGAAGCGTTGAAATGTGTCATGGGAGGAGTCCTGGTTAGTCATGGGGCTAGGCTGAAGAGGGAATTGGCTGCCAAACATCTCTCCCTTCACGCCTGACTCCATGCCCTCGAATCCCAACATAAGCAGAGCCAATCGGAGGCTGTCCTCCGGGAAGTGATCCAAGTTCGGGTTTTCTCTGTTGTTCGCTACGCTCTCAGACGGCAGACTCCCCTATTTCTGCTCTCGTTGGACGCTGAGAAGGCCTTTGATCTGGTGGACTGGGACTTCCTTGAGGCTACCCTGTCGCAGATTGGTATGGGATCCCTGATGAAGGCTTGGATAATGTCACTATACTCTAATCCCCAAGCCCAAGTGAGGGTGAATGGCTTGCTTTCCTCTCCGTTCGCCATTCGTAATGACACGAGGCAGGGTTGCCCCCTGTCTCCGCTACTATATGTCCTTTGCATGGAGCATCTTATCATAGTTATCCACCAGATTCCGGACATCAGGGGGCTTCCCACTCCCTCGGGCCATCTCAAATGCTCGGCGTTCGCGGATGACCTTCTTCTCTTCCTCTCCTCCCCCCTTACTTCTCTTCCCTCCCTTTTGGCCGTCCTTCAACGTTACTCCAGGTATAGTAACTATAAGATCAATCCCACTAAAAGTGAGGCACTTAATATCTCCCTTACGCCAACCCTGGCCAGACAACTACAGGATACCTACCCTTTCTCCTGGCGTCCGCACTCCATCAGATATCTGGGTATACAGATCCCCTCTAACCCATCTGACACTTAAAAGCTGAATTTCCCCCCTTGCTCCAGTCTTTTGGGTCTGACCTAGCCAGATGGGAGAGAAAAGATTTTTCTTGGATAGGGAGGATCAACATTTTAAAAATGAATGTCCTGCCCCGTCTTCTGTATTTGTTCTCCTGTATCCCGTTACACTTACCTCGAACATTCTTTCAGAGGGTCAACCAGCTCCTACGCTATACATATGTTTATTCCCTTTGTGTGTATTGGAACTAAACCAAAAAAGGGAGGAAAAAAAGCAAATTGGACATAATGTCACACCAAACTCCAAAAATGGTCTGGACAAAATTATTGACACCCATAACTTATTATTTGGTTGCACACCCTTTGGAAAAAAAATTACTGAAATCAGTTGCTTCCTATAACCATCAATAAGCTTCTTACACCTCTCAGCCGGAATGTTAGACAACTCTTCTTGATTAACCCTCTCCCCCTGACCGTTAGACTGAGGGTGGTAGGCCGAGGAGAAGTCCAGCTTGATGTCCAGATGGTTATAAAGGGTTCGCCAGAACTTAGGGACAAACTAAACACCACGATCCGAAACGATATGCTGAGGAAGACCATGTAAATGAAAGACATGCAGCAAGAAGTTCTTTGCCAGCTGTGGAACAGAAGACCTGGTAGAGAAATGAAATGAGCCATCTTGGAAAACCGATCTACAACAACCCAAATGACAGTTTTATTATGAGATGGTGGCAAATCGGTGATGAAATCCATGGCAATACGGTACCAAGAAGTCTCCGGAATGGGTAAAGGCTGTAAAAGTCCTGCAGGTCTCTGTCGAGGGGTTTTGTCACGGGCAAAAGTTTCACAGGAACAAACAAAATCAGTAACATCACGTTGAAGATGGGGCCACCAGTAGTGCCGGGAGATTAGACGTTGAGTCTTGCGTATTCCAGGATGTCCTGCTGTCAAGGAAGAATTACCCCATTTCAGTACCTTGCATCTCAATCTGGCGGGCACAAAGGATTTTCCCAGAATTTTCCCAGAATTTCAGCAGGAGTGTCAGGAATCAAACGATCAGGAGGAATCATATGCCTAAGCGTGGAGTCCAAACCAATGACATCAGAGGACCTGAAGAGAGCATCTGCTCTGATGTTCTTATCTGCTGGAGGGAAGTGGATAAAGAAGTTGAACCTGGAAAAGAACAGTGATCACCTTGCCTGGCGGGGGTTCAAACGCTGAGCAGACTGAAGGTATTGAAGATTCTTATGGTCGGAGTAGATGCTGACCAGAAGAGAAGAACCTTCCAATGTCAGTATTCCTCCAAAGCTAGCTTGATAGCGATGAGTTCAAGATCTCCAATGGAGTAATTCCTCTCAGCAGGAAAGAAGGTCTTGGAGAAGAACCCACAAGTTACAGTCTTGCCCTTGGCGTTTTCTGAGTAAGAACGGCACCCGCTCCAATAGATGAGGTATCAACCTCCAAAGCAACGGGCCTCTCCAAATCAGGTCTTGTAAGCACAGGAGCAGAGGCAAATGCAGACTTTAAACGGGAGAAGCTGGAGCATTGCTGGAGCATTGCAGAGACCAAAGGCATTGCGAGATACTCAAAATGTCCGTCACGAGTATTGAAGGCCGTTTTCCATTCATCTGCCTTGCGAATACGAATGAGGTTAAAAGCTTCACGTAAGTCCAACTTGGGGATGACCTTGGCACCATGTAGACGTTCAAAAAGTTCTGAGATAAGAGGTAGTGGGTACCGGTTCTTGACCGTGATTTTGTTAAGTCCCCTGTAGTCAATGCATGGACGGAGTGAGCCATCCTTCTTCCCTACAAAGAAGAAACCAGCTCCAGCAGGAGAAGAGGACTTATGGATAAATCCATTTTGGAGATTCTACTGGATATACTCAGCCATGGCTTTGGTCTCAGGAACTGATAGAGGGTATATCCTTCCACGAGGAGGAGTGGTACCAGGCAGATAATTAGGCCAGTCGTAAGGACGATGTGGAGGCAGAGACTCAGCCTGTTTCTTTCAGAATACGTCAGAGAAATCTTAGTAAGGTGGAGGAAGACCAGGCAAGAAGGAGGACGAGAAACAACTTTAGACTGGACTGAGACAAAGATTTTGACAGAACTGCCCCAGCGAAGCATTTCTCCAGTTCTCCAATCTAGTTGCAGAGAATGACGTCGGAGCCAAGGAAGGCCAAGAAGAAGCTCAGAAGTACAGTGAGGCAGTACATAGAATTCAATCTTTTCTTTATGCAAGACACCCACTTGCATGACGGGAGGCTCAGTACGGAATAGCACCTTAGAGTCCAAATTTTGTCCATTAACCCCTTAAGGACGCAGCTCATTTTCACCTTAAGGACAGAGCCATTTTTTGCACATCTGACCACTGTCACTTTAAGCATTAATAACTCTAAGATTTTACCGATTTACATGTTTTTTCGTGACATATTCTACTTTATTTTAGTGGTAAATTTTCGTTGTTACTTGCATCCTTTCTTGGTGAAAAATCACAAAATTTCATGAAAAAAACTTTAAAACTCTCTGCTTGTAAGGAAACTTGATATTCCAAATAATTGTTATTTTGATTCACAAATACAATATGTCTACTTTATGTTGGCATCATAAAATGGACATATTTTTACTTTTTGAAAGCATTAGAGGGCTTCAAAGTATAGCAGGCATTTTCAAAATTTTCATGAAAATTGCAAAATCTGAAGTGACAGATGTTACAGAACTACTACTCTCAGCATGCCTGGGCAGTCTATGCATGCTGAGAGTTGTAGTTTTGCCACATCTGTAGGGCTACCGTTTGGGCACCACTGTAATAGTGGTCTCCAAACTGTGTCCCTCCAGATGTTCCAAAACTACAACTCCCAGCATGCCCAGACAGCCTTTTGGCAACCACTAGGAAGGCAGCAGTAAAGATCGCTTTACTGCCACCTCCCTTAATGTGCCGGGATGCCTGCTGAATGATTTCAGCAGGCATCCCGGTCCGGTCCCCAACCGGCTAGCGGCGGGGACCGGAATTCCCATGGGAGTATCCATACGCCCTACGTCCTTAAGGACTCGGGATGCAGCTCGTATGCATTCGCCCTGCGTCCTGAACAGCTTAACATTGGAGATGTTGGCAAGCTGAGTAACAGGAAGATGATATTTTTGGACGAAAGCATCAATAAAGTCAACTGCAGATCCAGAATCCAAAAATGCTGTAGAGAAATAGTCAAGCGAGGAGAGGTGGTATTCACACCTAGGGACGCCTCTCCTACATGCCCTAGGTGTGAGCATTTTCCTGGATACTGTGGACGAACAGAACAGTCTGTGAGGAAGTGTTACGGGCTAGCACAATACAGGCACAAATTCTCACTGCGCACTCGTGATCTCTCCTGTTGCATAAGACGGGAATGATCCACTTGCATAGCCTCTTCGGCAAGAGGTGCAGGAAACTGTAGAGGTGGACGTTGAAACACTGGTGCCAGGCGAGGATTTCTCCATATTAGGGCAGATTCCCTCACTAAGCGCAGTTCTTCCTGCCTCTCAGCAAAACGCACATCAATATGTGTGGCCAGGTGGATAAGTTTAGTCAGAGAAGAAGGAGGATCACGTGCTGCAAGGGCATCTTTAATCCTGCTAGACAGCCCTTTTTTGAATGTGGCACACAAGGCCTCATCATTCCATGCCAGTTCTGAGGCTAGAGTGTGGAATTGAACCGCATAGTCACCAACGAAAGAATTCCCTTGACATAGGTTCAGCAAAGCCATCTCAGCAGAAGAGGCAAGTGCAGGTTCCTCAAAGACACAGCAAAATTCTGCCAGAAAAGCCGTCAAGTTGGAAGCTACCGGATAACCGCGGTCCCAAAGGCGTGTAGCCCAGGCCAGGGCTTTTCCGGACAGAAGGCTAATAACAAAGGCCACCTTACCACATTCCTTCAGAAACAGTTCAGACATTAGCTCCAAATGCATGGAGCACTGTGTAATTAAGCCTCGGCATAACTTGGAATCACTGTCATATTTAGAAGGTAACGGCAGGCTGGGAGCCAGAAGACACTGCATGAGCTGGAGGAGGGAGTGGGACAGGTTGCGGGTGCCGCTGCTGTTGCAAGGCCAAAAGTTGTTGCATCATAGCAGACAGATGGGTAAGTTGCTGCGCCTGTCGCGCCAATTGCTGAGGCTGACGTACCACAACGGAGGGAATATCCGCAACTTCAGGCATGGGTACCTCAGTGGGATCTATGGCCAGATCTTACTGTCACATTTCAGAAGACAGGAACACCGGTGGATGTGGATCTGCTGGACCTGTGTGGCTGATGACTCAGACCATACCAGGGAGTCTAAGGTGCTGCTGGATTTCACCATAGCCCACCACAAAGCGGGATGGGCTTGCTGCGTCAGGTGGCACCCAGGTCGCTACCCCCGGCACGGCTAGACCACACAAGCGGCTGAGTAGATGCGAGGCACAGGAGGAATAAGGCAGCTTGTAGTCAGGATAGCAGAAGGTCAGGGCAGGCAGCACTGTAAAGTAGTAAGGACGTAGCAGGAGGTCAGTAGGCAGGCGGCAGAGGAGCAAGGTCAGATCACAGAGCAAAGGATCAGATACACAGCAAGGCAAGTCTTAGGAATGCTTTTTCTCAGGCACAAGGCAACAAAGATCCAGCAGAGAAGTGTGGGAGGAGGAGGAATTTATCAATGAGCCAAAGGTATACAACACTAATGGGCGCACTGGCCCTTTAAATCTTAAAGCTCTGGCGTGCGCGCCCTAGGGGACGGGGATATGCGTGCTGGAGCAGAGAGGCAGAGGCAGGGGCAGGAGAAGCACCTGGTGAGTGACGGCCTGGGATTCGCATGCGGGCGCTTCCCGCGCATATCGTAACAGTTACTATGTTTCCTTTACACGGATCAGTCGTCCTTGTTCCTTAGCAGAAAAACTGCCCCAAAGTATGATGTTTCCATCCCCATGCTTCACAGTAGGTATGGTGTTGTTTGGATGCAACTCAGCATTCTTTCTCCTCCAAGCACGACAAGTTGAGTTTTTACCAAAAAGTTCTACTTTGGTTTCATCTGACCATATGACATTCTCCCAATACTCTTCTGGATCATCCAAATGCTCTCTAGCAAACTTCAGATGGGCCCGGACATGTACTGGCTTAAGCAGGGAGACACGTCTGGCACTGCATGATTTAATTCCATGGTGGCATAGTGTGTTACTGATGGTAGCCTTTGTTACTTTGGTCCCAGCTCTCTGCAGACCACCCCCGTGTGGTTCTGCGATTTTTGCTAATTTTGACACCACGTGGTGATATCTTGCGTGGAGCCCCAGATTGAAAGAGATTATCAGTCGTCTTGTATGTCTTCCATTTTCTAATAATTGCTCCCAGAATTGATTTCTTCACACCAAGCTGATTGCCTATTGCAGATTCAGTCTTCCCAGCCTGATGCAGGTCTACAATTTTGTTTCTGGTGTCCTTCGACAGCTCTTTGGTCTTGGCCATAGTGGAGTTTGGAGTGTGACTCTGAGGTTGTGGACAGGTGTCTTTTATACTGATAACAAGTTCAAACATGTGCCATAAATACAGGTAACAAGTTGAGGACAGAGGGGACTCTTAAAGAAGAAGTTACAGGTCTGTGAGAGCCAGAAATCTTGCTTGTTTGTAGGTGACCAAATACTTATTTTCCACCATGATTTGCAAATAAATTCTTTAAAAAATCGGACAATGTGATTTTATGGATTTTTTTTTCTCATTATGTCTCTCATAGTTGAGGTATATCTATGATGAAAATTACAGGCCTCTCTCATCTTTTTAAGTAGGAGAACTTGCACAACTGGTGGCTGACTAAATACTTTTTTTTGCCCCACTGTATGGTGCTATGTCATCAGGTATTGTAAAGCAACATAAACTGTTAGAAACCTAAAAGTGACTACCATTTTATAATGGAATTATTCAATCATTTTTGGTCTGTTGCACAAAAGAGGAAAACAAATGCACATGAGGAAACACTAATGGGAATCCAGGCGAACGTCATTCAGTAGCAGTAGCTGGATTGTCAATGGTGAATTGGAGGTATCTGTGTCCTGTCTGAGAGTGAATGCCAACCTGCCTTCCAGACAACACTTCTTGTGATTCACAGCACAATGAATGAAGAGGTTAACACTCTGTGTGTTTTACTTATCATGTACAATTAACACTTCAGTGGAATTGTTCTCATAATTGCTTCCAAATCCATCACTTTCTGTAGTAGCTATTAAAGTCTTACATTTCATTAGTATCACCGGCTCCTACTGAGTCCCTTGTTAAGTATTTAGGTAAATCAAGCACTAGCTGGAAGGGAAAGATCACACCTCTAGACAGGAGAGGAGTTATTGTATCCTGGCAAGTTGCAACTGTACATGAACAAGTGAAGAGATTTTGCTGAATCCACAGTCTGGATTTTATAGGATATTACTGTGTAACAGTAAATAAAATACCTAAGAAGAAGTCTGCTGCTTCATCAGTGGTCTTTGTGATGTAAACGGAATTATTCAGAAGAGGGTTGTATTTAATAGGATTACTATTATTTGTGGATTAAAACATGAACATTACTATAATGTTATCATACACAGAGGCTTCTATGAGGCCTAAAAACTAATCAATAGGTGCAGTAATTGATATTAATGATGGATGATTATGATGTCCTGACCGATGATGTGGGGACATAGTTTACTTTTCACTGCCCTATTATGAGAATTAATCCTCTGACATCACTGCATTATAACTCTGTAATGACATCTGCATTATGCATCGTCCCTTTATTGTGGAATCATTGTGTGGATTGTCCTATGTTTTAACGTCCCGTGTACATGGCGAGTTATTACCATGCTTTTGATATTGTTCTGCGCTGTCACTGTGACATCACTATGTGCAAGTATGGAAGTGCAAGTGTGGAAGTAATATAAATGTGGCACCAAAGTGTCATACTTCATGTTACGAGGACATGTGCAGCCGAGAAAGAGTCACTTCTCTGAAAATGGGGTTGATTCTAACACCCAGAATTAGGACTGGTTCTTAGAGATGGGAAAGAGAAGAATGGCTCCCACTCGGCCACACCACTGATACGTTGCACTATGTAGGCACCCAGTCCATGGAGTTAAAGGATTTGCTGCCAATGTTTTGGGGCTAGATATCACAGGGCACCTTCAAAGGTGTTATGGAGTTACTTTTTTATTATGCATATTCATTATTCTTCACTCTTATGTCCTAGTTATTACGATGTGAGAGTGAAGATTAGCCAGCAGGGTGCTTCATATCTCATTGACCCATGGATAATGCCAGACTTTATCAAAGTTATTTGCAGCATCGAAAAGTGCCAAAATTACATTGTGGATAGCTCAGGGTAACTGAACACCACAGAGAAATCGTGGTTTCCTGATCAGCTCAGAGGAGAGGCGGAGGTCCCATACCGTGTTTTTTCCTGTCTGATCACAGCTCCAAATGGGCAGGCAACCTCAGCAGCCTGCACAAGTAGAGTGCCATTGATACTGATCATTGCTTTGCTTTAGCACAGCGTTATTCAGTGTATGCAATCAAATGATCGCATGTAATACTTCCCCTATGGGTGTGTATGTCCTATTAAAATATAATGTTAATGAAACTGCACAGTCAATGGTGTAAAAACTAATATAAAGGCGATCCTACTAAAACAAAAATGGTACAAATTATCCCTCAAACAACTCCACATATGGGAATAAAAAGTATTGTAGGGGTACAGGAAAGGAAAATTTTAAACATACAAATTTTCTTACAAAAAGTAATAATTTCACTTTTTATTTTTTTTTATTGTGCCCAAATAGTTTTTTTTTCCTTCAGCCACAGATTCTCTAGTAAAATGATTTATGTCAATACAAATTACAATTGGTGGTGCAAAAAACAAGCCCTTATATGGGTCCGTTGCTTAAAATTTTAAAGCGTAATGGGTTTTAGAAGGTGAAGAGAAAATAAACTATTTGCTGCTAAAGGTTAAGTTTCAATTATATGTCTAACAGTACTTATATACCTAATTAGGTAGTACCCCAATAGGTAAATACAACCTTAGGTAGATAGGTAGATCGGTATCCTCCCCCCCAAGTAGGTAAATATGTTGGCAGGTAGGTAGGTAGCCAGGTAGAAATTTAGCTAGCTAGGTAGTTAGATAGCCAGGTATGTAGTAGGCAGCCAGGTAGATTGGTATGTAGGTAGGTATCTAGGTAACAAGTGCCCCCTTCTCCCTCTTTCCCTCTTTTGTGCCAGGTTAAAACCAAAACAAAAACACATTCTCACCTTTTGACGCAGTGATGAGAGGAACAGCCAGCCCACGTCTATCTTTCTCCACAGTGCAGGTGCCGATGAGTGACGTCATCATGCCTGCACTGCGCGAGGGTGGCAGTCACAGTGTCCTGTCATTGTAAACCGCAGGTCCTGCTGCTTATCCTGACAGACAGCTTTCACCTGTATGGACGTGTGTTTATACAGCAGCAGCGATTGCTCTCCTGAGGATCCAGGGCAAGTGTCCTGGATTCCCATTAGTGAGCGAGCCTGGGTCAGACCTGGGGCTATAGGGGCCAGACCTTGGACTTCAGACCACATAAGCCCCCCCCCCCCCAAATGACGCTCGAAGGCCGGAAGAAGTGCACCTGTTCGAAACCACTGGTTGTTGCCTCTGTGCCCCTGTTCAAGTTCCTAACCTCCGTGACAGCTTCCTCATAGCAAGCCGTGGATTGTGGTGAGTGCAGGAACATCTCTTTTTACATGTGAATTTACAAATCTGTTTAACTTTCTGGCATCAGTTGATTTAAAAAATGTTTACCAGTGGAATACCCCTTTAGTGGGTAGGGTGGGTAGGGGGTAGGAGAAAATAGATAAACAGATTTTGTAACTATTTCTGAAATGTTAGTGGTATTGATGTCTTGCTGTACAGCAATAAGCATGGTAACAAGTATAGAGAGGATACATCTCTTGTTTTGTAACTTGTACAAAATTTATTAAAACAAACAAAAAAAATATATATATAGACGTCATAAAAAGGACAATAATATTATTTTCATATAGCGCCAACAATTTCGGCAGCAAAAAATAACAGAAAGTACTATGTTACATAGTAAAGATTCGAACAAGTGGTGTGAGGTTCCTGCTCCCAAGAGCTTGCAGTCTAAGGAATTGGATGACTTCCTATTGTGGTCTTTCTTACTATAACAGGGCTGGGGCAATGTTTGCAATGTTAAAAATTAGCTCAATTACATGCCTAGATCTTCTCACAGACAACACTATGGTTCATTGATCTGCCCCTTAAGCTGTAATGCTACAGGTTCAATAGTAAAGTGACAGCTTCTGTCCAATACACATCACTGACTCCTTCTTTAACTCCACTGCTACTACTAGAAATGGTACACAGCAGTCATTCAGTGTCTGTTATATGTTGGTCTATAGCTGTGACACAGAGGTACAACTATACTGTATAAAACACTTTTTGTAGCCTGCTCTTCATAAGCAGTGACTGTTATAACTCATTGGATTGACTGCCTGTAAAGTGTGTTTAGTGCATTACATTTCAAATTTATTGAAAATAAGGTTTCAACATTAAACTTCATTAAATGGTCACTGCTGTTTCCAACAACGTCCCTCCAATTAATTACCTATGCAATTGCTAAAAAGTATACTTCTACCAAAAAATTACTCCATACCCCTAAGAAAAAGCGCTAACATCTTGACCACTTGGTGCCTTACTCCTCTGCAGACTGCTGCCCACTGACTGTTGTGAGTTGGATTCTGTCTTTAAATATAACTATACACTTGCCCTCAAGGTTATACTTCACAAACGGGTGCAGCCGTGACGTCATGAGCCTCCCGCACTGCACCCGACGCTCTAAACGAATGGTGCAGCAGGGAGATTGCAGGTGGCCCCCAGCCATGGGAAACCCGCGATCAGACATCTTATCCCCTATTTTCTGGATAGGGGATAAGATGTCTAGGGGTGGAGTACCCCTTTAAATACAGGCTCTCCATGCATATGTACCTTCACTCAATGATGATGATATATGCGTTAATTCGTACTTAGAATCTGTACTTGTTATATTTTTCCAATGTCAACTTAATATCATAATATATGTGTGACATGTTATCTGCAATTTTACCAGTTGACACTGCGGTCTCCACAAAAAATATGGTTATGCAAGCTGTGATAAAAACATTAAGGTAGGTTAAATGTGGCGTATAAACACTTCTTACTGTCCCAAGGGTAAATTGAACTTCTAATCGCTTCCTCCTGACAGTATGCAAATGCCGCTGGGTGTCTAGGTGTTTTCGCTCCCATGCATGTGCTGTGTTTACTTCCTGACTGGACAGATGATTCTTTGTCAGATATTAACGTGTGCCAGTATTTTCAAATGGGGTCAGTAGGTGACAATAAAGGTCTTTGGCAAAGCTGCCAGCTTCTGCAAATGGTACTTGCGAAGATAATATTCAGATGTGTTTTGGAGCTGCCTGAGCTCCTTCCTCAGTAGCTGTGCTGTGGAACTGAAAGGATTCTTGGGATTTACAGATTTCCTAACTGTAGTAGCATCATGCGACTAGACTAAATAGACGGATTTGATTTCCTCCAGATTGTGCTCATATACATACTTGGAAACCAAACCGAATAAAGGGAATATGCAAAAGAATGATTTCTCCTACCTTAGAAATAATATAAATGTACTGCACTGGAAGGATATGAGTGGAAAAGATAACAACCCCTCCTCTCCCCGCCAAGGATCAACAGTCTGCTGCTTAACGGTTAGACACCGATAGGCCCATGACCGTAAAAGTCCAACCATCTTCTGTAAAATAAAAGACTTTAAAACAGCCCTTTTTCTTATAGTACTAAATGAAATACAATGAAATTATATAAGGTAAATGGTAACTAGTGTTTAGGGATGTTCAGTTATATTCAGTGCTACTGAGAAACTACCGTTTAAAATAAGAAATTGAATAAAGGGAATATGAAATTACAAAAAATTAGAAATTACAAACTTATTTACTTTGTTAATTGAATACTGACAGAATGACATCTCTTAACTAAGAAATAATATAAATGTAGTGCACTGGAAGAATAATATATGTGTGGCATTGGCAACCAACTCCTCCCCCCTTCTCAAGGGATTGGGGTGGGCTGCTAAATGGCTAGACACCGATAAGTCCACAACACCATCTTCCATGAAACTAAAACTTCCAATTCAGGATTCAGACATTTAGATGCCAACAATTCAAATATTTTTCTTGTTTTGGTCTGGGAGATTTGTTGATATATATTTTCCTCATCTCCAATCTTGTTTAATGGGGGCTATAACATTGCAAAAAAGAAAAGTATAGAAAAAAAAGTTAATAAGTGTAATTTAACCCCTTCCCTAATAAAAGTCTGAATTACCCCCCTTTTCCCATAAAAAAACTGTGTAAATAAAAATTAAAATAAACATATGTGGTATTGCCGCGTGCGTAAATGTCCAAACTTTAAAAAATCTATCATTAATTAAACCACACGGTCAATGGCGTACACGTAAAAAATTCCAAAATTGTGTATTTTTGGTCACTTTTTATAACAAAAAAAATGAATAAAAAGTGATCAAAAAGTATGATCAAAACAAAAAATGGTACTGATAAAAACTTCAGATCACGGCGCAAAAAATGAGCCCTCATGCTGCCCCTTACACAGAAAAATAAAAAAGTTATAGGGGTCAGAAGAGGACATTTTTCAACGTATTAATTTTGGTGCATGTAGTTATATTTTTTTTTAGTAGTAAAATAAAATCAAACCTATATAAATTGAGTATCTTTGCAACCATATGGACCTACAGAATAAATAAAATGTGCAATTTTTTACCAAAAACTGCACTGAGTAGAAACAGGAGCAGCTAAATTACAAAATGTCTTTTTTTTTTTTTTCAATTTTGCCCCAGCAGCTAAATTACAAAATGTCTTTTTTTTTTTTTTTTCAATTTTGCCCCACAAATATTTTTTTTCTGATTTTGCCGTAGATTTCATGGTAAAATTATTAAAGGTATTACAAAGTAAAATTATTGGTACAAAGAACAAGCCCTCATATGGATTTTTAGGTGGAAAATTGGAAGTGTTATGATTTTTAGAAGGTGAGGAGGAAAAAAAAAGTGCAAAAATGAAAAATCGTCAAGAAGGAAGGTTAAAGTTGATGATTCTACAGTTAGCACATATTTCACATTTGAAGAAGTCTATTGTGCATAGACATGGACATAGACATTTTTATTTTTCATATTCACTGGTTTTTGAATGGTAGGAGCTACTTCCGTTGTATGTAAATTGTTTGAGGGTTTTCTAAGAGATGCTATTTTGGAGTATCTTAATAAAAATAAATCTATGACCCCATATCAGCATGGCTTTATGATGGATCGGTCCTGTCAAACTATCCTGAACAGCTTTTATGAGGAGGTGAGCTCCAGACTGGACCAGGGGCAATCGCTGGATGTCGTATATCTGGATTTTTCCAAAGCATTTGATACGGTGCCTCATAAAAGGTTGGTGCATAAAATGAGAAGGATTGGGCTGGGGGAGAATGTGTGTAAGTGGGTAAGTAACTGGCTCAGTGATAGGAAACAGAGGGTGGTTATTAATGGTACTTATTCTGATTGGGTGACTGTTACTAGTGGGGTACCACAGGGGTCCATCTTGGGTCCTGTTCTGTTTAATATATTTATTAATGACCTTGTAGAGGGGTTGAATAGTAAAGTAACAATCTTTGCAGATGATACTCAACTCTGTAAAGTGGTAAACACTATAGAGGACACTGCACTGTTACAAATGGATCTGGATAGGTTGGAGGTTTGGGCTGGGAAGTGGCAAATGAGGTTCAACACTGATAAATGTAAGGTAATGCACATGGGGAGGAAAAATCCGGGCTGGTGTTATGTATTAAATGGGAGAACACTTGGGACGACTGATGTGGAAAAGAACTTGGGAGTCTTAGTTAACAGTAAATTTAGCTGTAGTGACCAGTGTCGGGCAGCTGCTGCCAAGGCTAATAAAATCATGGGGTGCATCAATAGGGGCATAGATGCCCACGACAAGGAAATAATTCTACCGCTGTACAAATCACTAGTCAGACCACACATGGAATACTGTGTACAGTACTGGGCACCAGTGTACAAGAAAGATGTAGTGGAGCTGGAGAGGGTTCAAAGACGGGCAACCAGAGTAATACAGGGAATGAGAGGACTACAGTACCCAGAAAGATTATCAGAATTGGGGTTATTTAGTTTAGAAAAAAGAAGGCTTAGGGGAGACCTAATAACTATGTAGAAATATATCAGGGGACCGTACAGAGATCTCTCCCATGATCTATTTATACCCAGGACTGTATCTATAACAAGGGGGCATCATCTACGTTTAGAGGAAAGAAGGTTTCTACACCAGCACAGACGGGGATTCTTTACTGTAAGAGCAGTGAGTCTGTGGAATTCTCTGCCTGAGGAGGTGGTCATGGTGAACTCTGTAAAAGAGTTCAAAACAGGTCTGGATGCATTCTTGGCGAGTAATAACATAGCTGGTTATGTATACTAGATTTATAGGGACAGAATATTGATCCAGGGATTTATTCTGACTGCCATATTTGGAGTCGGGAAGGAATTTTTACCTCTAGTATGAGGGTTTTTTGCCTTCCTCTGGATCAACTCAGTAGGGACTCATTAGGGATATAGGTTGAACTTGATGGACTCTGGTCTTTTTTCAACCTCATGAACTATGTTACAAGGCCTAAATTGGAACTCATTTGTACACTATAAATAGGTGTGTGTGGTAAAATACTGACCATAGTAAGTAAATGCAAATTGACAATCTTCTTGATTTGCCTATAGTGTGCACTGAATAACAATTTTTTTTACTTAGTTGGTTTCATTGGCCTTTTCCCCTTTTTCCTTTTGTAAAATAATAGCTTCCTATCTAGATAGTCTTTGTCCAAAATCTGTTCTGTCAATTTTCAGTCTCTTGTTAAAATGTCTTTGGTTTAGTACATTTGCATTTAGGTCTCTGACATTGGCTTTTAAGTAGGCTTAAGAGCCACCTAGGAAGGTGACAGCTGGAGTATAATATAAAGCAATTTCTAGCTGTAGCCTGGTAAAATGTGCTGCATTCTAGGTGTATTCATGAGGATTGGTTGAGTAAGTCTAAGAACTTCACAGAATGGGAGCTAATATGAGGTGTGAACTTTAAATGGTCCAATACAAATTTCATTGATGTACTTTCTCCCGAGTACCAGGCCTTCCCATAGTTTGGGTTGGATGATGTTGCTTCCCCAGTCAGCCATAAAGAGATTGGCATAAATAAGGGCGAACCTGGTGCCATAATTTTTACTATCTGTATAAACTGAGTGGTATCATTGAGGTAGTTCACAATGTTTTTAACATTGCAGAAATCTATCTATATACGGTGACAAATTAGAGGTAAGTGGGTTAATGTTTGATACTATGCCTCTGCTGGGAGGGTTTTTAGGGTCTTTGTGGACCCTTAGGGTACAACAAAACATAGGAATTCTTTTTTGAATAAAGTTGGATTCTTTGTTGTTTAACATGTTTTTGTCTAAAGCTTTTTTGCATAACTAAATTAACTCTGAATCATAATGAGAAAGAGAGTTTTTGGTAAGCTTTGGTGTTGTTTACATTTGCTCTGTGTTCAACATTAATGTGTGGTTGTTTGCAGTTCTGTTAAGTTTTTCATTTAATATTTATTCAAATATTTATAATTATTATTCAGCAGAGTTATCTGGGGTTTAGGTACTATAGGTACTATGGTTTATTATAGAGTTGGCGTTGGTGTCCCCTATTTGGTTTTCCTCATTTTTGTTTTTGGCTTTAATTCCCTTTTTATCTCTCTATTTTACATTGTGTGTGATTTGGTGTTGTTGTCTAATATGGAGTTGTTTTACTGTAGGAAGTTGATAAATGCCTGCCGTTACCAAATGAGTGTTTTTGGTAAAATTGGCTGATGTGGTTTTTGGTGGATTTTTGGGGAATATCTTGTTTGTCTCCACTAAGTGTTTATGAACTGGTTTTCTTTTATGGATAGGTTGTGGGAACAATGTTGTCTGTTTGGAGACAGGTATTATCTTCTGGTTAAGTTCTGTAGAAGGTGATGCTTGGAAGAAATTGTTGTGTCAGTGGCAGGGGCGTAACTAAAGCATTTGGCACCCAGGGCGGACCCTTTGTTTGGCACCCGCACCCCCCCCCCTTAATTATACCCCCCCTCCCCCTCCCCCTAATGGCAAATTATATACTACCACATAATAACTGGATAATACCGCAATATTGTACTGAATAAAACCACAACACACAGACCAGTATTCTATGCAGGATCTGTATACAATATAAGTGATTATATACAGGACCATACGGCGGTAGATATCAGCTGTACACAGGATGTGTATACAATAAAAGTGATTCCAGTTACATTTTGGGACTCACAATTATGTATTTTCTGATCAGCGGCGTCCTCTTTCCTTTTCTTCTCCATCCGGATAAGACCGCCATGTGGATCTCTTAACATCTGCAGGACAAACATGTCAGACTCTGCATTTTTTCAGTGCCCTCCTCTACACAATCTTTCCATCTATAGGCCCACAAATTGTATTAATGCCCTCCTTGATGTCCTGCACAGTAAAAGGGCAGGTAGGTAGGTAGCCAGGTAAATAGGTAGATCAGGAAGCCAGATATGTGGGTAGGTGACTAGCCAGGTAGGTAGAGGGCTATCTAGGTAGTTAGGCAGCCATGTATGAAGGCCAGGTATGTACATAGTTAACTATGTAGGTAGTTAGATAGCCTGGTATGTAGGTAAGTGGTTAGGCATCCAGGTATAAAGTTAGGTAGCCCCCCTTTCCTGTAGGAATGGGCAGAAGAGTTGAGCCCCCCACACCTTCCCTGTAGGTATAGACAGCAGAGTTAACCCCTCTCCTTCCCTGTAGGTATAGGCAGCAGAGTTAACATCCCCCTTTCCACAAAAGTATAGGCGGCAGAGTTAGCCCCCATCCTTCCCCATAGGTATAGGCAGCAGACTTATCCCCCCCCCTTCCCCATAGGTATAGGCAGCAGACTAAACCCCACTTCCCCATAGGTATAGGCAGCAGAGTTACACCTCCTTCCCAATAGGTATAGGAACAGAGTTAACCCCCCTTTCTCCTTAGGTATAGGCAGCAGAGTCCCCCCCCCCTTTTCCCGTAGGTATAGGCAGAGTTAAACCCCCCCATTCCCCATAGGTATAGGCAGAGTTAAACCCCCTTTTCCTCATAGGTATAGGCAGAGTTACCCCTCTTCCCCATAGGTATAGGCAGAGTTAAAAAAAAAATTTGTGCTCACGCAGCGAACTCCTCAGCAGCAGGGGCCCACGTCTTCTCCCCTCCACAGTACAGGTGCCAATGAGTGACGTCATCTGCGCCTGTGCTGCGTGGGGGTGGAGGCCACGTCTCCTCTGTGTAAGCTGCAGATGCATCTCAGACAGAGGGGACACCTTCTCCTGTATGTCCGCCCCTGGCACCCCCCTTGCAAGTGGCATCCGGGGCGGGCCGCCCCCTCCCCTTGGTACACCACTGGTCAGTGGTCTCCTGTGTAATGCATTGGTTTTTCTGTGCCGTGTTGTTGGTATGGATAGGACTGTTTGTGTTTCTGGCATGAGTTATGTCCCCTGGCTCTGTAATTGTTTCAGGTCTGGAGTCCACATAATTTTAATTCCTTTCCCTAGGGGCTGTGTGGCTCACTCGAAAAAATTTGGGAAAGCTATTAGTAAAGTGGTCAGAGTCCCTAAGATTTTATATAAGTCAAATTTCCTAAGCAGAATACCTGAATTTTTCACCAATTTACACCTGCTCATAGCAGGCATACATCTTTCGGCCTCCAAGAGTGCAAAATCTATTAAAATTGTTCTCCCTTTTAAGAAATTTGGCACAAATCACACCATCTATCTCATAGGGGGTCAGACATGCCAGTCTTTATTTAGAATAACAAGAATGTTATTTCTGGATGTGAAATGGGAACAAGTTTGCAACAATAAAAACAAGTCATAATGAAGAAGAATATTGGTGTTAGCAGAGCGAAATCAGCCAGTGTCTTAAAGCCATGTAAGCCTATGGATAATGATGACAGTCACTTAAAGATGATGTCACTGCCAATACGCATGCATGAGCGACTAGCTAATTGCCGGGACAGCCAGTCTATAGAGGTGACGTCCAGAGCTGTCGAAGCCACTTCACTAGACTGAGCCGAGGACCCAAACCTATTGAGTTCATAATGAATTTCAATTACACCAGAGTGTGGAATGTCAAACATTGCTTTGTCCCACCATGCACTGGGAGAATCATAGAAGCCTTGAGTCACTTCAGAGAGGAGCTTCTACCCAATGTGACAGAGATCCTCTGTTTTGCCTGCGAAACCCAAGACAGGTATTAGATAGAGGACATGTCTTTGGGATCTTCAGGAGTGAGACTGGTGGTGCCAGGAGAAAGGACCAGCCACAATGATCCTTTTCATTCTGCTGCTTGGGAGAATGTCTGCTATGAGTGAAGGTCAAACATGCTAGATAAAGTTCCAAATTAACCTTTTTATCTTTGAGTTTATTGGAATCGTGCTGTGTTTTATTCTTCAATGGGTTAAATTGGCAACTTGAGAACGATTACCAGACATCAAATCAGAATGCAGGCTTTTCCTCCCCCTTGCATAAAATACATAGGATTTGTTACATTATTGTCCCCCTTGGCTTATTTTAATCACAAAAACATTCTCAGCTCAGGCCTTGCAATTACGAGCTGTGAGGAATTTGATATTTTAAGACTTAAAACAAATGTTTTACAAGCTTTTATCCCATGCCTACTGCTGGATACATGGTGCTGAGCTCTGTCTGTGCCCCAGGTCTCAGGCAGTGAGAGAGCCGCTCTCAGCTGATAGCACCTGTATGCTGTTCATCATAAAGCCATCACAAGCTGTCTGGGGATCACAAGGTTTAGTTACGGAGGGATACAGTGTGTGGGTGTGTGATGGGGGAGTCTTGGGAGATCAATCCTGCCTCTATATATTAGGCCTAGGCCTGGCACATGATGAAATCAGGGAGTGTAGAAAAAGTACATAAACGTTTCACACGAATTTCATCAACCCCTTCAACTAACCTTTTTATTTTGTACCAGTAAGATGACTGTTTTATATCCTTTTTGCTTTTTTTTTTTTTTGCGACAAGTTGTAGTTCTTTTGGTATCATGTTAAGATATAGTTAATTCATTGTTTGACTTTCATTTATTTTGAGAATGGAATAACAGCTGAATTGGCATTTTATTTTATGCCATGGATCATGCGGTTTCAATAATGTGTTACCATCAGTCATTGTGATTGCAACAGTATCTATATATATATATATATATATATATATATATATATATATATATATATATATATATATAAAACCCAATGTGTGTGTATGTATGTGTGTATGTGTGTGTGTGTATGTCCCAGCATCACGTCCAAACGGCTAAAGATATTAACATGAAACTTGGCTCACATGTTACTTATATGTCTACAACAAACATAGGATAGGTGATTTAACCCTTACTCACCCCCATTTGCCAGGGTCGGGGTTTTTGTTTAAAGTCCCATAAAAGTCTATGTGAAATATACTTCCAAACGGCTGGAGATATTTCGATAATACTTGGTCACATGTTACTTATATGTCCACTTAAAATATAGGATAGTTAATTTAACCCTTAACTACCCCCATTTGTGAGGGTCAGGGTTTTTGTTTGAAGTCCTATGCAAATCAATGGTAAATTCCGTGCGGCTGGAGATATTTTAATAATACCTTGTACACATATTACTTATATGTCAAATTAAAAGATATGATTAACCCTTACCTACACCCTTATATAAAAGATGGGTTTTTGTTTCAAGTTCCATGCAAATATATGGGACTTCCATAACCTTACTCCACAAGCTCCTCTCTGCATCTCCTGGTGAATGTGTCAGTCCGGCTTGCAAGCCACACCCCATCTCACAAAGACATGCCCACAGTTTAAGCTCCACCCTTTTATTATCTACCCATTTTGTGCATCAGTCTGGCTTGAAAATCACGCCCAGTCCCACAAAGCCACATCCCCTTTTATTTTCAGCTTACAATATTTTCATCACAAATCAGTCCCACCTGAGGGCAGGATATGAGGATGGGACATAAGGACGGGATATGAGGTTGGGATATGAGGACGGAATATGAGTTTGGGATATGAGGTGGGGATATGAGGACGGGATAGGAGGTTGAGATAGGAGGACGGGATAGGAGGTTGGGATATGAGGACGGGATATGAGGTCTGGATATGAGGTCGAGATATGAGGTCGGGATATGAGGATGGGATATGAGGACAGGATATGAGGTCGAGATAGGAGGATGGGATAGGAGGTCGGGATGTGAGGACGGAATATGAGGTTGACATAGGAGGTCGGGATATGAGAATGGGATAGGAGGTCAGGATATGAGGTTGAGATATGATGACGGGATATGAGGTCGAGATATGAGGATGGGATATGAGGTTGAGATATGAGGACGGGATATAACAACGGATATGGGGTTGGGATATGACAACAATATATGAGGATGGGATATGAAGTCAAAAGCTTCCTCCTTTGTTGATTTTCCTCCCCAACAAGGATTAGGAAGGAAAAACCGGGCAATGCCGGTTACTCAGCTAGTAATTAATCAATGTGTGTGTATGTGTGAATTTGTGTATGTTCCAGCATCACGTCCAAACAGCTAAAGATATTAACATGAAACTTGGCACACATGTTACTTATATGTCAATAACAAACATAGGATAGGTGATTTTTCAGCTTACAATATCTTCATCACAAATCAGTCCCACCTGAGGACAGGATATGAGGATGGGACATAAGGACGGCATATGAGGAAGGGATATGAGGTTGGGATATGGGGTCGGGATATGAGCTCCGGATATGAGGATGGGATATGAGGACAGGATATGAGGTTGGGATAAGAAGACAAGATATGAGGTCAAGATAGGAGGACGGGATATGAGATTGAGATATGAGGACGGGATATGGGGTTGGGATATGACAACAATATATGAAGATGGGACAAAAAACTTCCTCCTTTGTTGATTTTTCCTCCCCAACAAGGATTAGGAAGGAAAAACCGGGCAACGCCGGGTACTCAGCTAGTAAATAAATACAATGGCAAAAGTCCAAAGAGGAGGAGGGGGTGTCTGCTCACCTGGGTGTGGCCAGCTCTTTCAAGAACTGCACAAGCAATCAACAGATCAAAACAGCAGTTTTAAAGGTTTTGTGCAAATAAATACAATATATAAATACACATTGTTTGTGATAAATGATTTCTTATATATATATTTTGTTGGGTGAAGGATTAGACTTTCTTAAATTCAATAATTTTTTTTTTTGTTGACCAGAAGCAGTATTGATCCTTTGATCATTTACCTAACTCTATAATCTCTTGGGGATGAAGGGCGTACGCCCTTGTCCCGCTCCCTTTTTATGATGCACGCTCCGGTGCTGAGCACGGGTCATAGCGGGGTGGTCCCGGCAGCTATCTATGCAAACAAATGATTGCATGTTATAGTGCCCTATGAGGAGAAAAAATTGTGAAACAATAATAATTTAGAAATATGCAATAAATGTGAATAAACCCCTTCCCTAATTAAAGTGCAAATGAGCCCCCTTTTCCCATTTTTCAAATAAAATAATGCAAATAAAAATAACAATAAATGTTTGTTATCTGCCCTTTGCGAAAAAGTCCAAACAATTAAAATATAATGTTAGTGAAACTGCACAGTGAATCTTTTAAACTTAAAAAATTACCAAGTAAAGTTCAGAATTACTTATTTTTGGTCACTTCATATGCCATAAAAAAATGAATAAAAAGCAATCAAAAAGTCCCATCAAAACAAAAATGGATCACAATGCAAAAAATGAAATTTTTTGTTGGCTTCACTGTGATTTTGTGGTAAAATGAGAGATGTCATTACAAAGTACTGTTGCATCCGTTGCCTTATGGTGGGGTCCCCAAAGTCAGAGTCCCTAGGTTTAGGTGGGGTCCTCATCCTTAGCTAGCCCCTTGTCATCCCTTTTGTAATTAAAATTATTAAAATCTAATGTATATATTTAACAAATTAGAATAAATCCACAGCACACAAGTCCATTTAAAGTGGAAAAATGAAAAAATGTATTCCATAACCAGGTGAATGTTACAGGGATGTTTCAACCAGCTCTCCTAGTCTTTCTCAAGGCTTGAGAAAGACCAGGAGAGCTGGTTGAAACGTCACTGTAACATTCACCTGGTTATGGAATACATTTTTTCATTTTTCCACTTTAAATGGACTTGTGTGCTGCGGATTTATTCGAATTTGTTATCTACATCTGGACCCCTGACCAAGGACTGTGTCTGCGTGCACCAAGCTTACTTTTTTGCTGCTTCCCTCTTCAGTTTAATGTATATATTTATATAGTAAGTGTACTCACCTAGTTAGCGTTGCAGGACCTGCGGGTCACGTGATGCGTTCCAAAGACTCTATGGTTTGTAGTTCAAGGACCTTTGGAGGAAGTCAGGTGTTTACCCATCAGGCTATGTAACGGTGAGTGACAGTTGACTTGGACCAATCCAAAACGGCCCAGCCCCTGCCCATATAAGGGAGCGGCGGCCATTGCTCACTCTCTTTCCTCGTGGGCTGTTGACAGGGAAGGATCTGCACTGCTGTCATCAGTGAGTTTAGGCCCGAGCCTTGCGGCGACGGCTGATCTCTACAAAACTGTGAGTGTAATCAATCCCTAAACACTCTGCAAGATCACCGGACCTTATCTAACCCCTAAATCTGGACGGATCTTCGCAAATTACCCTAAATTCAGAGACTTATATCAAAAGTCAAGGTCCGCAACAACTGTCAGTCACTGAAGTGTATGGAGACTGTATTAATGAGACTGTTACTGTTCATTGGATGTACCGCAAGTCTTTAAGTAAAGTTTATCCAAGCTCAAGTTCAACTACCTTGTGGACCTTCAGTAATTTTATGCATGCACCTATCACTACTGGGAAGGGTGGCGATAGGCCGGAGAATTACCTCAGCATACTAGCCCTCAGCCTGGCGTCAAGAATAATAGGGTGTTAACCTTAACCCCTGATATACTGAAGCAAAACCCTGACTACACTACCCCTACCCCAGAGGCCTACCACAGTACAATTGGTGGAAATTCCAGGCATATAAATAAATCCTAGTGTTGTAGATTTTGCTGGAGATTATTTACAAAAATGACAAGCCGGTATTTTGCAGCACAAAAAAATTTAGATTTTTAGTTTTTTACCCCAGTTTGAACTGGTAGAGATGTTGTTTAAACTGCAAGAAAGCATCATTTTTTTGCCATTTAAAAGGAATCAAAAGGATAAAGTTCTGATACTGTGTAAGAAATATTTGAATTTTAAAATGTTGAATGACTAATTTTAGAGGTTTGTGTCTATGGCCACACATTGCAGAAATGCTGCATATTTTCTGCATGAAATTTCTTGCTGAAAAACCTCAGCATCTACAATACAATCAAAATGGAGGAGTTGTAAATCTCAACATCCGAAAATATGAAGCAAATATTATGTCGGATCTTCTGTAAAATGTATGTAGATTTTCCCCATTGACTTCTATAAGGAAGAGAGAATTTGCAATAAGGTGTTGCAGATTTTTTAGCAGATATACTGCAGATCCACAGGAAACTCCACAACTGCTCTAAAGTATATTTACTTTAACTATGAAAAAAGTACTGTATGTACAGGAGCAGGGACTCCTATTTATCCCCAGAGTCTCTGCTTGTGTGCTGTAATAAGTGGCGATCCAAACATTACTGTATGCATCGCCGCTCACTAAAAGTGTCGCTGTCACTTTAAAAGACTTGAAATGTTCTACACATGTCAAAAGATTTAATCAGTTGGGGTCTGAATGCTCAGTCCCCAACTAATCTCTAGAAAAAGCAGGCGAGAAGCACATAGCGGAGCGCTTCTCCCCCTGCTCTTTGTGTGGATGATCTAGGCAGTCCCCTAGACTTACATTCTATAGTCTATCTCAGTCACCCTGCACAGAGATGGGAGAGAATGTGCTTAGCAAGCTCATTTTAAGACTCGAATTCGCGAATATTAGCGAATATATGGACAAATATTCGTCATATATTCGCATATTCGTTATATTCCCGTTTTATTTTCGCAGATGCGAATATTCGCGTATGCGAATATTAGTACATACAACATTCGCATATGCGAATTTTCGCGTGCCAGTCTCACACAGTAGTATTACAGCCTTCTTTACACCACACAAGCTGGAAGCAGAGAGGGGTGATCACTGTGATGTGTACTGTGAAAAAAAATTAAAAAAATAAAAACGAATATTCGTAATTACGAATATATAGCGCTATATTCGCGAAATTCGCGAATTCGCGAATATGCGATATTCGCGAATAATATTCGAATTGCGAATATTCGCGAGCAACACTACTTGGCACTAACTACGACCAGAGAGAGGCCCAGTGGAAGCTGAAGGGCCCTTGAACAGCTTCTTTCTCTTTAGGATTGAGAAGAATCTATTTTTTTGGAGTACAAATACAAGTGTAGAAGTAGATACCACTTTAGCATGGAATAGAGACAGTTCATGAGTAAAAATAAGCTCCACACTAACTTTGTGGTTCACTGTGACCAACCCAGGGGTTATTCTAGTTGGTTAGCAACTTGAACAGGATTAGGATATTTACAGTGGTTACAGTGTAGCCAGGCTACAACTAACTTGTTTATCCTGGTCAACATCCTCTTTCGAAAATACCATGTGTGAACAGAGCCATAACACCAACTTACAGATACACTTCAAATTTGTTCAGAACGCACGGAGCTGGAGGCTGTAACATGCCCCCTCCCATAGACATGAATGGAGGGGGTATGGTGTGACATCACGAGGGGGCATGGCCGTGACATCATGACCACTGCCGCAGGAACCTGGTGTTTGTTTAGAATGCCGGGTGCTGCGGGACCCCCACGATCAGACATCTTATCCCCTATCCTTTGGATAAGGGCTAAGATGTCTAGCAGCGGAGTACACCTTTAATGCTAAATAATGCAGCTTTATGACACTACATTCATTTAGTACATAACAGCTGCCACATATTTAAATTAGAATACATGTTTGCTTTAAAACATTTGTTTTTAGAGTATTTACTTTGTCATAATAATTTTTCATATTTAAAGCATTCTATTGCTTATTCTTGTTCTTTGAATTAGGTGTAAATGAGTCTAAGCAATGTTCTGGTCACTGCGCCAATCTAGAAGGTAAAGTCTGTAGATCAGGGCTATCACATTCAGCTCAGGGGCCTTTTAGAAAAACTTGAAATAGGGACTCACCAGCAGGACAATCTTTTGTATCAATTACAGAACACATATTGTACCATAATGTGCAGGGATATTGCAAAGTACTGTTTTATAAAGTGATGTCACAATACAGAATTAATTAAATAAATGAAGGTACAGCAAAGAAAGCATGCACATAGTGATGTCACAGTAGAGAGATGATGATCACAATTCAAATACTAAGACACTAATAGAGAAAACTACCCATGATCACGCATCTGCCTCTTGGACAAAGATCCTTGGGGAGATTTATCAAAACCTGTAGAGAAAAGTTGCTCAGTTGCCCATAGCAACCAATCAGCTTGCTTCATTCATTTTTAAAGAGACCTCTGAAAAGTGAAAGAAGCAATGTGATTGGTTACTGTAGGCAACTGGAGCATTTTTCCTCTGACAGTTATTGATAAATCGACCCCCCCCCCCCCCCCCCCTGTGCTTCTCAGCATCATTTTAACTCGTCCTAAGATGGCAAACAGTTTATGGCGCGTGCTCCTGACTCGAGCCCAACCAATACCGGGCGTACCTCAGCTGATTCCTGTAGCTGAGGGTTGTCGTTAATAGCCATATAAGAGAAAAGCAAAAGGCGCTCCCTGTGGAGTATTGTAGATGGTAGGGGTAGAGGAATTAGGAGACTCAATACCACTCACCAGAAGAGGTTGTGCAAAAACATACATAACAATGTTAAAGGTGTGTAGTTTAAATCGGGTCCGTCTGCAGCCTTCCTGGGTATGTGAAAGATATATTAAAGAAGTGCTTCGTTTAAAAAAGGATAACGGGGCGCTGATCAGGACAAAGGAATCACGGAACCAGGATAAAATCCATCCGACTTTATTACCAATAATGCAGCGTGCAGAAGAAGCTGCGCATGCGCAGCGAAAGACGTTGCATTATTGGTAATAAAGTCGGATGGTTAATAGCCATATGGAAATCACTGCGGCCAGCTATTGACCCTTTAGATTGCTTTGACAGCCGCGTCTGAAGGGACCTTAAACAGTTCCTGGTGGTCAAGTGGGGTGGATCGCACCCCCCCCCCCCCCAATGCAGCGCGATGGCGGGGCAGCGATCGACTTGTGAGGTAGCCAGAGGGCCTACCTCTCCTCCTACGCTGGTCCTGGCTCTGTGATTGATAGAGCCTGGCTGGACCAGTTGAATTAAAGTTAAAAAAAAAACACACCAATTAACCCCTTCCATATTAAAAGTTTAAATCACCCCTTTTCCCAAATTCCATATAAAAATATGTAAACATAATAAAAATAAACATATGTGGTATCACCACATTCACTTATGTCCAAACTATAAAAATATAACGTTAATTAAACTGCACGGTCAAGGCCAAAGTACAAAATTGCGTATTTTAGGTCACTTTGTGTACCCTAAATTATTTTTTATTAAAAGTGATCAAAAAGTCCCATCAAAACAAAAACTGAACCTGCAGAATAAAGATAAGGTGTAATTTTTTCCAAAAAGTGCTCCGAGTAAATTCGGAAGCCCCCAAAAGTTACAAAATGGTGGGTTGTTGTTTTTTGGGGGGTGGGGGGGGGGGGTTCCCCACAAATATTTTTTTGTCTGGTTTTGCTATAGATTTTGTTGTGAAATTATTGATGTCATTACAAAGTAATATTGGGGCGCAAAAAACAGGCCCTCATATGGGTCTGTAGGTGGAAAATTGAAAGGTGGAAAAAACGAAAGTGCAAAAATGAAAAATGGCCCGGTCCTTCAAGGGGTTAAAAGTAACAAGTTGTTAAATATATGTTATGATCATAACCTACAAACCTGTTAGTTAATTCACAGCCACCTGTCCTTAACGTCCCTAATATAAATGTTGTGGCACTCGGCTGCAACCACCACCGCAGTGACTACAGGTGTCCATAGGGGAACGTCCCACTGGCAGAGCAGCCCCAATTCTGCCCAACCTATCCCCCCGGGCTTGCACTTTATGATCATACTGTACACTAACAACCTGTTAGTTTAAAACTTGACAGGATCATTGTGCAGGAGGTTTTTCTCTATTGGTGTCTAATAATATAGTGATGCCATGGCATGGCGGTAATGCTCACATTGGTGTCACAGCAAAGAAATTATACAAGCAGGAATGTCACAGCATAAATATAATACACACTATGATGTTACAGACAGTACAAGGATGATATATTGAGCAAAATTATATTACAGGAATTAAAGGGGTACTCAGCTGCTAGACATCTTAGGATAGGGGATAAGATGTCTGATCGGGGGGTTCCCACTGCTGGGGCCCCCCCGCAATCTCCCGCAGCAGCCGGCATTCTAAACAAACACTGGGTTCCTGTGGCATTGGTCATGACATCATGGTCGCACCCCCTCGTGACGTCACGCCATGTCCCCTCCATTTATGTCTATGGGAGGGGGCGTGTCGGTCAACACGCCCCCTCCCATAGACATGAATGGAGGGGGCGTGGTGTGACATAACAATGTTCAGAACGCTGGAGCACCGGAGTACCCCTTTAAGGGAAACAGTCAGGTCACAGTGGAAGCATAATGTGATTCATATATTGATGTCTCAGATCTCAAAGCATGTTAAAATTTATTGTGAACATATGATAATGGTCCAGTACAGGAAAAGGTTAACGCCACAGTAGAGGATTATAACAGGGCCATTATAAACAGTAATTCAGTGTGGCAAAAAAGAATATCCTCTCCTCATTAGTAAAAGACACATGAAAGGCCACCTAGAGTTTGTAAAAAGGCACTTAAAGGCCTCTGAGGCTGTGAGAAACAAGTTTCTCTGGTCTGATGTAACAAAAAAATCCCCTTTCTAGGCTTAAGTCTAAGCATCATGTCTAAAGGATACCAGCCACTGCACATTACCTGCCTGATACCATCCGTACATTGAAGCATGGTGGTGGCAGCATCACGCAGTGGGAGTGTTTTTCAGCAGCCGGGGCAAGGAGACTGGTCAGGGTTGAGTGGAAGCAGAATAGAGCAAAGAACAGAGATATTAACGAAAACCCGATCCGGACCCCAGACCAGGCCAAAGGTTCACCTTCCAACAAGACAATGGGAGAGAGTTATCAGAACCTGTGCAGGGGAAAAGTGATGCAGTTGCCATAACAACTAATTAAATGACATTTTTAGAGGCCTTTTAAAACATGAAAGAAGTTATATGATTGGTTGCTATGGGCAACTGCACCACTTTTTCTCTGCACAGATTTTGATAAATCTCTCCCATTGACCCTAAGCACACAGTCAAAAAAACACAAGAGTGGCTTAGGGACAACTATGTAAATGTCCTTGAGGGGCCCATCCAGATCCCTGACTTAGCCCCTTCCCTCCCCAGGGCGTATGGGTACATCTGGGGAAGGGGTGAGCCACTACGGAGCGGGACTGTGACCTCATCCCACTCTGTACCACGTGGCCCCCAGCTGGAATCAACAGCCAGGGGCCGCAGCTAATAGCCTGCAGTGGCGAGGCTATTAACCGTTTAGATCCCGCGATCAGCTTTGATCGCGGGATCTAAAGGGTTAATAGCCTCGCCGAACCTAGAGCCGGCAACTCAATGTTGCTGGCTGGTTGCTATGGGTGATCAGGACCACCGCAGGGCAATCGCGCGGTCCCAATCACCTTAACTGACGGCCGGAGGGTCCCTACCTTCCTTCGTGCTGTCGGATCTTCTTTACGTTGCTCTAGCCTGCCAAAGCAGGCTAGAGCAACAGACCGTCGATAAAACTGATCAATGCTGTGTAATGTCTGAATTATTAAAATATAATGTTAATTAAACTGCATGGTTAATTAAACTGCATGGCATAAACGTAAAAAAAAATACCAAAGTCCAGAATTGCGCATTTTTGGTCACTTTATATAGCAGAAAAAAATCCACAAAAAGTGATCAAAAAGTCCATTGAAAACAAAAATAGTACTGCTAAAAACTACAGATAAGAACTATAGGGATCAGAATCGGACATTTTAAGCCTCCTAATTTTCTTACAAAAAGTTATATATTTTTTTCGTAGCAAAAGAAAACTAAACCTATATTAATTGGGTATCATTGGAATAGTATGGACCTACAGAATAATGATAATGTGTCATTTTTACCGAAAAGTGCATTTTGTAAAAACGCAACCCCCTAAAATTTGCATAATGGCGTTTATTTTTCCAATTTTGCCCCACAAAAATTTTTTTTTTCCTTCACCATAAATTTTGTGCTAAAATGAGTGATGACATTACAAAGTACAATAAGTGCCCTATAGATGACAAATTGATGGATTTTAAAAGAAGAGGAGGAAAAAATGAAAACGAAAAAAAATATTTAAACGAAAAATCCACATCATTAAGGGATTAAACCCAATCAAACATTTCTGAAAGACCTGAAAATTGCTTCCACAAATGGTCCCCATCCAACCTGACTTATGTCAATGCGATATTTTAGTTTTTCCCTTTTCGATAAAGTAGCAAAGATTTCTAACATTCTCTTTTCACATTATAATGTATTTAGCACAGAATGAAGAGGGAAACTTGATTTGCCCTGCAACATAACAAAATGTGAAAGGGTCTGAAAACTTTTCCAGTGCACTGTATTTACTGTATATTGGCATCAGCAGGACAACCCCTTCATTCTCAGGATATTGCTATGACTTTAAATCAGTTGTTTCAGACTGTGCCCCTCCAGCTGTTGCCGTTGGCTGTCCTGGCATGGTGGGAGTTGAAGTTTTGCAACAACTGGAGGGCCACAGTTTGAGACCATTGCTTTAAAGGGGTACTCCAGTGGAAAACTTTTTTTTTTTTTTATCAACTGGTGCCAGAAAGTTAAACAGATTTGTAAATTACTTCTATTAAAAAATCTTAATCTTTCAAGTACTTTTTAGCTGTTGAATACTACAGAGAAAATTATTTTATTTTTGGAACACAGAGCTCTCTGCTGAATCATGAGCACAGTGCTCTCTGCTGACATCTCTGTCCATTTTAAGAACTGTCCAGAGTAGGAGAAAATCGCCATAGAAAACATAGGCTGCCCTCGACAGTTCCTAAAATGGACAGAGATGTCAGCAGAGAGCACTCTGCTCGTGATGTCAGCAGAGAGCTCTGTGTTCCAAAAGGAAAATAATTTCCTCTGTAGTATTCAGCAGCTAATAAGTACTGGAAGGATTAAGATGTTTTAATAGAACTCATTTACAAATCTGTTTAACTTTCTGGTACCAGTTGATTTAAAAAAAAATTAAAAAAAAAAGTTTTCCACCGGAGTACCCCTTTAAATGATGAAGATAGCCATTTAATCTAATATATATGGGCACATTTACAGATTCATAGCCTCACTATTTTCACCTGGTTTATCTCTTACATATTAAACTCTAAATTATATTTTAAAAAAAGGGGGAGAATGCCAGAAATCTCCAGGCGAAGCTCCCTCCAGACTTATGTAGCCCTTGCTATTAGTGTGTGTCGTGTTACAGGATGATTCAAAAGTGATTTATCAACTGGGCAATAGAAAATAACAAATATAATTCTGTTTTCTATCCGCATACAGGTTTCATCACCAGGTTTCAATAGGTAACTCGAATGTGGTCATGATAAGATACAAACTTCCAGCTCCCACACACAATGCAGCAGAGTCGAATAAAGTTTGATGGAAGTTTGGGGATGGTCCCTTAGCTACAGTTTCAGTAATCCCTGAGTAAAGGCGATGTAATGTGATCCCTTTGGAAATTCATGTGTATGAAATTAGGTATAATCTGCATGGTAAAAACCCCAATTTCTGTTCTGAATTCAGTTGTACACTATTTATGCAGATGTCTATACTAGACAGCAACCTTTACAGCACACATTGGGGGAGATTTATCAAAAACTGCGCAGGAAAAATTGCCCATAGCAACCAATCAGATCGCTTCTTTTATTTTTCAGAGGTCTCTTTAAAAATGGGCAACTGGGGACATTTTCTCTGCACTGGTTTTGATAAATCTCCCCCATTGTGTTTCTAAAGTACTATAGATTAACTCATGTATAGTCCAAATTCACCTACGTTAGAACTGTATAAATGAAGGAATGTTTCAGGTTCTTCTGCATTACTAAAGGATTGTAGCTTTATGCCGGCCATACACAAAATTATGATATGCCGCAATGTAACTGATCAGTCATCACATGAATAATCCTACCGGCAACAAGCTGACTGACCAGGGAAACACTGCTAAAGTAGCAAATGATCAGCTGAATTTGGATAATCGTACCATACACATTTTCACCACGGTCAAAAAATTACAGTCAGACATTTTTTGGCAGATTATAGTCTACGTCAGCTATTGCAGATGACCGTTTGCATACCATTTTCAACTGATTCAACTGGTTGGCAGAAATGGACAGAATTGGTTCCACTGTCATTTACAGCAACTTTTAACATGTTGCCCAGTTATGTCAAAAGTTTAGATCGCACTGGGTCTCAGTCCTGTGACTTTCTGCTATAGCGATTCACGGCCAGGTAAAGTGCGAGGCTCATTCCCCATAGGTTCATTCCCCATAGGTGATAGTGGAGTGGATTAGTCAGATTTGGCGGCCATTGAGGCAGTAGAGAACACTGCCATGCACTTCACAGGCTTCCTACTCAGGACTGAGACCCAGTACGATCTAAACTTTGGACATGTCTGGACAACATGTCAAAAATTGCTTCAGATGACTGTGACGCTTTAATGTGTATAGGCAGTTTAGTTATTTATTGGTAGTTCTATATTGGCAAAGATTATAGTGCTAAGTGTGATGTCTTTTGTATTGAGGGTGTTGATATTTTATCTTATGTACGGTATCTAATGTATGATCAGATCATGATGAGCTTAACTAACTTAGTGAACATTTGGCAATTGCAATTTCTTGACCAACGCTTTTACTTTTACAACATTTGTTTGAAGTTTGACGTTGAGAGACCAAAATGTATGCTGGCAGCTAATAAAGCTTCCTGTTTTTACATAAGCACAAACAAAATTGGGTTATTATGGCCTTCTGCGACATTTCCTGACAGCTGCTAAGACAGTGATCGGAGACAATGGAAGACAACTGATGTCCCGTTTATTAGAGAATGGGATACTGAATTTGACTTTTTCCATGGAATGGAAATGTTAATGTCTGAGAATTATGGTAGGTTGGTGTCTGTTGACCATGCCTAGCCTCCGAAAACTGACTTCAAGCTTAGCGCTCAGTTGATGAACCACCTTGACTATATCCCTTGCTCTCCATATTCTGTTTTCTTTGCCTATTTTCCCTTTCCCTCCTCTCCTCACACCTTTACTTTCTTTCTTCTCCTTCTTCTTCCTCTCCTTTTTTTCTTACAGTTTTCATTCTTCTCTATATTTTCCCCCTCTATTTCTCTCTTGCGATTATTGGGCACCGCAAGCTCTGTTAATAAAAAGTGGGTTGGTATGATGGCAAAACTTTAAAGTGTCAGATTAAATTAGATTTACTTTGTGATCAATTTCCATCCTCTTAGAACACAATCACTTAATGCAATTTGTACATAGTGATTATAGCATGCTCACAGTAAAAGCAGGGCTGGTCCAAGACATTGGGGGACATGTATCAATAATGGTGTAGCAATGTGTGATTTTATGTATGTTTTTTTTTTTTTGTCAAATGGAGCATATTTACGCCAAAATTATCAATTGTCGTACACAAGTTTGTAATTTTGGCACAAATGTAGCCCTACAAAAGGCGCAGACCCCAGAATTCCAGGCAGTAAATCTGACTTTGGGACATTCTATTGTTGTAGCTATTTTCTCTGTCACTTTATTCATGGTGTAGATTTGCGCCTAAATGAAGGTATTTGCGCCTAAACTTGCGCCAAATTGAAAAGTCGCAATTAATGAATTCCAGACCAAAGAATGATTGTAACTGAAATCACGACTAACAAAGTGAAATCAGTGATTTGGTTCTAAACCATTTGGCGCAATTGTTTGTGGCAAAAAATGACATAAAGGAAAAATTGCAACAAATCACAGACAAAAAACCAGGATAAAAAGCTTCATACATACCCCCCATTGTGCTGCCAGGGTCCAAGAGTGAAATGCTCTGCAACTATTATTTAAAACCAAAATGTTAAGTCAACTGTCATTTAAGAGGAATTTTCTACAATTTTCCAGTTTTATTTGGAGATTTGCATTCAGAATATCTTATTTTCTGCATGCATGTGTATGTGTAATAAAATATTAGCTTAAAAGCTTATTTGAGGATGGATCTTGTTCCCAGGTTTTTACGCGTTCATTGCGTAATTGTTATGACAACCCTGTGCACGACCTTCTCTCTGTAGAACAGAATGGGAACAGCTGACATCGTATACATTTTATATAGAATTTTGGCATAAGATGTAGCGTTTTATGCTTATTGAAGTATATGAAGTAAAGAAAATGCTCTTCTGAAAGAGACTTAAATAAATACAGTCAATCCATTTTCTAAGTGCATCGCCATCCAGAAAGAACAGGTTAAATGGGGTTAAGCATTGTGTCTTCACTATCCAGCTGCTCACCAAGATCACTGCATCAGTGTCAGATTATCCAGCAATAGATACATCCACAGCTAATCATTTACTTCCAATTGTGTTCTATTTTCTCTTCCCACTATGAATCTAAGGGAATACTATAGCTATAATATAAAATCCAGATTTATAGACTGTTATTTACGTATCTTATAACTTCTTCACAGTGATTTAATATTCTGCCCCTGTTTCTCCGCTTTTAGCTTTAAGCAATGATCGCTTGTGTTGTCTAGAGTAAGAATGCCATCACCTTGGCTTCTAAGGGTAATGGATGGATGGATCACATGAGCCACTGTGGTGTAATTCATCGTTCACAGTAGAACATTATACTTCCATACATAATACTTGAGGAAGCTTGCCTTACCTTACACGGTTGCTTTATTGAAAGGGTATTTTCGATGGTGCATAGAGAATCAACATGCTTAAAGGAAAATGGTCATCTGCTCACCCACACTAAACCCAATACACTGGGTTATAGTGTTGGTGAACAGGAGACCGTTGAGGGGTTAATGGGTTAAATATTTACCTGCACTGTGGAGATCTGCCCCTCTGAAGATCTTCAGTGAATTGCGCACTGGAGGTGGGCCCACTGACTCAATTTAAATATTCATTGTCACAGGTCACGTGAGCACTCACATGATCCATGGCAATGAATATTCATATTGAGCCGGCGGGCCCACCTCTAGTGCACAATTCACTGAAGATCTTCGGAGGGGCAGATCTCCACAGTGCAGGTACGTATTTAACCCATTAACGCTTCATCGGTCTCCTGTTCACCCACAATATAACCCAGTGTATTGAGTTTAGTGTGGGTGAACAGATGACCGTTTTCCTTAAATCCAAATTGTTTCTAGTAGTAGTCTAAGGAATATATTTTTAAAAGGATGGTGCAATATATAGCCTAAGCATTTGTGGTAGCTTGGGGGTGTAGGGTATATGGGAGTGGAGCTGTGCGGTTATTAAAGGGTGCTTGCTTAACCCTTTCTATTCGTGACGCCAGGGTGAGGGCTATTCTCTGTATGCTTGTCCTACCACCATCCATCCCAAGAGCGATGGGGAGATAGGAAATAATTGATTGTCCACAACCGGAGAGTTTGCTGAAACTTGTCGGAACCTTTACTGAAGATTTTAGGCAAGCTTCATAACCGGAACAGTCTCTATACAGGCAAAGTCTCTTAGAGATTGACAGTGGTTGGGACCTTAAGCGTTTGAGAGTCCGTAGACTGATATGCGCTGTTCCGCTGGATTTAGGGGATTTAGTTGAGGTCCAGCAGTCACGCTAGCTTTAGTGGGGATTTAGTTTAGGACTCACGGTTTAGTTTAGGCTGAGGCTGGTAAGTTTCAGGCCTAGCTTGTCTTTGAAAGTTGCGCAGATCCGTCCTGCTAGTCCGGCATCCACGAGAGCAGCAACCCAAGAGAGTGATGATTGGCTACAGCTCCCTTATATGGGCAGAGGCTGGACTTAAGCTGATTGGTCCAATACTTCTGTCAATCATCTTTACAAGGAGTTATGGGTAACCATGTGACCCAAGGTCCTCCAAAGGTCCTCCAACATACCATAGAGGAATTAACACAGTGACATGACCGAAGGTCCTGCGATGCTACCAAGGTAAGCATACTATACATTATATGAAATATATACATTATTAAATATGTACACATAAACATTATAAAATTAGAGAAGGTAGAGGCGACTAGGGGCTGTCCCACCTGGGGGACCCTACCTGAACGTAGTAACTCTGACTTTGGAGGCCACCATACAAGGTACGGTATGAAATACGGTACCAGGACACCATACATTCATAACTGAGAGAACATAACACAAATGTATTACCATGAATAGACACACTCTCTATAAAAAGTATTTTCTCTACACTACAGATGTTCAAAGTCATTTTCAGACGTTTTTTTAAGATATGTCATAGAGTGGTTTGTGGCACCAGTAGTACCATACTAGTCAGCCTTGTTGACTTTCTACGTATATGTTTGTGCTTTGATTTTCATTGACTGGCCATTTACCACTGATGTTACTTTACCTGCAGGCCTTTACTTTTGCACCACTCTTTTTTAATCAACCAGTATTAGTTTATGTATTCAAAACTCTGTCACATAAGTATGTCTAGTATGTGTGCTAAAGATGGTCCAACCAGTTTTTTCCTATATGTAAATCAGGAAAAACAGGAGAACAGGATGAGATCAGAAAAAGGGATGTGAGGGGCAGGTTTTACTTCACCATCATGTAGTTATAGTAATAAACTATCCCCGGAGCGCTCGCGGCGTTCTCCTCTCTGCAGCGCCCCGGTCAGACCCGCTGACCGGGAGCGCTGCACTGCCATTCGCGATGGGGATGCGATTCGCATAGCGGGACACGCCCGCTGGTGAATCGCATCCCAAGCCACTTACCCGTCCCGGTCCCCGTCTCTCAGGTTCTGGCGCGCGCGGCTCCGCTCTCTAGGGCACGCGCGCGCCAGCTCTCTAAGATTTAAAGGGCCAGTGCACCAGTGATTGGTGCCTGGCCCAATCAGTCTAATTAGCTTCCACCTGCTCCCTGTGTATATTACCTCACTTCCCCTGCACTTCCTTGCCGGATCTTGTTGCCTTGTGCCAGAGAAAGCGTTTAGTGTTGTCCAAAGCCTTTGTTCCAGATCTCCTGCTATCCTCATTGACTACGAACCTTGCCGCCTGCCCCGACCTTCTGCTACGTCTGACCTTGCCTCTGCCTAGTCCTTCTGTCCCACGCCTTCTCAGCAATCAGCGAGGTTGAGCCGTTGCCGGTGGATACGACCTGGTTGCTACCGCCGCAGCAAGACCATCCCGCTTTGCGGCGGGCTCTGGTGAAAACCAGTAGCAACCTAGAACCGGTCCACCGACACGGTCCACGCTAATCCCTCGCTGACACAGAGGATCCACATCCAGCTAGCCGAATCATAACATGTACAGTCTCACTATCAAATAATTACACCAATTATAATGTCTTAAATCCATAGGTGGGATTAAAATATTTAGCTACAAGTTCCCCCAACCTGCATGGCAACATCAGCCATAGTGGTCTGGTAAACAGCAACCACAGTTGAAAGTAGTAGGAAGAGGAGGAGGACACAGCTTTCTGAATGGATAGCGTAGCTTCTAGTAGAGGAAAAATCACATATCATATTCTGCACAAGTAGATGATGTCCCACTGGAAACATAGGACCAGGTCAGGGCACTTCTTTTCCTTGGTTCAGTGAACTGGCTGAGACCAGCTCACCTGAACTGGAAGAGAAGAGTTGGATTCCATCCCTGCTTAAAGGGGTAGTCTGGTGGAATTTTTTTTAAATCAACTGTTGCCAGAAAGTTAAACAGATTTGTAAATCTCTTCTATTTCAAAATCGTAATCCTTCCATTACGTATCAGCTGCTGTATACTACAGAGGAAGCTGTGTTCCAGTCTGGCACAGTGCTCTCTGCTGACACCTCTGTCCATGCCAGGAATTGTACAGAGCAGGAGAGGTTTGCTACTGAAATTTGTTTCTACTCTGGACAGTTCCTGTAATGGCCAGAAGTGAAAGCAGTCAGACTGTGATCAGACTGGAAAGAACTACAAAACTTCCTCTGGAGCATACAGCAGCTGATAATTACTGGAAGATTAAGATATTTAAATAGAAGGAATTTACCATCTGTATAACTTTCTGGCATCAGTTAATTTGAAAACATTTGTTTTCCACTTATTTTCTACCAGAGTACCCCTTTAAATCCATCTTTTTTGTACTTGAACACATATTTACTTGAAAAGTGTTGAGGTCATTGGATGTAATTGCTGCCAAATGTGCTTTAACTAAGTGCTGAGTAAAAGGTCTAAATATTTGTGTGTGAAATATTTTAGTTTTTCCTATTTTAACAATTTTGCTAAAAATTCTTAAATACTGTTTTCACATTCTCTTTATGGGATATTAGTGTAAGTGATGGAAAATTTGAATTTTGTCGATTTTAGCGCAAAGTTGCAATATAAAAAATTGGAAAGAGTCTGAATACTTTCCAGATGCACTGTACATGGCCTATTTTACCAAGTATTAGTTATGTTTTTTCAAAATCATCCCACCATTTAAATCTCCACTTTGTGGTCCATGCAGAACAAAATACTGTAACATGCCTGATTTATTCATAATCATTTGCCCTTTTTTCCTTTTTATTTTCTTAATAAGCCTTAACATCTGTCTGTGTAAATGTCTAGTACAGTGGATATAAAAAGGGGACAGGGTACAGTGGATATAACATGTCTACACGTTTAAAATTTTGGCACATGTCCTATAGTAATTTTGGCGCATACCATATTCTACCTTTGGTATGTGTGTTTTGCATTTCAGAATATTGTTGGCGATGATTTGTGCCAAAAATGCATCAAAAACAGGAAAATCTGCGCCAAAATACAGTTGGTGAAAATGATAAATTACTGACCACTGCAAAAATCACACACAGGACCGTTAAAATCCTAGCAAGTTTACAAAATGACAGTGGAGAGAATGTGCCAAACTTTGGCAAAAAAAAAACACTGCGCCAAAAAAATGCACCAGACATAAAACAAATTAATCCGTTGATAAATACCCCCATTGACTTATGTGGGTAGAGAAATATGCAGCAGTAAAATACGGCACATATCGTGAATTATACGGCACCTATATTGTGAATAATTCAATTGCACAACAAACTAAAATCTTTGAGGGGGGGGGGGGATACACACTAGAAACTGGTTGCATAAGTATGCAAATCTGTGAGATTGTGAGGACATCTCCTGTGCACAGCCCTGCTTTAATTGCCTGGTATTTGGAACTGTTCATAATGCCCTCCACCCTGACCCCATTTCCAGCCCTAAAGCATGAATCTGCCACCACCATGCTTTACTATGGGTATAGTGTTCATTGGGTGATGTGCAGTGTTGTTTTTGTGCCAAACATACCTTTTGGAATTATTGCCACCAAAAAGTTCAACCTTGGTTTCTTCAGAACATAACACATTTTCCCACATGCTTTTGGGGGACTTGATGTTTGTTTTTGTAAAGTTCAGGTGGGCCTGAATGTTTTTCTTTGTAAGAAAAGGCATCTGTCTTGTTACCCTACCCCATACCCCATTAATTTGATGAATATGGTAGATTGTTGTCACATGTAGCACACAGCCAGTACTTGTCAGAAATTCCTGCAGTTCCTTTAATATTACAATAGGCCTCTTGGAAGCCTTCTCCGACTAGTTTTCTTCTTGTCTTTTCATCAATTTAGTTTTTCTTTTCTTTTTTACATCTAGTTTTTGGTGATGTCTCTGTTGTAAAATATTTTTGCCACTTGTTGATGAGTGTCTTCACTGTGTTCCATGGTATGACTGATGCTTTGTAAATTCTTTTGTACCCTTCTACAATAATGAAATCCCACTGATGCTTTGGAAGCTCTCTGCAGACCATGGCTTTGCTATCAGATGCAACTAAGCAAATGTCAGGAAAATTCTACTAGAACAACTACATTTTATGTGTGATTATTCAGAGTCACTTTAAATGTCATAAGGTGTACAATGACTTATATTAAACTTGAGTTTGAATGTGATTTGTTAATTTTGAATGCAGCAACATCCTAGTTACAAGCGGGTGTGCTCACTTATGCAACCAGGTTATAATGTGTTATATATTTTCCCCCTCAAAGATTTGTTTTGCGATTGAATTGTTCACGATGTAGGTCACATTAAAGGTGACATGATTCATCACTAGAACCTGGCATTTTAAAAGGGTAACCTTTTTTATCCACTGTATATGGGGGGGAAATGTCTGTTACACACTGCATATAAACTTTATGCACTGTGAAAATGTATTTAACCTTTTTGACCTGTAGCTAGTGCAAGACCCGTAATACAATGTAATAGGACAATGATAATGTGATAATGAGTTATGTGCAACAAAATAGTCTTATGTGTAAGTCTATCATGACTATGTATTCACCAGCCATTTAATATTTATATGGTTGTCTAGCATCTAAATAACATTAAGACATTTTGGGTGGAATATATATATATAAAAAAAAAAAGAATGGGTTCACTTTAAATTGATACATGCAAAATTGTGTAATCATGGAAACCAAGCAGCAGGACATGAAAAATGGTACACAGCACATGAATACTGGGGCAGATGAATTAAATGTCCTATGTACTTTTTGTTAAAGTACCTGAAATAACTTACAATTTTCCATATTATTTTATAGGGAACCAATCAGCATATTTTAGCATATATAACGCTTGGCAATGCGTTAAATCTGCTAAAATCATTATCCTCACCATCCCCAGGGGACCAGGGATGGTGAAGATATTAAGTTATAATGTCCCCCGTGGCTGCCCGGTAAGTAGTCCCCTGGGCGGGACTTTCACTTACCAGCTCCGTTCGCTGCGGCCGTGGCCCCGCCCCGACAGCTTGAATGACAGCTCGCATCACCGCTCTGCTCTGTCTGCTTAGGGAGCAAAGCGATGATGTGAGCTGTCATTCAAGTCGTCGAGGCAGGGCGGGACCAGGGTCGCATCGAACGGGGCTGGCGGGGGACTTTATAACTTAACATCTTTACCATCCCTGGGGGCACAAACATCCCCCGGGGATGGTGAGGATAATGATTTTAGCATATATATCGGTTCCCTTTAAGTGCAATGTGTGCCTAAGCTTGCTCTAAAAATGCCATGGAGAAAGCCACGCCCCTCTTTTGTACTTGTCGGGTTCATCAGGAAATGCAATGTTTTGTTGGTATACCACTCTGTAAACGTATGATTTATGATTTTCCTGATCCCATATGTGAAGGAATGATGAGTTCAGTGTATTGTGGTCAATGACCTGAACACTATGGACAATGTGGCAGTCAGAACTGATGTGGGTAGTTGTATGTCTTATAGTAGTATGAAGAATGTTTTTTCTCACCTTACTGGCGCCTATAAGAAACAATGATTTACATTCTGACTCCATTATTGGAGGATAAAGGTTAGCAGTCTTTGGATGGAGAACACTGGACAGTTGGGTTTTAGTCTCCAGTCTCGATGTTATGAAGTCTTGTAACCCTTAGGGTGCCACTAATTAAATCTGAAGTGCAGGGTTTTGCTTTCCATCTTTGTCGCATTCAGGAACAAAAGAGTTAACTTTCTGGACCTGCCACTGAAAGAAAAGTCAAAGTCATGGAAGGATATCATTCATCATTTGTTCTTCTAGGCTGCACATGAGACCCAGCATATACAAACTATTAATCTTCATCGCCTGGCATGACATGTTCTCTCATAGCTTATTTACTTCCCTGGAGTGGCTTTACCTTCTGTCTGAGCAAATAGCAAAAAAAGGAGACTATTGCAAACATGGGCGCCTTAACATTTGTACAAGCTGAGGTTTCAGAATACATGCTTGGCTGTTTGCTTTGGAGTCCACACAATGCTAGACAAACATTGTATTACATGAGCCTTTCCTGTTGGAGTTGGAGCCGTGTTGTAATCTGTGGCTTTTGATAGATACTCCCCCCTTCTAATAGCACAGGCAGGGTACAAGAAAACCAAGAAGATGTACATGATATGTCTCATAACCATGTGCCTACGTGTTGCAAGGATGGATTATTAGTGTGTTCCGATCTGCTACATGTTCCAAAACATCTCAAATACATTGTCCCCCATTTCTCATCATCACCCACATGATCAAAGACGCTAATCTGATTGTATTTCATGGGATCTAATGTGTCATGATGCATCAACTGGGCCTACCATTACAACATCCAGAGCATTGAGCTGGCCCGTGAAAAAAACAACATGTGGGTGAGGCACAGTACAATATATAATGGCAATAGTCTTCATGTTTAGCAATCTGGGCTGATCAGTTATGTAATATATCATTATAGACAGCACAAACACTTAAATGTTATCTGCCTTCAGCCACCAGCAGGAGGGCTTAGAAACTTACAGAATATAAGCTTTCCTTTCTTGGTGGCTGCTAGAGTTACCTTTACGTTTATAGAGGAGATAAAAAAAAATTCCAACCACTATAAAGATGTTTAGTAAATTTACCAACACAAAAAAACATTATTTGAAAAAAAAAATATTCTCAAGGGTGGACATTTGTTTTTAGAATAATTCTTCTTCCACTTTTTTAAAATAATCTACTTCTATTCTGTCAAGTTTCCTCTATAGTACATAGTTCCTACTACCAATCGGTGTTAATAATATCCAATACCATATTAAGGGGTTTTGCAATAAACTAACTCCACCCGTATGAGATAGACATTTTGTCTGAATCTCCTGTTCACTGGCCACAGGGCAAGCTATATATACATTTAGAATTAAATCAGTATTTAGTCAAAACCAGGAGTGGAATCAGCACAGAGAAAAACTACAGGGTGGGCTATTTATGTGGATACACCTTAATAAAATGGGAATGGTTGGTAATATTAACTTCCTGTTTGTGGCACATTAGTAGTCGGGCATTTTGAAACTCATCAAACTTTTGGGGAATTTCACAAGAAAAACAATGATATGCTTGGTTTTAACGTAACTTTATTCTTTCATGAGTTATTTACAAGTTTCTGACCACTCATTAAATGTGTTCAATGTGCTGCCCATTGGGTTGGATTGTCAATGCAACCCTCTTCTCCCACTCTTCACACACTGATAGCAACACCGCAGGAGAAATGCTAGCACAGGCTTCCAGTATCCGTTGTTTCAGGTGCTGCACATCTCGTATCTTCACAGCATAGACAATGGCCTTCAGATGACCCCAAAGATAAAAGTCTAAGGGGGTCAGATCGGGAGACCTTGGAGGCCATTCAACTGGCCCACAATGACCAATCCACTTGATGTGTTTCCCTCTTTATGCACTGAAGCTGGCACGTTCCCTGAGTTTTTCCAGCAAGATGGTGCACCACCACATTATGGGTGTCTGGTCCGAGCATTCCTAGATGAACAGTTTCCTGGAAAGTGGATTGGTTGTCGTGGGCCAGTTGAATGGCCCCCAAGGTCTCCTGATCTGACCCCTTAGACTTTTATCTTTGGGGTCATCTGAAGGCAATTGTCTATGCTGTGAAGATACGAGATGTGCAGCACCTGAAACTACGGATACTGGAAGCCTGTGCTAGCATTTCTCCTGCGGTGTTGCTATCAGTGTTTGAAGAGTGGGAGAAGAGGGTTGCATTGACAATCCAACACAATGGGCAGCACATTGAACACATTTTATAAGTAAACTTGTAAATAACTCATGAAAGAATAAAGTTACATTAAAACCAAGCACATCATTGTTTTTCTTGTGAAATTCCCAATAAGTTTGATGTGTCACATGACCCTCTTCCTATTGAAAAAACAAAAGTTGGATTCAAAATGGCCAACTTCAAAATGGCCACCATGGTCACCACTCATCTTGAAAAGTTTCCCCCCTCACATATACTAATGTGCCACAAACATGAAGTTAACATCACCAACCATTCCCAATTTATTAAGGTGTATCCATATAAATGGCCCACCCTGTATAATGGAAAATTTTGCACCTTGTTTTGGATCCACTTCTCATTTTGGCTCCAGATGCAGACCTCCCATATAATACAAACCCAAGATGCAGGCCACCCAATGTACTACAGACCCCAGATGCAGACCCTATAAGGTAACATAGACTCCTAATGCAGAACTCAAATGTAGTGCATACCCAAGATGTAAACCCCCAATGCAATACAGAACCTAAATGCTGAACCCTCAATGCAATACAGACCCCAGATGCAGACCAGCAATGTAATTCAGACCACAGATGCAAACCCCTAATGTAATACAGAACCTAAATTCAGACCACTTGGTGTAATACAGACCTCAGATGCATAAAAACTCAGCCACTACACATTTGTATGCAAAACAGGATACTGGGCAGCTACATCAGACATCAGCAGTGCAAGGGGAGATTACTGCTCACTGGTTTATTAGGCTACAGGGATCTGCTGCAATGTTTGCTCTTGCACCCCTCATCCCAATCAGGCAGGGGTTAAAAAGTGGTCAAATTAAATCAAATATTTATTTTACTATCACATGGTGCCACTCCCTTGAAAACTGGTACCCTAAGCACTGGCAATCCAGTGCCTAGTGGTAAAAACAGCCCTGGCTGCACCAGCCTGTTTACTGACAACTCCTTCTGTACCTCTAACGCATACCCAGATCTACTAAATTACTAAATTATCAAAACCCTGGAAAGCCTGACTACTCTCCTGACTACTCCACCTGTTCCATGCAACCAGGTGTGCTTTTCCACTATGTCAAACATCTAATGGATCTGTTGTTGTTATCCATAGCAACCACATCCCATAATTCCTTTGTATTCTGGTTTCACAATAGATAATTGTGGAACATTATCCAAAGAATGAACCACCAGAATAGTGTGAGGCACCAGAAGTCCAGGAGCCAAAACAGAATACTTTAAATACAACTGAGAAGGGGATGCTGCCTGGTTGGTTCAAACTATGGAGCACATACAGATGTTGGTAAGCGCAGACCTGTACATAAATGAAGTATTGTCTGAACATTTATATCTACATGCCCCGGAAGAAGCCAGGTGTTGGCGAAACGTTGGGTAGCGGTGATTCATATGCCCTCTGGTCCACTTGGTAATATTATCTTTCATTATCTGTGTTGAGCTGGATGCCTCTTGTTAAGCCCCTTTGGGGGTTTTCCTAGGACCTCACTTGCGGCAGCAAAACTATGTAATGCTGGTCACCATGTTTATCTTTTGTCTGTTATAGCATATGGGTATGAGTCTCCATTTTTTCGGCTCTCTGCCAGTTGTTTTCATCTTTTGTTTTTATATGATTTTGGTGTAATTTTATACCATGTCTATGTATTCTATTGTGTCTAATAAAATCTGTTATTATCCCCTATCACGCTGTTTTGTGCATGTTGTTTTGTCATTACTTACAAAGCATGTAGAGGGCTGTCATTTTTATCATAGGTACTCTGCAACTGTGAGAGACGGAAAAATCCAGAAAATCCACATTGTATGATTTTTAAAAAATTAATTTGTATTTTATTGCATGACATAAGTATTTGATCACCTACCAACCAGTAAGACCTGTTATTTTTTCTTTAACCCCTTGAGGATCTTGCCACTTTTCATTTTTCCGCTTTTGTTTTTTTCCTCTTCCCCTTCTAACAATCATAATGCTTTCAATTTTCCACCTACAGACCCATATGAGGGCTTGTTTTTTTGCGCCACCAATTTTACTTTGTAATGACAGCAATCATTTCACCACAAAATATATGGTGAAACAAAAAAAAAATTATCGGTGCTCTGCCTCTCCAGCCTGCCATGGCTGCCTGGACCATCAGCTCATTGATCGGATGGTGAGGAGGCAGGTAAGGACCCTCCCGCCATCCTATCAGCTCCGCTAAGCAGCCGGGACATTTTTTTTTAACATTTTAGATGCCGTGATCAACAGTGATGTCCGGCATTAGTCACCCTCGTATGACCCGCGCTCAGCTCCTGAGCAGGTACGCCCTTCTTTCTCAAGAGGTTAAGAATCACTCCTGTTCTCCACTCTTTACCTGTATTAACTGCACCTGTTTGAACTTGTTAACTGTATAAAAGACACCTGTCCACACACTCAATCAAACAAACTCCAACCTCTCCACAATGGGCAAGACCAGAGAGCTGTGTAAGGACATCAGGGATAAAACTGCAGACCTGCACAAGGCTGGGATATGTTACAAGGACAATAGGCAAACAGCTTGGTGAGAGGGCATCTCAAATGTTGGTGCAATTTTTAGAAAATGGAAGAAGTCCAAGATGACGGTCAATCTGCCTTGGTCTGGGGCTCCATGCAAGATCTCACCTCATGGGGCATCAATGATAATGAGGAAGGTGAGGGATCAGCTCACAACTACACGGTAGGACCTGGTCAATGACCTGAAGAGAGCTTGGACCACAGTCTCTAAGAAAACCATTAGTAAGACACTACGCTGTCATGGATTAAAACCCTGCAGTCCATGCAAGATCCCCTTGCTCAAGCCAGCGCATGTCCAGGCCAATCTGAAGTTTGCCAATGACCATCTGGATGATCCAGAGGAGGAACGGGAGAAAGTCATGTGGTCGCTTTGTTTAGAGGAAGAAGAAGAATGAGTACACCCCCAAGAACACCATCCTAACAGTGAGGCATGGAGGTGAAAATTTTCTGCAAAGGAGACGGGGCCTTGTATCCCGAGTTCTTGGTCAACAACCTCCTTCCCTCAGTAAGAGCATGGAAGATGGGTCATGGCTGGTTCTTCCAGGATGGCAAAGACCCAAAACACACAGCCAGGGCAACTTCAAGGTCCTGGAGTGGCCTAGCCAGTCTCCAGACCTGAACCCAGTAGAAAATATTTGGAGGGAGCTGAAAGTCCGTATTGCCCAGTGTCAGCCCAAAACCTGAAGGATCTGGATCTGGGTCAAAATCCCTGTTGCAGTGTGTGCAAACCTGGTCAAGAACTACAGGAAAAGTTTGATCTCTGTTATTGCAAACAAAGGTTTCTGTACCAAATATTAAGTTATGCTTTTCTGATGTATTAAATACTTATGTCATGCAATAAAATGTAAATATTCTTTTTTTAAATCATACAATTTGGATTTTCTGGATTTTTGTTTTACATTCAGTCTCTCACAGATGAAGAGTACCTATTATAAGAATTACAGACCTCTACATACTTTGTAAGTAGGAAAACCTGCAAAATCGGTAGTGTATCAAATGCTTGTTCTCCCCACTGTAGGTTAAGGCACAATCTGTCTTCTGATGGTAGCAGGGAATTAGTCACAATATTTCATGTACTCCTGTATAAAAAAAATATTTCAGATAAATAGCACTTATCACAATACATAAAACTCCTGAACTTGGATTGACCTATTTTTTCGCCTGTTGCAGCTTCCCCTGGGGCGTGTTGTACTATTCTCAACATATAACCACCATCATTTTACATAATACAATCCTTGTGAAAAAAATAATAAAATTGGAATATAATTCACAAATAATTTCAAAATTCCTTAATCCACACATAAAATATATCAATCAAATATTATATATAAATTCCCAACAAGAAAAAGCATGTACCGGTTCCATAGTGATTGTATACAAATGCCAAGAAAGCTAAACAACTGCTCATGGGCCCCTATACATATTAAAGAAAAGTAGACTGTACCCCACTATTTTGTGATCCCATACTAATGTTATGCCAGAAAATGCCAGTCATACTGCCAGACTTAGCTTTTCAGGTCCCCCATTACTGCCTTCCCCAGTATTTCCATCGGCAAGTCACAGTCCTTCCATGAGAACTAGCCATAGTATCTCCATCAGTGGCAGCCAAAATCCTCATCAATACCAAAGTACTAGTTACAGATAGCAGGGGTGTAGCTATGCAGAGGTAGCAATCTCACTTGAGTCCTGGAGTCTCAGCAAACCCAAAGGCATACTTTCCTACTGTCCCAGATCAACAGTCTGGGATTTTAGGTACTCTCCCAGGAGGTGTTACGCATTTCCAGCAATATGTAATTTAAAGGCCAGAGGGCTCTGACAGCTTTCGGCTCGCTCAGCATCTTCTCCTCCCCATCACCATGACCCCACTTGCTCTATCATTTGCGTCCATGGCAGCATGTGTTTCTAGATGCCTGCTCTGCCATCCTGCACTACTGAGTTAAGGAAATAGACAGCAGTCATGGGAAGAGGCTAGGGACAGGGCTGGCACACTGGGCTAACTCCAATCAGTGTCCCCACTTTCACACCTAATTGCTATAAGTAACATTTTGTGTGTACACGGTGTGACAGTGGGGGGGGGGGGGGGGTTGTAAGTGGGCTGTAAGTAACATTTTGTGTGTACAGAGTTTGCTTTGTGGTTTTTTTTTTTTCCACCAACAGATATTTTTTCTTGGTATTTACTAAGGTTTCCCTACATTTTGCACTTTTCCTTACATTTTGCTTTTTTTTACACATGCTCTAACCTGTGGGGTTTTCCTCACCTCAAATCCACCACATTTTCTGTGGAAACCTTAATAAATATGTTGGGATTTTTTTTTTTTTATGTCTGGCCACACCCCTTTTCGGAGACCACACTCCTTTTTCAGGTTTTCTGAGTAAAATGGAGAGTTGGTCAGGTTTCAGAATCTGGCGCACAACCCGACAAAACATGTAGGGTTTACAATAGTAAATCAGGGCTAATGTGTGAACATACGACCACTTACTCATAGACTTACATAGAGCACATTAATATAAAAAATATGGATGCAAAATGTCAGCGATTTTCTGGAGGCATTCTATACAAGAAATATGCCTGAAACCACACTGGTTCAGATTTATCAAACTGTGTGAGAGATAAGTGGAGGGATTTTCCAAAAGCAACCAATCACAGCTCGGCTAACGAGCTCTGGTAAAGTGAAAGCTGAGTTGTGATTGGTTGCTGTGGGAAAATCACTAAAAAAAATTCTCGCACAGCGTAATTAATCTGGGCAACTGTGGCTATAGCCTAAGGAAATCCAGACACAGGAGTAATTTTTTTTTTTTTTGCCATGTTTTGTTTTATAATTGTGCCAATCTGTCATAAAATTGCTTGTGATCTCTTTGCAAGTGATATTATTTGCATCCTCATTTGCGTCAGTGGGGCAGTAGGGCATGTGCACTACCATTCTATATAGTGACAGGTAAGATATTTATAGGCACAGTTGTAATAGATGATTGCCTTCCAATATACATTACTAGTATTGTGAGAAATTGTGAAAAGTTGAAGCTTTTAAATTATTTATTTATTTAGTTTTGATTGTTTGTCTTCTTGAATACTATTTGTACCGCCACTAGCTTTTCCATGATCAAATAACCTTCAGGGTGCGTTCACACGGGCGTATTTGTCAACAGAGCCGCAGCTGCAAAGGCCCCTAAAGTGCAGCCCTCTTTGTGCCTGCTAATAGGGGCAATCCCCCGCTACCAGCAGACACACACTGCGATGTGCGAGTTACCCTGCAGTGTACTCGCACACATCGCGGATGCTCTCTGTGTAGCTCAGGGAGCCAGGGGAGCGGCCGCGATGTGGGGGATGTGCGGATACACTGCGACTCGCACTTCACAGTGTGTCTGCTGGTAGCGGCGGATTGCCGCTATTAGCAGGCACAAAGAGGGCAGCACTTTAGGGGCCTTTGTCAGCGGATCCGCAGCTGCGGATCCGCTGACAAATACGCCCGTGTGAACGCACCCTGAAGGAGATTCATCATTCTTTTCAAATGTATGGCTTTTATATGACAATTTTTTTTTACTTACTTTTGCTTACATGCGATCTATTCATCAAATAGTCATACGACCTTGATAAATAGATCAAACATAAACAAGCCTTTTTTTAAAGCAGAAAAGTTTTCCCTTATCTTAAAGGGGTACTCCCGTGGAAATATATATATATTTTTTTAAAAACTGTTGCCAGATTTGTAAATTACTTCTATTAAAAAATCTTAATCTTTCTAGTACTTTTTAGGGTCTGTATACTACAGAGGAAATGGTTTTCTATTTGGAACACAGAGCTCTCTGCTGACATCATGACCACAGTGTTCTCTGCTGACATCTCTGTCCATTTTAGGAACTGCCCAGAGCAGCATATGTTTGCTATGGGGATTTTCTCCTACTCTGGACAGTTCTTAAAATGGACAGAGATGTCAGCAGAGAGCACTGTGTTCCAAAAGAAAATAATTTCTTCTGTAATATTCAGCAGCTAATAAGTACTGGAAGGATTAAGATTTTTTAATAGAAGTAATTTACAAATCTGTTTAACTTTCTGGCACCAGTTGATTTAAAAAAAAAATGTTTTCCACTGGAGTACCCCTTTACTAGCCAAATACCCTGTATTACCAGTAGCGTTGCTAGAGAGTGACAGGGAGGAGGGGCGTACCGCATCGGGTGACACCCTGACTGGCCGGCCTGGCACTAAATAGCTCCAACTATCCCATAACAACCCATCCACCCTCCTCAGAAATAAAAAAAAAATATTAGAAACACACTATGCCGCACCATGAATATCCGTACTCTGGAGGCTTTTTTGTTTAATTTTGAGCCCGCATTTTGTGACATTGGTGGGCGGAGTCTTGTGTCGCTGCGCTGAGCCCGGAGTTTACGCCAGGAAGGAAGACAGTGCAGCACCAACAGGCACATTAACAATAGTGAAGCCACAAAAAAAAATAAAAAATGGCTCGGTACGTTACCCACCCCAAAATGTGCATGAAGCTGTTTTACTATGGATGTTTCTTTTTTTTTAAGGAAATGTTTTAGTGCCACATATGGGTTATTTACGTAGTCTGTAAAAATGCTTACACAATTATTTTGTGCCTTATTCTATAACACAACATTAATTTTAAAGTTTAGTGGGTACGCCAGCATGTACGTGTCCTAAAATTATCAAGATGTGCAGTGTGTATTTTCAACCTTAAAATTAATAGTTATTAGTTATAAAATACATTTTTACTATAATTAACATTAATGTAGTAGCTTGGTTTCATTATTCAGAACAAGAACAGTTGTTAAAGTGGGTGTTAATGTCCTTTTCTGCAGACTTATGCACTTTCTGTAAGCCAGGTTGGACCTGGAATACATATGCGACTTTTAAATGGAGATGCAACTTTTTTCTTCATAAATAGCGACTATCGCATTTGATAAATACATGACCACTGCAAAGTTAAAAAAATATATACTACTAGAGCAGATTTCAGAAATGTGCTTTGCAATAAGCAACAATCAAAAAGTTGCAGCATGTATAGAAAAGTCGCACATGGGCAAAAAAAAATTCTACTACGGAGCTTGATAAATCTCCTTCCTTGTATATACCACCTTATCTGTGCGCCAATTTTTTTTATTAACAATGTAGCAACATTTTCTTCTTTTAATGTTTTGCTAAAAGGGAGCCAAACTGATGCTGCATGGTTTTTGTGATTTAGCATTGCAATGATATTGCTGTCATTTAGAATCAGGAAAGATATTTAGCCTCATACTTTAAAATACATAATTTTAACAGAGTGGTAGTGGGGTATAACCCCTTAAGGACAGAGCCCATTTTGACCTTAAAAGGGTACTCCGCCCCTAGACATCTTATCCCCTATCTAAAGGATAGGGGATAAGATGTCAGATCGCCGGGGTCCCGCCGCTGGGGACCCCCGGGATCGCCGCTACGGCACCGCGCTATGATTACTGCACAGAGCGAGTTCGCTCTGCGTGTAATGACAGGCAATACAGGGGCCGGAGCATCGTTACATCACGGCTCCGCCCCTTGTGATGTCACGGCCCGCCCCCTTAATACAAGTCTATGGAATGGGGCGTGACAACTGCCATAGACTTGCATTATGGGCCGTGATGTCACGAGGGGCGGAGCCATGATGTCACACTGCTCCATGCCCTGTATTGTCCATCATTATGCGCAGAGCAAATTTGCGCCGTGCCGCAGCGGCGATCCCGGGGGTCCCCAGCAGCGGGACCCCGGCGATCTGACATCTTATCCCCTATCCTTTGGATAGGAGATAAGATGTCTAGGGGCAGAGTACCCTTTTAAGGTCAAAATGGGCTTGGTCCTTAACCCCTTAAGGACCAAGGACGTATGAGTACGTCCTTGGTCCCACTTCCGTGATATAACGCGGGGTCCCACGGTGACCCCGCATCATATCACGGCGGGCCCGGCGTCATAGTGAAGCCGGGACCCGCCTCTAATAGCGCGTGGCACTGATCGCGGTGCCGCGCGCTATTAACCCTTTCAAAGTTGAGCCACGCGGCTAAAAGTGAAAGTAAAAGTGCCCAGCTAGCTCAGGGAGCTGTTCGGGATTGCTGCGGTATAATCACGGCATCCCGAACAGCTGTACTACAGGAGGAAGGTCTCTTAACTTCCTTCCTGCAGTCCGATCGCCGATTGAATGCTTCAAGCCTGAGATCCAGGCTTGAGCAATCAATCGCCGAAAACCCTGATCAATGCATCCCTATGAACACAGTTAAAAATCAGTAAATGCAATGTGTAAAAAAATCATTAACCCTTTGAATTATCCCTTCCCCTAATAAAAGTTTGAATCACCTGGCATTTCCAATAATAAAAAAAACCCAGTGTAAATAAAAACAAAAATAGAAAGAAAACGAAAGAGCAAAAACAGAAAAACGCCCAGTCCTTAAAGGGTACCTCTCATCAAATAAACTTTTGATATATTTTAGATTAATGAATGTTGAATAACTTTCCAATAGCATGTTAATGAAAAATATGCTTCTTTCTATTGTATTTTTCCCGATCAGTCCTGTCAGCAAGCATTTCTGACTCATGCTTGAGTCCTAAACACTCAGAGCTGCCAGCCTGCTTTGTTCACAGCCAAACAGGCTGTGAACAAAGCAGGCTGGCAGCTCTGAGTGTTCTCCTTTGTGAACAAAGCAGACTGGCAGCTCGTAGTGTTTAGGACTCTAGCATGAGTCTGAAATGCTTGCTGCCAGGACTGGTAGGGAGACCCCTAGTGGTAATTTCTTCAAAGTGGAAAATTAAATAGAAAGAAGCATATTTTTTAATAACATGCAATTGTAAAGTTATTCTGCATACATTAATCTATAATATATCAAAAAAAATGTTGATGAGAGGTACCCTTTAAGGGGTTAATTGGTTATATCCCATTACCACTATGTTAAAATTATGTATTTTAAGTATGAAGCTACACTTTTTGTACAAAATCAGTAGTCTAAAATTGCCCTATTTTGACCACCTATAACTTTTTCATTTTTCGGTATGAGGGCTCATGTTTTGCACCGTCATCTGTACTTTTTAATCAATACCACATTTGCATATATAAAACTTTTAGATCATTTTTTAAAAATATTTTTGTAATAAAATGTGGAAAAAAAAATCAGCATTTTTGTACTTTTTTATTTTTACGTTTACGCCGTTCACCGTACAGGAGCATTAACATTATATTTTGATATTTCGGACATTTACGCATGCGGTAATACCAAATATGTTATGCTTTTTTGGGGTAAAATGGGAAAAACTGACAATTTTCATTTTTAATGGGGGAGGGGATTTTTCACTTTTTTTTACTTTTTATTTTTACATTTTGCAACTTTTTTTTAACACTTTTTATGTCCCCCTAGGGGACTATCTATAGCAATCGTTTGATTGCTAATACTGTTCAGTGCTATGCATAGGACATAGCACTGATCAGTATTATCGGCTATATCCTGCTCTGGTCTGCTTGATCTCAGACCAGAGCAGGAGACGCCGGGAGACGGACGGAGGCAGGTGAGGGGACCTCGGTCCACCATTACAGATTATCGGATCGCCGCGGCAGCGCTGCGGGCGATCCGATCATCTATTTTAACATGTGAATTGCCGCAGATGCCGTGATCTGTACCGATCACGGCATCTGAGGAGTTAATGGCAGATATCCGCACGATCGCGGATGTCGGCCATTACAGGCGTGTCCACGGCTGCTAATAGCAGCCGGAACCTGCCGTGTATGACGCGAGCACTGCTCCGATGCTCACGGTCAAACACAGGACGTAAATGTATTGTTACGATTCGGCAGGCTGGATGTGGATCCTCTGTGTCAGTGAGGGATTGGCGTGGACCGTGTCGGTGGACCGGTTCTAGGTTGCTACTGGTATTCCCCAGAGCCCGCCGCAAAGCGGGATGGTCTTGCTGCGGCGGTAGCAACCAGGTCATATCCACCGGCAACGGCTCAACCTCGCTGACTGCTGAGAAGGCGTGGGACAGAAAGACTAGACAGAGGCAAGGTCAGACGTAGCAGAAGGTCAGGGCAGGCGGCAAGGTTCGTAGTCAATGGAGATAGCAAGAGGTCAGGAACACAGTAATGGCAAACACAGTAAACGCTTTCTCAAGGTACAATGGCAACAAGATCCGGCAAGGAAGGGAAGGGGAAGTGAGGTTATATAGACAGGTGCACAGGTGGAAGCTAATCAGACAGATTGGGCCAGGCACCAATCATTGGTGCACTGGCCCTTTAAATCGTAGAGAGCTGGCGCGTGCGCCCTAAGGAGCAGAGCCGCGCACGCCAGGACGTGACAGCCGGGGACCGGGACAGGTGAGTGACTTGGGATGCGATTCGCGAGCGGGCGCGTCCCGCTATGCGAATTGCATCCCCGCCGGCAGTGTCAGTGCAGCGCTCCCAGTCAGCGGGTCTGACCGGGGCGCTGCAGAGAGAGGAATGCCGCGAGCGCTCCGGGGAGGAGCAGGGACCCGGAGCGCTCGCCGTAACAGTACCCCCCCCCTTAGGTCTCCCCCTCTTTTTGTCCGGTTGTCGCTCCGCATGGAACGAGGACATTGGGAGCGATTGTAGAGTTTCCTTCTGGAAGACAGAGAAGTCCTGGGTATACCCATCAACGACAGGCAGTTCAGAAGGAGTGGGAATGGGGAGGGGGGCAGAGGGTAAAGCTTGGCACAGGGCAGAGTGTTACCAGGACGGGGGCTATGAGGAGGCACAGCATAGTCCTGATAGGCCTTGGGGAGACCAGGTATAGGAGGAGACACTGAGGTTTGACTAACGGGACTGGGAGCAGATGTGAGGCATTTTTTTGTGGCAAGAAGCACCCCAGCTCTTGATCTCCCCGGTGGTCCAGTCAAGGGTAGGAGAGTGGCGTTGGAGCCATGGCAGACCGAGGAGGACTTCAGAGGTGCAGTTGGGCAAAACAAAAAGTTAAATTTTTTCGTGATGCAGTCCAATGCTCATGAGCAGGGGTTCTGTGCGGTAACGCACAGTGCAGTCCAATTTTACTCCGTTGACCGAGGAAATGTAGAGCGGCTTGGCGAGACGGGTCACAGGGATGTTGAACTTATTAACAAAAGAGGCCAAAATGAAATTTCCTGCAGAACCAGAGTCAAAGAAGGCCATAGCTGAGAAGGAAGAGTTGGCAGAAGGAGAAATCCGCACGGGCACAGTGAGACGTGGAGAAGCAGACTTCATACCAAGAGACGCCACACCCACGTGAGCTGGGTGCGTGCGTTTTCCCAGACGTGGAGGACGAATAGGGCAATTAACTAGGAAATGTTCGGTGCTAGCGCAGTACAGACATAAATTTTTATCCCTGCGGCGAGTCCTCTCTTCATGGGTCAGGCGAGACCGATCCACTTGCATAGCCTCCTCGGCGGGAGGCACAGGGGTAGTTTGCAAAGGATATTGGGAGAGAGGTGCCCAGAGATCAAGGTCTTTTTCCTGGCGGAGCTCCTGGTGTCTTTCAGAAAAACGCATGTCCATGCGGGTGGCCAAATGGATAAGTTCATGCAGGTTGGCAGGATTTTTTCGTGCGACCAGCACATCCTTGATGTTACTGGATAGGCCTTTTTTAAAGGTCGCGCAGAGGGCCTCGTTGTTCCAAGATAATTCAGAGGCGAGGGTAAGAAATTGGATGGCGTATTCACCTACAGAAGAATTTCCCTGGACCAGGTTCAGCAAGGCAGTTTCGGCAGAAGAAGCTAGGGCTGGTTCCTCGAAGACACTACGAACCTCAGCGAAGAAGGACTGTACAGTGGCAGTGACAGGATCATTGCTGTCCCAGAGCGGTGTGGCCCATGACAGGGCCTTGCCAGACAGGAGACTAACCACGAAAGCCACCTTCGACCGTTCTGTAGGAAATTGGTCCGACAACATCTCCAAATGTAGGGAACATTGAGACAGGAAACCATGGCAGAGTCTAGAGTCCCCATCATATTTGTCCGGCAGGGACAAGCGGAGGTTAGGAGCGGCCACTCACTGCGTAGGAGGTGCAGGAGCCGGCGGAGGACATGGTTGCTGCTGTAGCTGTGACTGAAGTTGCTGTAGCATGGCGGTCAACTGCGACAGCTGGTGACCTTGTTGGGCGATCTGTCGGGATTGCTGGTCGACCACCGTGGATATGTCAGCGAGACTTGGCAGCGGCACCTCAGCGGGATCCATGGCCGGATCTACTGTTACAATTCGGCAGGCTGGATGTGGATCCTCTGTGTCAGCGAGGGATTGGCGTGGACCGTGTCGGTGGACCGGTTCTAGGTTGCTTCTGGTATTCACCAGAGCCCGCCGCAAAGCGGGATGGTCTTGCTGCGGCGGTAGCAAACAGGTCGTTGCTGAGAAGGCGTGGGACAGAAGGACTAGACAGAGGCAAGGTCAGACGTAGCAGAAGGTCGGGGCAGGCGGCAAGGTTCATAGTCAATGGAGATAGCAAGAGGTCAGGAACACAGTAATGGCAAACACAGTAAACGCTTTCTCAAGGCACAATGGCAACAAGATCCGGCAAGGAAGGGAAGGGGAAGTGAGGTTATATAGACAGGTGCACAGGTGGAAGCTAATCAGACAGATTGGGCCAGGCACCAATCATTGGTGCACTGGCCCTTTAAATCGTAGAGAGCTGGCGCGCGCGCGCCCTAAGGAGCGGAGCCGCGCGTGCCAGGACGTGACAGCTGGGGACCGGGACAGGTGAGTAACTTGGGATGCGATTCGCGAGCGGGCGCGTCCCGCTATGTGAATCGCATCCCCGCCGGCAGTGTCAGTGCAGCACTCCCGGTCAACGGGTCTGACCGGGGCGCTGCAGAGAAAGGAACGCCGCGAGTGCTCCGGGGAGGAGCAGGGACCCGGAGCGCTTGGCATAACATGCATGTCCTGGTGCGCAAAGTAACCAGGACGTACATTTTCGTCCGTGGTCGCTAAGGGGATAAACTTGTGGTCTGTACATTGACATGACATTATATAGAGAAGGTCTAGTAGATGTATTACCTCACAATGGTGATGGGGTATAGCAGTGAGCCCCTATATGAAACATTCAGTGAACAGAACTATTGCTCACTCCAATGGCTACATGATCTTTGTGCACTGGTGTTACTAACCTTCACCTTGTGGGTCAGAGATCGATCACTCTGCCCTTGTATGAACGTCAATAATAATTTTTGTTTTATATAACTTTCCAGCATTTACGTTCCTCTGATCAAATGACATAAACCGGGATATGATAATAAAAAAACTGAGACTAAGATTTTATTCTGTCTTTCACTATTATTATTGAAATGTCACTGTAGTTAGTTAGGACCTTAGTAATGGTGAAGGCCTCCTTTTGTGACGAAGATTGTAGGCATAAGCCGATGAATTTATACTTGGACAAGGGTTCTTTCGGTCTCTTTCGGATATGTGTAAATACAACTTGGAATGGCTTCCAGAATGTATGATACAATGCTCACTTCCTGCCAGGGAGATGCCAAAACTAATGTTTCCAGATCCAATGGAGGCCTCATACCCAGCTGAGAGTTTCTTAGATAGACAACCAGAAGCTAAGGTCTGAATAGAAGAAAAATGTATATACTTTATCAGCTAAAAGAGTAAACAGATAAAACAGAAACTACAATATAATTTTCTGGAGTGTTAATAATGGCCTCGATAATCTCATATACTTGCATGCTTCCTGCCATTGAAACAGGCCAAGGATCTCAGTATCAGTATGTGCAGCCTTTGCTACTTGTTTCTTTTAGCACCTTATTATTTATACACAGGGGTTATCACTAGCATGGATCTCAGCACTGACATCCATGACTATTTGATTTTCAAGGCTTACTATAATGGGTATTTCTCTAAAAGGCACAGTTTAACTGGAATTACACATGCCTTTTATGTGACATTTTGGGGCAGTTTTCTCAGCCAAAACCAGGGCAAAATTCAAAAGAAATGGGAAATACAAGGAAAAGACATCTACTTCTTCTTTTGGCCAGATCCAATTCTGGCTATAGTTTAAAAAAATAAAACTGTAGCTCAAAACTGCACCACAAGGTACATCAAAAACATAAACCAAACATGGATGAACAATGTGAATATTTTTATTATTATTTCTTCTCTTTTCACTTGTATTTGTTCTGTAGTTTTTTTGATTTTTTTATGTAAAAGTATTAACTATTTACAGATGTAAAAGACAGACATGCAGACACACTTGAACTATGCAAAAATGGAACCTGAGTTTTAAGGTTGAACCCACTTATTTCTATAGTATAAAAACTGTACCAATACGGATCTGTTATAAGGGTGCATACACACCACGTTTGTGCAATATGGTCGGATAGTGACTCCGGTTGGCTAATTTGTGAGCCGTACCATTTTTATTGCCAGACTAAAAACTGTGACAGACAATGGTTTTCAGTCCCGCAACAAAACAGGATACGGTCCAAAGGAGCTGACCGGAGTCACTATCTTACCAGTGGCATTTTTTTTTAATTCTGACTGGTATGTGCCCCCTCTCAACTTGGACAGTATACTTTCCAAACATAAAAAGGGTGGCAGTGAGTGCCGAAGAGCAGAACAGATAATACGAAATAAGAAATGTCAATTTACAAACAATTATGCATATACTTTGTGTGGTGAAACATGCTAGAGTGTGTGGATGGAGACTAACTAGCCCAGCCTCCTTTTTAGCTAGGGGAAGGAATCTAGTTTAGACCAGTTGGCCATTTGCTGTCTAGTGTAGAGTCATGAGGAGTGAAGAGTGCTCTGTCTCCTCTTCTCTACAGCTAGGCCTTAAAGGGGTACTCCGCCCCTAGACATCTCTTCCCCTATCCAAAGGAGGGGAACTACCTGCTGCACCCGTCACACCCCCTCCCATAGAATTGCATTGGGGGGGGGCCCTGACATCACAAGTGGGGCATGGCCGCGACGTCATGAGCCTCTGGTGCTGCACCCGACGCTCTAAACGAATGTCGGGTGCAGCAGGTAGTTCGTCTCCTTTGGATAGGGTATAAGCTGTCTAGGGGAGGAGTACCTCTTCAGGGCCTAGCTGTAGAGAAGAGGAGACAGAGCACTCTCATGACTCTACACTAGACAGCAGGTGGCTAACTGGTCTAAACTAGATTCCTTCCCCCTAGATAAAAAGGAGGCTGGGCTAGGGAGTCTCCATCCACACACTCTAGCATGTTTTGCCACATAAAGTATATGCATAATTGTTTGTAAATTGACATTTCTCATTTCCTATTATCTGTTCTGCTCTCCGGCACTCACTGTTACATTTTTTACGTTTGGGAAGTATACTGTCCAAGTTGAGAGGGGGCACATACCAGCCAGTTGACCATGTTGTGGTGACATCCTGCAGCTTTTGGTCATTGCATGCTGGTGTGGTTTCACTCGTACATAAAGATTGCATGTGCCAGCTGCCTGCTCTTATCTTATTGTCTCCACTATCTAAACTCATTTGTTACATTGTATATGTCGCTGAATTCCCTCTCTAGTGAAATAAAAAAAATGTTCCCAGTGAACTCTTTGCTTTGTCCATACACTTGCCAGTTCCATGGTGACTACACACTGGTCCATAACAACTATGCTGCCATCTTAATGCTTTCCTCGCTGACTAAATGATTATTTTACTTTGCTGTGTTAACAGCAGATTTACCAGCATGAATCCCAAAATACTTCTCTCTTGGTTTACAAGATTTGGCAGGAAACAGTAATATTTTAGCAGCACAGTAATTTATCTCGATGATTGCTTTTATATTCTTTGTCAAAAACCTGCCTGGGGGTAAACATCATTTTTTTTTGTGTGTCTGTACAGGTCTTGGATCTCTGCCAGAAAGACAATTTATGAAGCAGTGGGTGCATGTCGTTCCATCTACCTGCAGAAAGCGGCACATCAGGAAAAATTACCCACTTTGCTCTGGAAGATTGTTTCTGAGGTATTTTAGGAGAATACCAATACTTTTCTTAAAGAGGTTAGGTAAAAAAAAAAAAAATGTGTGAGTATTTGCTGGGAACACATTGAAATGTCTATATGATGAGATTTCCTAGGTGAAGGCTTTTAGTTTATTATTCAGTTATTCTTTAAAGGTGTTGTCCATGGACAATAACAAATGATGAGCTGTTCACATGGTGTCCTGCTTCTAGAACCCCAGGAATAATTTGTTGAAGAATCCAGTGGTTCCACAGGAAAATGAATTATCATTGCATAGGCATTGAACCCTGTGTTTGTGTAATGCACGAAATACCACAGTGCAGCACAGTATGCGTCTCTAAAACCACCAAACAAAAAACACAGTGCAGCCCAAAATGCCCCCCAGGAGCCCCAAACATATGAAGTAAAAAAAAAAAAATACAGATTAACAGTGCCAAACAAATGAAGATATGAAAAAAGGATTAGCACCACTTATGCTAAGATTTATCACCAGGCTGCAAGGAGGGGACTGGGCCTCTTTAAAAAAGTTGCACAAAGAAACAAGGAGCCTCCAAGGAGGTGGCGGACATCAAGAGGCGCTGGACACACTCGGAGGGTAAAATCCACTTTAATCACCCATCATGCAACACGTTTCACAGATGATCTGCTTCATCAGGAATGCCTGATGAAGCAGATAATCTGTGAAACGCGTTGCATGGTGGGTGATTAAAGTGGATTTTACCCTCCGAGTGTGTCCAGCGCCTCTTGATGTCCGCCACCTCCTTGGAGGCTCCTTGTTTCTTTGTGCATCTGTTCGAAGGTGGACCGGCTGCCGGCATACTTACACACAAGCTCTTTTCCATTGTTACACTTGGAGAGTGTAACATTCTGGGTGAGCATTGCAATTACCTGTTCACCCTTGTTTTTAGTGGTAATGCGCTAGGTAGCGCCCTCTCTATTCCTTTGCTGTCTTTAAAGAAGTGACAATGGGGAGTATGTATGAAGCTTTTTACCCAGTTTTTTTGTCTGTGATTTGTCGCAATTTTTCCTTTATGTCATTTTTTGCCACAAATGTTTGCGCCAAATGGTTTGGAACAAAATCACTGATTTCACTTAGTTACAATCATGCCTTGGTATGAAATTAATCATTAGCGACTTTTGTTTTGGCGCATTTTCGGGCGCAATCATGCCGTTAGGTCGCAAACTTGCACCAAGAAAAAAGTGACACAGAAAGTAGCTAAACAACATTACAAGGTAGAACACAGGCCAAACAAAGTGGCTTATTAATGTCTTAGTACGTGGCTGTTTTCAAGTTCACAAACAAAACAAAAACCTTAACCCATGTAAAGAAAAAAAAAGAGCTTGTTTAAAAGGACCACAAAGCAAAAAAATAATAATAATAATTATGTTTAGCCGAGGTAAAAAGAAACATTTATCCCAGTCAAACATTTATCAACCCTAGGAACAGATTTTTAAGTTGGAAAAAGGAACTAACTGGGTTAGATTTAAGTTTGTGAAGCTAGCTAGTTGAAAAAGCAACATTTAGCCATGGCTAAAGTAAAACATTTATCAAGCCTAGGAACAGAATTTTAAGTTACAAAAAGGAACTACCTGTGTTCGATTTACCTTTATGAAGCAGGGCAAAATCCAAGTGAAGAATTAACAAGTTTGAGCTGCTACAACACAGCCAGAAAATGTTGCCTGGAATTCTGGGGCAGGATTCTGTGCATTTTATAGGCGCATTAATTGCGCCAAATTTAACAAGTGGTTTGCGACAAATGATAAATCTGGCGCAAAAACGCACCATTTGTCGCAAAAAAACATGCATAAAATCACACATTGCTACACCATTATTGATACATGTCCCTCATTGAGAGAAAGCTCCTTACTTGTGACTCCCTGCCATTGGTTTCAAGTAAGGTGCTTTTCCACTGGCTTCTGCATAGAATGTATGCAAGAACAGCGCCTTGGCAGTCTGAGAATTGCTACCACAGGTGCTGCAGAATGGGCAAAACTAAATTTGGAACAGGACCCTCCGTTTACACAGAAGATTTTGTTCAGTGATGAGGAAAACTTTTATGTGAATGGTGAAGCTAACAAACAAAACCACTGCTACTGGTCTGACACTAACCCACATTGTATAGATCCCTCGAAGACTGTTGGAACACAAAAATTGATGGTATGGTGTGGTGTATGGGGTACAAAGATAGTGGGGCCATTCTTCATCAATGGAAACCTCAAGGCTACTGGATATGCGAAATTGCTACATGATGATGTGTTTCCCTCTTTATGCACTGAAGCTGGCACGTTCCCTGAGTTTTTCCAGCAAGATGGTGCACCATCACATTATGGGTGTCTCGTCCGAGCATTCCTAGATGAACAGTTTCCTGGAAAGTGGATTGGTCATCGTGGGCCAGTTGAATGGCCCCCAAGGTCTCCCGATCTGACCCCCTTAGACTTTTATCTTTGGGGTCACCTGAAGGCAATTGTCTATGTTGTGAAGATACGAGATGTGCAGCACCTGAAACTACGGATACTGGAAGCCTGTGCTAGCATTTCTCCTGTGGTGTATCTATCAGTGTGTGAAGAGTGGGAGAAGATGGTTGCATTGACAATCCAACACAATGGGCAGCACATTGAATACATTTTATAAGTGGTCAGAAACTTGTAAATAACTCATGAAAGAATAATCTTACGTTAAAACCAAGCACATCATTGTTTTTCTTGTGAAATTCTCAATAAGTTTGATGTGTCACATCACCCTCTTCCTATTGAAAAAACTAAAGTTGGATTCAAAATGGTCGACTTCAAAATGGCCACCATGGTCACCATCCATCTTGAAAAGTATCCCCCCTCACATATACTAATGTGCCACAAACAGGAAGTTAATATCACCAACCATTCCCATTTTATTAAGGTGTATCCATATAAATGGCCCACCCTGCAGAGTGGGCAGATTCCCTTTAATCAGGAAATTGCCAAAGTCAACTGTACAGGCTTTATTGTGACTTTTGACTGGCATTACCTCTACCTCACCAGTCAATGAGCCACGCCTAACTTCAAAAAGAGCTTCTCCAGTGTGAGTCTCCTTGTGGCTGCTCGCCACATTGGTGAACAGATGAAGATTCTGGATGGGCGAACTACATAAATTAGGTCATCCAAACCAGACAACACCTTAATATCCATTTCTGAGATATGTAGACAAGCACTGCATTGGTTGCCATAAGTAGTTGTGCTGCCTTCAAGTCTGGCCAGGGGGGAACACTGGACATAAAGCATTGTTCAGCAGTCATGGTAAGAAAAATTATTAAACAGCCTACACAACTTCAGGCAGGCAGTCAATAGATACTTACTATACATAAGACAAACCCTAAGGGATAACAGGGCCTGCTAGGACATGACTTCCCACAGCTATAGGACAACCAGAGCTTACTTACCCTATGTGATATACTGTATTATGTAAAAGGGAAGTCATGTGCATTCTGGCCATGTGTATTGATAAAAGGATTCTAAGTCAGAGATCACAGGGTAACTTTGTCCTTTTGTACGTGTTCATTAGAATACTATATAAAAGAACTAGAGTTTATAGTATTTAGGTGAGGGCTTGTATACACAAATCTACTGGGTGCTGAAAGGCAATTTCTAAGTCCACTTATGAGTTTTTGTGTCTCTAAATATTTGCTTTCATGGGCAATTCTTTGTTTTGTTCAGACTGTTTTCATATTTCTGTTCGCACTGTGTCTTAGCGGCTGACACACATCCTGGAGAAACACTCTCGCTTAACTGTCACAATATTTCTACAATACTGAAAAACTCGGCCCTCTTTGTACAAAGCCATAGTCTTCTTTCCTTTTATTGTAGGGCAGATCAGTGGACTAAGCCTTCATTAGTCAACTGCAGGTGCCTTGTTAAGGAATCTATTCGCACTTCATTGTAGCCTTATAAATCAAGCACACAGTAAGATACTAATATAATAAAATGTTGTTGTTTTTTTGCATTCTTATACCAACATACCAATAATCATTTTTCTGCCACTCTTCCCTGGATGTTGTCCATAGATATAACTTTGTGACCATGAGGCATGTCACGATGCCGGCTGGCAGGAGGTGGATCCTCTGTGCCAGAGAGGGATTGGCGTGGACCGTGCTAGTGGACCGGTTCTAAGTCACTACTGGTTTTCACCAGAGCCCGCCGCAAAGCGGGATGGACTTGCTGCGGCGGTAGTGACCAGGTCGTATCCACTAGCAACGGCTCAACCTCTCTGGCTGCTGAAGATAGGCGCGGTACAAGGGAGTAGACAGAAGCAAGGTCGGACGTAGCAGGAGGTCGGGGGCAGGCGGCAAGGTTCGTAGTCAGGGTGGATAGCAGTAGTACTGGTACACAGGCTTAGGACACACAAAACGCTTTCACTGGCACAAGGCAACAAGATCCGGCAAGGAAGTGCATGGGAGGAGGTCAGATAAAGGCAGGGAGCAGATGGAAGCCAATTAAGCTAATTGGGCCAGGCACCAATCATTGGTGCACTGGCCCTTTAAGTCTCAGGGAGCTGGCGCGCGCGCGCCCTAGAGAGCGGAGCCGCGCGCGCCAGCACATGACAGCAGGGGACGGGAACGGGTAAGTGACCTGGGATGCGATTCGCGAGCGGGCGCGTCCCGCTGTGCGAATCGCATCCCCGACGGCCATGACAGTGCAGCGCTCCCGGTCAGCGGGACCGACCGGGGCGCTGCGGAGAGAGAGGCGCCGTACGCGCTCCGGGGAGGAGCGGGGACCCGGAGCGCTAGGCGTAACAGTACCCCCCCCCTTAGGTCTCCCCTTCTCTTTGTCCGGTAACTGCCTCCCCTGGGATGAGGACACCGGGAAAGGATGGAGGGATTCCTCAACGGCAGGCAGTACAGCAGGAGTGGGAATGGGGAGGGAGGGCAGAGGGCGAGGCCTGGCACGGGGCAGTGTGACACCAGGATGAGGGCCATGAGGAGGCACCGAGGCTTGCCTGACTGGACTGGGAGGGGGGGAGAGGCACTTCTTAAGGCGGGCAGAGTCCATAACGACCTTAGGGAGACCGGATACAGGAGGAACCACAGGGTCACAGCAGGGAGTACTGGTAACCGGTTTAAGGCAGTCCTTGAAGCAAGAGGTACCCCAGCTCTTGATCTCCCCTGTGGACCAATCCAGGGTTGGGGAATGGTGTAGAAGCCAGGGTAGTCCAAGGAGAACTTCAGAAGTGCAATTGGGGAGGACCAAAAACTCAATTTTCTCATGATGAGGTCCGATGCACATTAGGAGGGGCTTCGTGCGGGAACGCACGGTGCAATCCAACCTGGCTCCGTTGACCGCGGAAATGTGGAGTGGCTTGACAAGACGGGTCACCGGGATGCGGAATTTATTCACCAAGGACTCCCGAATAAAATTCCCAGAGGCACCAGAGTCCAGGCAGGCCACGGCTGAGAGGGAAGAGCTGGCTGAAGAAGAAATCCGTACAGGCACCGTGAGACGTGGAGAAGCAGACTTAGAGCCAAGAGACGCCACACCCACGTGAGCTGGGTGCGTGCGTACGTTTCCCAGGCGTGGAGGACGGATAGGGCAATCCACCAAGAAATGCTCGGTACTGGCACAGTACAGACAAAGATTCTCTTCCTTACGGCGATTCCTCTCTTCCAGGGTCAGGCGAGACCGATCCACTTGCATGGCCTCCTCGGCGGGAGGCCTAGGCGCAGATTGCAATGGAGACTGTGGGAGAGGTGTCCAGAGATCTAAGTCTTTTTCCTGGCGGAGCTCTTGATGCCTCTCAGAAAAACGCATGTCAATGCGAGTGGCTAGATGAATGAGTTCATGCAGGTTGGTAGGAGTATCTCGTGCGGCCAGAACATCTTTAATGTTGCTGGATAGGCCTTTTTTAAAGGTCGCGCAGAGGGCCTCATTATTCCAGGAAAGTTCAGAAGCAAGAGTACGGAATTGTATGGCGTACTCGCCAACGGAAGAATTACCCTGGACCAGGTTCAACAGGGCAGTCTCAGCAGAAGAGGCTCGGGCAGGTTCCTCAAAGACACTTCGAATTTCCGAGAAGAAGGAGTGTATAGAGGCAGTGACGGGGTCATTGCGGTCCCAGAGCGGTGTGGCCCATGACAGAGCTTTTCCAGACAGAAGGCTGACTACGAAAGCCACCTTAGACCTTTCAGTAGGAAACTGATCCGACATCATCTCCAAATGCAGGGAACATTGCGAAAGAAAGCCACGGCAAAACTTAGAGTCCCCATTAAATTTGTCCGGCAAGGACAGGCGGAGGCTAGGAGTGGCCACTCGCTGCGGAAGAGGTGCAGGAGCTGGCGGAGGAGATGGTTGCTGCTGCTGTAGCTGAGACTGAATCTGCTGTAGCTGCGACTGGAGTTGCTGAGTCATGGTGGTCAAGTACGACAGCTGGTGATCTTGTTGGGCAATCTGTCGGGCTTGCTGGGCGACCAGTGTGGGGAGGTCGGCGACAACAGGCAGAGGAACTTCAGCGGGATCCATGGCCGGATCTACTGTCACGATGCCGGCTGGCAGGAGGTGGATCCTCTGTGCCAGAGAGGGATTGGCGTGGACCGTGCTAGTGGACCGGTTCTAAGTCACTACTGGTTTTCACCAGAGCCCGCCGCAAAGCGGGATGGACTTGCTGCGGCGGTAGTGACCAGGTCGTATCCACTAGCAACGGCTCAACCTCTCTGGCTGCTGAAGATAGGCGCGGTACAAGGGAGTAGACAGAAGCAAGGTCGGACGTAGCAGGAGGTCGGGGGCAGGCGGCAAGGTTCGTAGTCAGGGTGGATAGCAGTAGTACTGGTACACAGGCTTAGGACACACAAAACGCTTTCACTGGCACAAGGCAACAAGATCCGGCAAGGAAGTGCATGGGAGGAGGTCAGATAAAGGCAGGGAGCAGATGGAAGCCAATTAAGCTAATTGGGCCAGGCACCAATCATTGGTGCACTGACCCTTTAAGTCTCAGGGAGCTGGCGCGCGCGCGCCCTAGAGAGCGGAGCCGCGCGCGCCAGCACATGACAGCAGGGGACGGGAACGGGTAAGTGACCTGGGATGCGATTCGCGAGCGGGCGCGTCCCGCTGTGCGAATCGCATCCCCGACGGCCATGACAGTGCAGCGCTCCCGGTCAGCGGGACCGACCGGGGCGCTGCGGAGAGAGAGGCGCCGTACGCGACCGGGGAGGAGCGGGGACCCGGAGCGCTAGGCGTAACAAGGCAAAATGTCCCAGCAATTTTTTCTTGTGATCATGTGATCCCCATTTCTAGGGCCAAAGAACAAGACAGCATCGGGGGTAAAGGTGGGTGATTTAATTTTGTTTAGTTACTGTTTTACGCCCACATAATCCTTTAAATTATTGAAATGTTAAGGGTCTTTTTAAACATTATTACATCTAATTAGAATACTAACCCACTGAAAAGACAAACAAACTAAATATTGGAACATTTTCTTGAAATGGGATATATATTGTATACAGAGATTTCTTAAAAATTCCATTAGGCCGATTGGCCGAATTTTCCGAAAAAATCTGGTTCGGTACAAATTTATTTGTGGGAATCGCTATTAAAAACGGCTATGTCTGGCCTACAGAGAGGCTCAATAGAGGTGTAGAACACTTTGCCTTGTTCTAACACACATAGGGAGTGTGCTGTTTTAGTGAAATAATACTGTTATTCAGTATGACATGCAGATTACAGGCATCGCTATTAGAATCACTGCCGCAGAGCATCTCCATGTGGCAGATTGTTATGTAATTTTTATTTAATTTAATTTGAAATTATTTAAATTTTTTGATTACTCATTCTGGTGAGCATTAAGCTGGCGGTCCTCCACCAGGCGAGATAACACCTGTTCCAGCCCCTGCCTCTCAGCGCCCCCCCTGACTGTGAAAGTACAAATGTTTAATTGAATCAGTTATGGTTCATTGTTATCGCTCCAAGCTGTTTCTTGTTATAATTCCACAGGTAATATTACGTCGACGACCATAGAGCCTCAGTCTTGAAAAGATTACATCAAATTTTTTACATTTAAATTTAAGATTTAATTTAGATTCCAAAGTTTAATGTCCCCTTTACTTTGAACTAATACTAATACTGACAAGGAGTCACATAACGGCACAATGACAGAGCCCAGAGGTGGCAGCAGCATGAGGAGACCATAATCTGGCAGAATGACACAGCCTGGAATTGGTGGCAGCAAGAGGAGACCATATAGGGGCTGAATGACACAGCCTGGAGTTGACGGCAGCATGACGAGACCATAGGGCCTCACAATCACTAAGATTAAAAGATGAATTTTCAAATTTAAATTGAACATTTATGGTGGCTAGTGCTACCATAACATTTTCTAGGTAATGTCCCAGGCCCAGCAGCATGAGTAAATCATATAGTGGCAGAATGACACAGCCTGCAGCTGGTGACAGAATGAGGAGACAATAGGGCTTCACAATCCCTAAAATTAAAAGATGAATTTTTAAATAAAAATTGAATATTTATGGTAGCTAGTGCTACCATAAAAATTTTTAGGTAATGTCCCAAGCCCAGCAGCATGAGTAAACCATATAGTGGCAGAATGACACAGCCTGCAACTGGTGACAGAATGAGGAGACAATAGGGCTTCACAAGTCCTAAGATTAAAAGATGAATTTTCAAATTTAAATTGAAGATTTATGGTAGCTAGTGCTACCATAAACATTTTCTTCGTAATGTCCCAGGCCCATCAGCATGAGTAAACCATATAGTGGCTAAATGACACAGCCTGGATGTGGCGGAAGCATGAGGAGACCATATAGTGGCTGAATGACACAGCCTGGAGTTTGTGGCAGCATGAGGAGACCATATAGTGGCTGAATTACACGGCCTGGAGGTTGCAGAAGCATGAGGAGACCATATAGTGGCTGAATGGCACAGCCTGTAGTTGGCGGCAGCATGAGTAGAACATATAATGGCTGAATGACACAGCGTGTAGGTGGCGACAGCATGAGGAGACCATATAATGGCTGAATGGCACAGCCTGGAGTTGGCGGCAGCATGAGGAGAACATATAGTGGCTAAATGACACAGCCTGGAGTTTGCGGCAGCAAGAGGAGACCATATAGTGGCTGAATGACACCGCCTGGAGGTGGTGGAAGCATGAGGACACCATATAGTGGCTGAATGACACAACCTGGAGTTTGCTGCAGCATGAGGAGACCATATAGTGGCTGAATGACACAGCTTGGAAGGGGCAGAAGCATGAGGAGACCATATAGTGGCTGAATGGCACAGCCTGAAGTTGGTGGCAGCATGAGCAGAACATATAGGGGCTAAATGACACAGCCTGGAGTATGTGGCAGCAAAAGGAGACCATATAGTGGCTGAATGACACAGCCTGGAGGTGGCGGAAGCATGAGGAAATTGTGGAACACTTCAGGAACCGCTTGACAACCAGATTGAACATGTGTGCCATGCAGGGCGAATGACTCAGCCTTCTTATTCGCAGCGCAGAGAAGATGTTCTTTCCCATTTCCAGTTTTTGTGAAGTAAGCCATGCCCCAACTTATTTATGAATGACTTTTAGCAGTTCCTCCCCTGTGTGACTCCGTTCGCCAAGGCAAACCATGTGAAAAATAGCAGTACACCGCCGTGCCAAGCACACATGGTATGCTGAAAGGGCCCTGAGACTTGTCCGTGCAGTGGAGGCTGAGGACACGGCGGAGGTAGAGGAGGCGGAGTTGCACACTGTCACAGGACTAATGGCCTGGGAGCATGAAGGAGTAAGCGGCATGACCTGTCCAAGTTGGTGTTGAGGCTCTGCAGGAACCACATTCACCCAATGGGCCATAAAGGACATGTATTGTCCCTGACCATAGTTACACTTTGGTACACACCGACAGGCTCAAGGATTGGCCCACCTTCTGTTCCACAAAATAGTGCAAGGCTGGTACTTCCTTCTTCGCAAAGAAATGACGGCTTGGTACTCTCCACCTCGGCCCAATTGTCCTACAGTACGCTTAAAACGTTTTTGTGTAAAACACCAGCCAGTATCTATGCCCTTAAGACTTTATCAGGAACAAAAAATTACAACACTTAGATGTACATATGTGGTATGCACTTATGAGAGCAGAAAAATGCGCTACACTATGCTTAAAAAAGTATGTGTACAACTCCAGCCAGTGAGTACTTTTGGCTGTCCTTTCACAGTATCTAAGCCCTTAAGACTTTATAAGGAACAACAAGGTACAACACTTAGATGTACATATGTGGTATGCACATATGAGGGCAGAAAAATGCGCTACAGTACACTTAAAGTATGTGTACAACACCAGCCGGTGAGTACTTTTGGCTGTCCTTTCACAGTATCTAGGACTTTAAGACTTTATCAGGAACAAAATGGTACAACACTTAGATGTACATATGTGGTATGCACTTATGAGGGCAGAGAAATGCGCTACAGTTGGCTTAAAAAAGTATGTGTACAACACCAGCCTTTAAGTACTTTTGGCTGTCCTTTCACAGTATCTAGGCCCTTAAAACTTTATCAGGAACAAAATAGTACAACACTTACATGTACCTATGTGGTATGCACTTATGAGAGCAGAAAAATGTGCTACAGTACGCTTAAAGTTTTTGTGCACAACACCAGCAGTAGACACCAGTGCTGCAGCACACAGTCGCTGTGTACTACAGCCAAAATTGCACTTTCTCAATCTCCCTCCCTGTGCTTGCTAGTGCTTCTAGGCAGTATTTGTGCTTGCTCTCTAATCCTCTCTATAATAGAACGCTGTAGAAAGTGACTGGGAGGTGGATCGCTACAGTAAGAATACTTTTCTGTGACAAACTGCTCTCTGTCCAACAGAACGCTGACTTGACTAGGAGGTAAATCGCTGCTGGAAAAAGCTTTTCTGTTAACACACAGGGCTGTCTGTCCCTATCTATCTCTCTGCAGTGTAAGGATGAAGTGACTGGCTGCAATATGGTTGCTGATTATATGGGGCTGTGACATCACAGGGGTGACTGGCTGTTGATAGGCTGCATCCTGTATGTGATTCAGGGTCATCTCGCCTACCCTTGTTCCTGCCTTCCCAGGATTCCTTGCCCCATGTCCTCACATGTGGATCCGCCATTTTAGATGCCCTGGAGCCTGGACCTCACTAAATGGAGTTCAATTAAGTGATTTGCGCGATCGAATCACGGCGATATTCGCATTTGTTGCGAATGGAATTTTTCCTGAAATTCGTAACGAATTTGGATTTGTCAGATTTGTTTCGCTCATCTCTAATTGTATATAAGTATACCTTTATATCTGAACTTTGGATTTTCCTCATGCTTACATTTTTGTGTTCAGGTTTCTTGTTCTGTTCAAAAGCAAGTACTAGGTTTTGTGATGTTAAAATTTCTGTAGCCTTCAGCTCAAAAGGACAGGTCTATCTTATTTTAACTGTTATGTACTGGACTGTAAAACAGTAATATCATTCTAAAATACTATTTGTATCATAAATAATAAGTTTAAATAACAATATAACAATAACAACAATAATAAATTTTTATTAATAGTGGTAGTGGTATAATAAAAAGTGTAAATAATAGCAAAAATAGAATAATAACAACTGTAAGACTAGATTATAATTATTACTGTTATTTTAATTAGTAATAGTAGTAACAATTAGTAACTGCAAGCAAAAGTGTCTATAGTCCAGCTCACTCCCTCAGCCCGTCGCGCCAGGACCGGCGTGGGCAGCACCGACTGGAAACAATGAACAAAGGCAAGGTGTCCAGCGCGAATATCAGAAAGCAGGATGTTTATTCCAATAAAAGCTACAAAGATCAGGAGAACATGACAGGGTGACGCGTTTCGGTCCTAAGACTGGACCTTAGTCATACACAAACATACTGTGAGCACAGACCTTATATAGGTGGCCCACCAGTCAACGAACAATAATCCGTCCGCGGCAGAATTGGGCCCTCCTCCTCTTTCGTGACGCGGGGGTGACATGTAAAGCCCGGAAAAGGAAAAAAGAAAAAAAAGGAAAAGAAGACATTCATACATACAGACCCCTCCAGGGTGACCCCACTCAATTCTTTAAACGTGAATTAAGTGCACTTGTGGACCTTGGGGTTAGCCATAATATTTTCTCCAGCAAGCAGGCTAAATATATAATTGTGGAGGACCCTGTGGTCCCCATTTTCCACTCTTTACCCAAGGTCCACAAGTGCATCTTCCCTCCCCCCTCGAGGCCTATCGTTGCGGGTATATCTTCCCTAAACGAGCACCTCTGCGCCTGGGTTGATGCATCCCTGCAGCCCTTGATTGCACATATACAATATGGGATACATTAAGGACACGGGCCATGTTCTGCATATGATGAACCAGATTGAGTGGAGGGATTCATATCGGTGGATTACAACTGACGTTGTCTCATTATATTCTGTCATCCCCCACTCTCTGGCTCTTCAAGCCCTGACATGGTTCCTTATTACGTACTCTGATTATCCTAATACAGTACGTGAGTACATCATACAGGCAGTAGATTATTTATTACGCCATAATTTCTTTATGTTTGACCATCATTTTTTCTTGCAGGTGACGGGAGCTTCCATGGAGGCGAAGTTCTCCCCCTCTCTCGCCAACATATATATGTGTTGGTGGGAGAGGGGGACAATCTTCTCCCTATCCAATCCATTTTTGTCGTCGATAGTCTGGTATGGCCGCTACATAGATGATATTCTTATTATCTGGAGTTCCAGTGTGGCGGCCATACCAGACTTCTGTACATACATTAATGAGAACTCCTCTAATCTGAGGTTTACTCTCACGCATGAGGCATCTGTGGTGAGTTTTCTAGATCTGCATCTGGTGGGTGACAGAGAGGAACGCTGTGTGAGAACTACTACATATCGTAAAAAAACTGCAATGAATTCCATACTGCATGCATCTTCCTGTCACCCACCACATGTTACTCGGAACTTACCCACGGGTGAAATGGTCAGGGCCCGCAGGAATTGCCCTGCGGACCCAGACTTTAGACGGGAGAGATGTGAAATCTCTTCTCGCCTTCTAGCCCGTGGGTATCGCTCTCGAGATATAGAGAAGGGTATCAGCATTTCCTCGAATAAAAACAGGACAATGTTGATTTCCCCCTCTATGAATAAGGCACGAGGGACCCAGAAGACCACTCATTGTCCAGTGGTCTTCTGTACCAAATACAGCTTGGAATACAAACAGATATGTAACATCATACACAAATACATGCCAATTGTGTTATGTGATCCCGCCTTTCAAGGGGTGTTTCCTACAGGATACAAATGTATATCCAGAAGGGCCCCGACCATCGGTCAAAGGATTTCACCCAGCTTGTTTTCTACACAGCACAAATCGCAGCCAACCTGGCTGCGCTATACTGGATCCTACAGGTGTAGACATGGCAGGTGCGTGTGTTGCGGCTTTATGCAGAATTCGGACTCCGTGGTGTCGACCTCCACGGGCGACACTCATAAGATTAATGCATACATTAATTGCAACACATTGTACGTTGTCTATGTCCTCACCTGTAAAGATTGTCAACTCCAATATGTGGGGTGTACCTCGAATTCTCTTAAGGTACGTATCCGAAAGCACATCTCAGATATACCCCATTTCAATTCGAGGCATATATCTAGGGTGTCAAGACATATAGCTGAGGTACATACAGGCAATACTTTATCTCTCATGCTACAGGGATTGGAACGTGTCACCCCACCTATTAGGGGCGGTAATGTCAAGCCCAAACTCCTGGACCGAGAGGTCTATTGGATTTTGAGATTGGACAGCCGCATCCCTCGGGGTCTCAACAAAAGGATGGATACTATTCTTCAGTATTAGCTTCATTAATCTATACGTTATATTGGGTTACTTTTTGTACAGTTCTACCCCTGTTTTTTGTTTTATTATGTCCCCTGCTCAAAATCCAACATCATAGGTACTCAACATTATGTTTCAACATTGGTATTTATTCCTCTCATCACATTGATATTGTAATTACTTTTTTTGTCTCCATTAATAATGATGTTTGTGGCTACTCTTTTCAAACTCCCCCCCCCCCTCCCCTGGTTTCAGTTTTTGAATATTATTAGGTACGTGCTGATTCTATATGAGTATCTATATTATGGTTTCATAGGGTTTAGTCTCCTCTCTCTTTTGAGAGAGTGGTTTACTCGAAACGATATATACATTATTTGTCTTTTCTCTGATAGGGTATAATGTGATTATTAGACAATTTACTGTTCACTTTATTAATAGTGATTACAGTTTTTTCCCTATGAAACCATACTTATAGTCCATTCCTTTTATTTCCTCCCTTTGGTTGCCATGGGAGTCTTCTTAGTGAACGATTATGTGTTTTACAATTTCCTTTTTTTGTAATATTGTGGTTATATTTAAATAAAATTGTTATTTTATATTTTCTAAGAGTGTTACCCTGTTTCGTTACGTGAGGGTGACTGCCCTTTTATTCGTACCTCCTTTCCCTTTCCCCCTCCCCCTTTTTTCTTTTCTTGTCTTCTTTTCCTTTTTTTTCCTTTTTCCTTTTCCGGGCTTTACATGTCACCCCCGCGTCACGAAAGAGGAGGAGGGCCCAATTCTGCCGCGGCCGGATTATTGGTCGTTGACTGGGGGGCCACCTATATAAGGTCTGTACTCACAGTATGTTTGTGTATGACTAAGGTCCAGTCTTAGGACCGAAACGCGTCACCCTGTCATGTTCTCCTGGTCTTTGTAGCTTTTATTGGAATAAACATCCTGCTTTCTGATATTCGCGCTGGACACCTTGCCTTTGTTCGTAGTAACAATTAGTGTTGAGCAGCATAGGCCATATTCGAATTTGCGATATTTCGTGAATATATGGATGAATATTCATCATATATTCGCTAAATTTCCATATTCGTAACATTCGCGTTATATTTTCGCACATGCGAAAATTTGCATATGCAAAAACATGCATATGCAAATTTTCCCATATGCGAAAATTCGTACGCCAGTCTCACAAAGTAGTATTAGAGCCTTCTTTAGACCACACAAGCTGGAAGCAGAGAGGGATGATCATTGTGATGTGTACTGTGAAAAAAAAGAAAAGCGATTTCGCGAATATGCGATATTCGCGAATAAAATTCGCATTGCGAATATTTGCGAGCAACACTAGTAACAATAACTAATAATAATTATAAAGGTAATAACTATGAATATTTATCACTGTGCTTACCACCACCACCCTTCTTTTATTTTCTATTTTTGTTTTAGTAATTAAGGCCTCGGTATTGATAATTTAGCAAATACTTCTTTTTACTTTTCCATAAGTCATAAATTAAGAAGAAATTAAAACATTTGTCAGAATTTGCTAAATGTTATTGCTTTTATTTAAAACCATGTGATCATTTTACAATTTATATAAATTATAATAAATCCTTATATAAATTCATGCATTGGTTTTCTCACCTTTGTCTTATTAAAATTGTGATTGAACATCACAGTTAATCTTGCATAAATAATAAATTCAGGACCTTAAGATGACAGTGTGGGGCCAGTAAAAAACTGCTACCCACCTGCAAGTACAAAGTACAATCGGCAACATGAAAAAGCCATCAATCTACTACTGCAAAAGATGTTACAAGACTTCTGTTTTCTATGGAACCTAAGACAATAGTTTGATAAATAATATTTTTTCATAGTGGATGATTATAGTTCCTTCTGTAGATTAGGATCACTGGGATGGACAATAAACATGCATACATGTGTAATGCTATTGAGACCTTTGAAGAAAGGAATCCTGTTCATGATAGCCCCATTACACTTTCCCATGGGCTTCATGTAATGGCATCAGGGTCTTCTCCCCCCTCTGCAAAAGCTCTACAGTACTTCTCTACTTATGCAATAGTTTAAAGTAAAAAATGATCAGATCAGAGAAATAACACTGAGTATGTACTAGTTCATTTATACTCTTGGCAGGTGGACATCAGGTGGACATCTACTAAGTAACAGTGACAGCTTTTTTTCCCAGCAAGACCGCTAATATAGATATGCTGTTTTAGTCAAACAATTCCACTGGTTACACTAATGGCTATTACTGCGGATTAATGAGATGTTAGCTGTGCATTTGGTAGGACTTGAGTTCTTTGGGAGAAGGCAGACCCGAGTGATTATAAGATAGGGTTACCAGCAGCACCTGGGCTGTCCTCCAGGGATCCTCCTCAGCTGTGGACATTAACAGGTGGAGCTTCTCAGTGGCATTAGCTCGGTGACCTCTAGACTGAGGTCAGAGGTCTTAAGCCAAATAGGGATCAGTTTAGAGGGGAAAATTCTCTTAACACCAGTTGCTAGTACGAAATGCCAAGGACTGCTAGGGCATCAGATATTCCACCCGATGTGTAACTTGTACAAAGATCTAAGAGTTTGGTGAGTCATGAGGTTACCATGTTAACTCCGCACTCCAGATTGTCTTCGTGTTATTGATTTTACATTTTTAAATATACAGAAAAACAAAGGGCCAAATCTGCAGTGGTAAAACTGAGCAAGTAAGTATGTGCATAAGACTTATCCTTTTAGCAATATAACAAAACCATTACTCTATTACAATAATTCAAGCAGCCAGTGTCACAAATGAGAGGCATGGCTGCAAATACAGTATGTGTTCTTCAATGTACAAGTTAGTGTATGTTCACATTGAGTAATGTGAACGGAATCTCTGATCACAGAATTCTGGGAGCAAAGATTCCATCTGGCCGCCGTCAAAATATTTTGGCCATAGGACCGTGTAGCCCTGCGTCGTTACCATTTATGTCAATGCAGTGTTCACAGACTTCTGCGCAAAGAATGAACAGGTTCATTCTTTGCTGAAATTCTGCAGTGTGAACTAGTCTGTGGACGACCTATTCACACAAATGGTAATATCCACAGCAAGAATTTATGAAGTGCAATTCCACTCAAATTACCCAGTGTGAACATACCCTAACACAGATGTGTTGTACCCTGCTGGCTAGAGTTGCTCCTTAAATTAGACTCCCTTGACCCTCTAGCAGTGGATGGAGATAAGACTTCAGATATACAATTCTTCAAGGAAGAAAAGAATGAGGTTGCACTCCAGTCTTCTTTATTGTGCTTTTATTTCATGTGAAAAAGGGGTACAATTCAGCGGGAGGGAGCTACAAGTGTTTCACACTATTCAGCGCATCGTCTGGCTTACAGCTAACACGCCCCCCACCCCCAGCGCGGAGAAAGTCTCCGTCACTGGATCGGCTGCGCCGGTCAACTCGGTCACGTGATCAGCACCTCATTGACGCCGGCGCAGCCGATCCAGTGACGGAGACTTTCTCTGCGCTGGGGGGGGGGGGCGTATTAGCTGTCATATGAGTTGGATCACATGACGTCAGAGGAGGTGGCTGCATGGGGATTACCTGGGATCACGGGGTAGACAAAGAGCCTGTGCAGAGGAAACTCAATGGACCGGCACTTAATTATGAATCAGGTGAGCTTAGAAGGCAGCTATTTGAGGAGAGGTGTGGTGTCAGGTAAGTACAGCCAGATGATGCGCTGAATAGCGTGAAACACGTGTCACTCCCTCCTGCACCCGCTGAATTGTACCCCTCATTCACATGAAATAAAAGCACAATAAAAAAGACTGGTGAGTGCGACCTCATTCTTTTCTTCCTTGAAGATGTACTGCCACTGCTATTGGACTTTGATGGTCAGCACCACCACATTGTGCACACATACCTCCCCACCTGCACAGCAGATACTCCACACTGTTGCTACAATAGGACGAACAAGCCGAGTAGTGCCAGTTCACATCTTCTATGTGAGATATACAATTCTACCTATTGTATTTTGTAAAAGTCCCCTCTTACATAGTAGACATATCCAATATAGGAAGTATTGAGACACAGAACAAAGTCCCATAATGTCTAGGTAAAGGCTGAGATTATACAGTCATGGCCATAAATGTTGGCACCCCTGCAATCCTTTTCTCACAGAAAAGGATTGCAGTAACACATGTTTTGCTATACACAAAATATGTGTGTATTGGAACTAAACCAAAAAAGGGAGGAAAAAAAGCAAATAGGACATAATGTCACACCAAACTTCAAAAATGGACAAAATTATTGGCACCCTTAATTTAATATTTGGTTGCACACCCTTTGGAAAAAATAACTGAAATCAGTCGCTTCCTATAACCATCAATAAGCTTCTTACACCTCTCAGCCGGAATGTTGGACCACTCTTCCTTTGCAAGCTGCTCCAGGTCTCTCTTATTGGAAGGGTGCCTTTCCCCAACAGCAATTTTAAGATCTTTCCACAGGTGTTCAATGGGATTTAGATCTGGACTCATTGCTGGCACTTCAGAACTCTCCAGCGCTTTGTTGCCATCCATTTCTGGGTGCTTTTTGACGTATGTTTGGGGTCATTGTCCTGCTGGAAGACCCAAGATCTTGGACACAAACCCAACTTTCTGACACTGGGCTGTACAGTGTGACCAAAAATCCATTGGTAATCCTCAGATTTCATGATGCCTTGCACACATTCAAGGCACCCAGTTCCAGAGGCAGCAAAACAACCCCAAAACATAATTGAACCTCCCTATATCTCACTGTAGGTACTGTGTTCTTTTCTTTGCAGGCCTCATTCCGTTTTCAGTAAACAGCAGAATGATGTGCTTTACCAAAAAGCTCAAGACGTTTTCCCAGAAGGATTTTGGCTTACTCAAGTTCCTTTTGGCAAAACGTAGTCTTGTTTTTTTTATGTCTCTGTGTCAGCAGGGGGGTCCTCCTGGGACTCCTGCCATAGCGTTGTAGTTTATTTAAATATCGACGGATAGTTTACGCTGACACTGATGCTCCCTGAGCCTGCAGGACAGCTTGAATATTTTTGGAACTTGTTTGGGGCTGCTTATTCACCATTCGGACTATCCTGAGTTGACACCTTTCATAAATTTTTCTCTTCCGTCCACACTCAGGGAGATTGACTACAGTGCCATGGGTTGCAAACTTCTTTAAAATGTTGCGCACTGTGGACAAATGCAAATCTAGATTTCTGGAGAGGGACTTGTAACCTTGAGATTTTTGATATTTTTTCCACAATTTTGTTTCTCAAGTCCTCAGACAGTTCTCTTCTCTTTCTGTTGTCCATGCTTCGTGTGGCACACACAGACATACAATGCAAAGACTAAGTGAACTTCTCTCCTTTTCTATCAGCTTTCTGGTGTAATTTTTACATTGCCCACACCTGTTACTTGCCCTAGGTGAGTTTAAAGGAGCATCACATGCTTGAAACAATCTTATTTTTCCACAATTTTGAAAGGGTGCCAATAATTTTGTCCAGCCAATTTTTGGAGTTTGGTGACATTATGTCCAATTTGTTTTGTTTTTTTCCTCCCTTTTTTGGTTTAGTTCCAATACACACAAAGGGAATAAACATGTGTATAGCAAAACATGTGTTACTGCAATCCTTTTCTGTGAGAAATACTTAATTTTCTGGAAAAATTTCAGGGGTGCCAACATTTACGGCCATGACTGTATATATCCACTGTATGTTATGTTAATCTAAGTTCATAACCATTATGTTGAACTACATCCATAAAGAAGTTTTATACTTAGATATAAGATATCCATTATATAAACTATGGTTTAGTAGAGCTATACTTTGCTTCCATTCTACATTACAAGAAAGGAGTCCTGGGCATTATAGTTTGGAAAGGACTGCTTTTGGAAAGGACTGCTTTTGTCATGTTGACATAATGTTACAGGACAAATAGATCTGTTTACATTCAAGTCATGGCTTCCTATTATAGAAAAGGTGGGCAATAAGATGAATCCTTTAAAGGGGTACTCCCCTGGAAAACATATTTTTTTAATCAACTGTTGCCAGAATGTTAAACAGATATCTAAATTACTTCTATTAAAAAATCTTAATCCTTTCAGTACCTATCTTTTTGACTTTCCTTTCTGTCTGACCACAGTGCTCTCTGCTTACACCTCTGTCCATTTTAGGAACTGTCTGGAGCGGGATAGGTTTGCTATGGGGATTTGCTCCTACTCTGGACAGTTCCTAAAATGGACAGAGATGTCAGAAGGTCAGACAGAAAAGAAATTAAAAAAGAAAATAACTTCCTCTGGAACATACAGCAGCTGATAAGTACTGGAAGGGTTAAAAATGTTAAATTGAAGTCATTTGCAAATCTGTAGAACTTTCTGGCACAAGTTCATTTAAAAAAAATTTTTTCCCAGTGGAGTAACCCTTTAAGTTTCTGTGCAGAGTGCTACAAAATTCTGGCAACAAAAAGTTATAAGAAAAGAAATAAGTGTAAACATAGATTGGCAGACTCAGGGATCACAAAAACATAAGGTCAGGACATGTTTACAATCGAGAAAACAAAACAAACTGAGACAGAACTACATAAAATAAACAATATAGAATAAATGATTGCAGTAAACGACAACACAATATAAGAAATGTCATTGTCCATAACCTTCAGAAACTGTATGACGCTGTTATATCATCAAGCAGCCGCCCATGAGCTAGGAACTATCTTCCAACCTAACTTCCCACAATATAGACCATCCCGCAAAATGTGCTCAACGAACTTCCCCAGATGCACTTTCCAGCCCTGATTAGTGATATTATTAAGCCGCCATATTCCATGAAACTATTTTATCTTTTTTTTTTAACTTCCTTCCTCTTCAAAGTAGAGCAGCTTAGTAGAAGGAGCAGTATTCCCCAGTAGACAAAACATTCTGCAACCTGACTCCAGTGTGTGAGTATAAAAGAAGCCCTTAGAACTCCAGCCGCAGGATCCCACCATTCTAGAAAGCTTTTATTATCATGTTTGTTTTATCCTGAGCATTCCCAGTTATTGCTCTGACTCCAGAGATTTTTCCTCCTAAGACACAGAGGATTTCTTCAAGGTGAACTGGACACTTTGCAGTAAGATAAAAGGGGGCTGCTAAACATGTGTCTGGAATACGGTAGTGAAGAAATCTCCTGGATTCTCAATACTAATGAGCATCTCACCCATTCCGCCCACAACACATACTTCTGGTGTTTTAGTTTGGCTCACGGTCATTGTATGTTCGGATCAGACGTTCCTGGGACCCACAAGTTCACACACTAATTGCTGCCTACTGTTTATTTTTGTGGTTGACAACCTCTCTCTTCTCTTTGAAAAATGACTTGGAGGTTGTAATGGCCAGCTTCCACATGTGGGTGCAAGTACGCATGGCTAACTATACTTCTGATTATGGTGGATTTTGTGTAATGTGTGAATATAACAAATGATTTTTGGTATTTATAATACATCAAAAAGTGTTTGCAAGGAATTCAATTTGACACGTCTCTGCTTTAGGCCTGTATTACTTTTTACGCCTCGATGTTCATCAAAATGTGGAGTTGATTTAACAGTTTTGTGCCCTTTTAAAACCATTTTTCTTTGCTCCAATGCATGTAAAATAAGCAATGCATCAGCTTGACACGTAATCTTAATGAAAAATAAGCTATTGTTTTAGGTATACAGCTTCTATGCAGGCCGATGTGTTCCAGGTGCATGCAGCTGCTTCACCGTATTTATAGACTGCACACCCCTTGTGTGGTTTGATTCTGCACTCATGTGTGGGTCCCATAATTCTGGATAATCTATTATTAAAGAGATTAAACAATTATGAAAAAATATTGCTTCTCATTCCCCTGTTGAATTCCGTTTATTGGGTTCCTCTTAAGAAAAGTGTGGAAGCGTGGCAACATGCTGCAGCAGCCAATCAATGAGGTGTCAACCCAGGAGGTCAGTGTCATAGAAACACATCACATATCACAGAAATCATAGCTTGCCAAACCACGTTAGGTTTAGATAGGAATGGGAATAGTGGCACATGGGCTAGAGCAGTGGTCTTCATGCTAGGAGTTGTAGTTTTACAACAGCCAGAGGGCCACGGTTTGGAGATAACTGGGCTAGAGTATTAAGGGAAGAAGGTGTGGTGTCCTAGTGTGGAACACTCTTATCCACCTACCATGTCAGGCGGTTGTCACATGTATTTTTCTTTATTTCATGTACTGGTATTTTTATGTTATGTCAACTGTATCTTTGTAGGAGGATGCATGGGGTATCACATGTGCACTTTGGCCAATCATATTCTCCTGCCCTGTTTCCCCCAGGTCTGTGTAGACAGGGAGTAGTTAGTTGGTGTTAGTCTGGAGAGGAGAGTGAGTGGAGGTCCTGTCAAGACCTCTGTTGTGTGACCTGTACCTCACCACATGAGGACAGGCCCAAATGCCCAGTTGTAAAGTTTCCTGTTCCTGAGCGACATCATTCTTCACTAGGATCCTGCAGACCAGGTCATGAGCCCAGTCAAGTCTGAAGCATTGGGGAAATCAGAAGTCTCATGGCCTCATAGTGAACCACGGATAAATTGAGTGAAGATCTTCCAGCCACTCCTGTTCACATAAGTCCACCCTGGTGGTGAGCACCCACATTTGATTCCATTCAGTGCAGTAGAGAACGAAAGTGATAGTCGGATCCCAAGTCAAGTCAAGTCTACCTCAGTAAAGTCTAAATCAGTCCAGTCTAGTCACGTCAACACTAGCTAGTCAAGTCTGTCCAATTCAAGCTCAGACAAGTCAAGTTACCATTCAGTTGGAAAGGACTACAAGCCCTAGAGTGCTCGTTGATGCAACTGTGGCTCCCTTCTGCATCCTTAAGCCAAATTGCACAATTAATCTGTACTGTCTGTACTATCTTGCTGCAATTCCTGAAGTAAAGTTACAAGTACTTTCCCTAACCTTGCATTTGAGGTATTCTTTTCCTGGTGTTTGGTACCAGCAACTGCTTTACCTTGGAGTTTAGTGGTTAACACTCCTGGCGTCACAAATTACCCCACAAGTCTACATACACGCCATTAACCCCAGCTCTCTACTAAGGAAAATAGGGTATGTCCCCTGAGCTGTGAACATACATCTCTACATCAAGTACAGTGGGGCAAAAAAGTATTTAATCAACCACCAATTGTGCAAATTCTCCCACTTAAAAAGATGAGAGGCCTGTAATTTTCATCATAGGTATACCTCAACTATGAGAGACATAATGAGAAAATAATCCATAAAATCACAGACAGAGGTCAAACGTTTTCTGTAAGTCTTTACAAGGTTTTAACTAGTGATGTCGCGAACATAAAATTTTTGGTTTCCGAACGGCGAACACGAACTTCCGCGAATGTTCACGAATCGGGCGAACCACCATTGACTTGTATGGGCAGGCGAATTTTAAAACCCACAGGGACTCTTTCTGGCCACAATAGTGATTTAAAAGTTGTTTCAAGGGGACTAATACCTGGACTGTGGCGTGCCGGAGGGGGATCCATGGCAAAACTCCCATGGAAAATGAAATAGTTGATGCAGAGTCTGGTTTTAATCCATAAAGGGCATAAATCACCTATTATTCCTAAATTCTTTGGAATAATGTGCTTTAGCCCCCTTTAGGCAGCACATAGAGCCCCCCTTTAGGCATCACATAGTTAGATCCCCCCTTTAGGCATCACATAGCTTCCCCCATATTAGGCAGCACATAGTTAGAGCCCCCCTTTAGGCAGCACATAGAGCTCCCCTTTAGGCAGCACATAGATTCCCCCATATTAGGCAGTACATAGTTAGAGCCTCCCTTTAGGAAGCATAGAGCCCTTTAAGGCAGGACATATTTAGATCCCCCTTTAGGCAGCACATAGATTCCCCCATATTAGGCAGCACATAGTTAGAGCCCCCCTTTATGCAGCACATAGAGCCCCCTTTAGGCAGCACATAGATTTCCCCATATTAGGCAGCACATAGTTAGAGCCCCCCTTTAGGCAGCACATAGAGCTCCCCTTTAAGCAGCACATAGATTCCCCCATATTAGGCAGCACATAGTTAGAGCCTCCCTTTAGGAAGCACATAGAGCCCTTTAAGGCAGGACATATTTAGATACCCCTTTAGGCAGCACATAGATTCCCCCATATTAGGCAGCACATAGTTAGAGCCCCCCTTTAGGCAGCACATAGAGTCCCCTTTTAGGCAGCACATAGATTCCACCATATTAGGCAGCACATAGTTAGAGCGCCCCTTTAGGCAGCACATAGGTATAGCCCCCTTTAGGCAGCACATAGTTAGATCCCCCTTTTAGGCCTCACATAGTTAGATCCCCCCGTTAGGCAGCACATAGATTCCCCCATGTTAGGCAGCACATAGAGCCCCCCTTTAGGCAGCACATAGAGCCCCCCTTTAGGCAGCACATAGATTCCCCCATATTAGGAAACACATAGTTAGAGCCCCCCTTTAGGCAGCACATAGAGCCCCCCTTTAGGCCGCACATAGATTCCCCCATGTTAGGCAGCACATAGTTAGAGCCCCCCTTTAGGCAGCACATAGAGCCCCCCTTTAGGCAGCACATAGATTCCCCCATATTAGGCAGCACATAGTTAGAGCCCCCCTTTAGGCAGCACATAGAGCCCCCCTTTAGGCAGCACATAGATTCCCCCATGTTAGGCAGCACCACCTAGCAGCAACCTAGCTATCGCTTTCCCTATTACAGCAGGAGCAGCTTCTTTGTCCCTCCACTTTCTAAGCCTGCAGCATGTCGAATGAAGGTAAAATGGCATCCGTGCAGGAGGTAGGAGGGTCTGGAAGAGAGGGACTGCTGCTGATTGGCTGTAATGTGTCTGCTGACTCACAGGGTCAAAGTTTACCGCAATGTTAAACTATAGGGGGTGAATCGAACTTCCCATATGTTCGCCCGGCGATGCGAACGTGAACATGCTAAGTTCGCCGGGAACTGTTCGCCAGCGAAAAATTTGCGACATCTCTAGTTTTAACACACTGTTGCTGGTATTTTGGCAATTCCTCTGTGCAGATCTCCTCTAGAGCAGTGATGTTTTGGGGCTGTCGCTGGGCAACATGGACTTTCAACTCCCTCCAAAGTTTTCTATAGGGATGAGATCTGGAGACTGGCTAGGACACTCCAGGACCTTGAAATATTCTTACGAAGCCACTCCTTTGTTGCCCGGGCGGTGTGTTTGGGATCATTGTCATGCTGAAAGACCCAGCCACGTTTCATCTTCAATGCCCTTGCTGAAGGAAGGAGGTTTTCACTCAAAATCTCACAATACATGGCTCCATTCATTCTTTTCTTTACACAGATCAGTCATCCTGGCCCCTGAGCAGAAAAACAGCCCCAAAGCATGATGTTTCCACCCCCATGCTTCACAGTAGGTATGGTGTTCTTTGGATGCAACTCAGCTTTCTTTCTCCTCCAAACACGACAAGTTGAGTTTTTACCAAAAAGTTCTACATTAGTTTCATCTGACCATATGACATTCTCCCAATCCTCTTCTGGATCATCCAAATGCTCTCTAGCAAACTTCAGATGGACCCGGACATGTATTGGCTTAAGCAGGGGGACACATCTGGCACTGCATGATTTGAGTCCCTGGCGGCGTAGTGTGTTACTGATGGTAGCCTTTGTTACTGTGGTCCCAGCTCTTTGGTCCCAGCTCTGCAGGTCATTCACTAGGTCCCTCAAATACAGAGTATGTCAGTTGAGTCCCAAAATAGAAAGTTCTATATATGAATTTCAGAGCTCCATACAACTCTTCACACAGCTACAATATAACACACGTGTAGGGCAATCAAATTGCCCTACACGTGTGTTATATTGTAACATTCACTAGGTCCCCCCATGTGGGTCTGGGATTGAGGGAGGCTATCAGTGGTCTTGTATGTCTTCCATTTTCTAATAATTGCTCCCACAGTTGATTTTTTCACACCAAGCTTCTTGCCTATTGCAGATTCAGTCTTCCCAGCCTGTTGCAGGTTTACTATTTTGTTTCTGGTGTCCTTTGACAGCTCTTTGGTCTTGGCCATAGTGGAGTTTGGAGTGTGATTGTTTGAGGTTGTGGACCAGTGTCTTTTCTACTGATAACAAGTTCAAATAGGTGCCATTAATACAGGTAACTAGTGGAGGAGAGAGGAGACTCTTAAAGAAGAAGTTACAGATCTGTGAGAGACAGACAGCTTGTTTGTAGGTGACCAAATATTTATTTTCTACCATAATTTGCAAATAAATTCTTTAAAAATCAGACAATGTGGCAATAGGCAGGTTTACAAGACAGCAAATGTTCAGTCCTGAAGCAATGTAAGTAAATAAACGGCTGACTAATGTAGTTATTTTAACAGATCACATAAGCAAATAAATGAAGCATCAGCTGGTATATGATTGCATAGACAAATCTGTTTTAATCTCCTCTGCTGTTCACTCAGTGGCAGCTTTATCAGGTATGCCTGTATACAGGGTTGTATTTGCCATTAGGCACCCATGGGCCTGTGTCTAGGGAAGCATTGTTAGGAGGGGGGGGGGGGGCAGCATTGCGGTGAGTTTAAAAAAAAAAAAAGAAAGAAAGAAAAAGATAAATACTCTTGATGCAGCTACTGCCATCATGCTGTGGCCTGAAGAAAAAATTGGGTAAATCCACATGGGTCAGAACAACTATTGGTAATTTGTTGAATCCCTATGTTGATTTCACCATCTTCTGTTCATAGGAATAAGATCCAAGGTGAATCTTCAACAAAATCTGCATGTAACTAAAATATGATTTTTGCTGCTTATTTGTGACAGATCTGCATAGAAAAATTGAGATCACTTGTGGAACCACCATAATAAGGTTTATTTAGTCTAAGTGGCTAGGGTAGCACAAGCTGGAAATACAGCCCTGCCTGTATAGTTTATCACTAAAGAAATTTGTAAGAACGAGATCGGTATCAGCTGAATAACTAAAATCCATGGTCGCCATTGACTGCAGCTTCGAGAGGAACCAATCCTGCAAACTGCTGGCGAGTGTCAGCTGTAATACACAGCTGGACCCACCATATATGGGGCAGGCTCAGTCCCTGACTCTACTTCAGATTACACTACCGCTCTTCCAATATACTTGAAAGAGGGAATGCAGGAAGGTCCTAAATAATTGAATCTATTTACACTGCATTATTGTTATATTTAGTATAAATGAAATGTGAGATTCTTAGCATGACAAACCATGAGTTATCGAGGCTGTGCCAGGCACAGACCCCCCAAAAAGTTACATTTTTGTGTAGATGCTTGTACAAAAAAGTGCAGTTTGTGGGTCTGGCCTGCATCACGTTTGCTAAGTGGGTGGATAGGGGCATGAAACAAATAGGGTGTGGCCTCCCTATACACCAAATTTTCTACAATTTATACCAAGCAGGCACAAATTATAGTAAAATCTACACCAGCTCTGAGCTAAAGTAGATTTTTGAGCCTTGGATGCAACAGATTTATTGAGAAGTGTCACGATGCCGGCTGGCAGGTAGTGGATCCTCTGTGCCAGAGAGGGATTGGCGTGGACCGTGCTAGTGGATCGGTTCTAAGTCACTACTGGTTTTCACCAGAGCCCGCCGCAAAGCGGGATGGTCTTGCTGCGGCGGTAGTGACCAGGTCGTATCCACTAGCAACGGCTCAACCTCTCTGACTGCTGAAGATAGGCGCGGTACAAGGGAGTAGACAGAAGCAAGGTCGGACGTAGCAGAAGGTCGGGGCAGGCAGCAAGGATCGTAGTCGGGGGCAACGGCAGGAGGTCTGGAACACAGGCTAGGAACACACAAGGAAACGCTTTCACTGGCACAATGGCAACAAGATCCGGCGAGGGAGTGAAGGGGAAGTGAAGTATAAATAGGGAGTGCACAGGTGAACACACTGATTGGAACCACTGCGCCAATCAGCGGCGCAGTGGCCCTTTAAATCGCAGAGACCCGGCGCGCGCGCGCCCTAGGGAGCGGGGCCGCGCGCGCCGGGACAGGACAGACGGAGAGCGAGTCAGGTACGGGAGCCGGGATGCGCATCGCGAGCGGGCGCTACCCGCATCGCGAATCGCATCCCGGCTGGAGACGGTATCGCAGCGCACCGGGTCAGTGGAGCTGCCCGGAGCGCTGCGGTAGCGAGAGAGAAGCGAGCGCTCCGGGGAGGAGCAGGGACCCGGAGCGCTCGGCGTAACAGTACCCCCCCCCCTTGGGTCTCCCCCTCTTCTTAGAGCCTGAGAACCTGAGGAGCAGACTTTTGTCTAGGATTTTGTCCTCAGGTTCCCAGGATCTCTCTTCAGGTCCACAGCCCTCCCAATCCACCAAAAAGAACCTTTTTCCTCTGACCGTCTTGGAGGCCAGTATCTCTTTCACTGAGAAGACATCAGAAGAACCGGAGACAGGAGTGGGAGAAACTAATTTGGGAGAGAAACGGTTGATGATGAGTGGTTTAAGAAGAGAGACATGAAAGGCATTAGGAATACGGAGAGAAGGAGGAAGAAGAAGTTTGTAAGAGACAGGATTAATTTGGCACAAGACTTTGAAAGGACCAAGATAGCGTGGACCCAGTTTGTAACTGGGGACACGAAAGCGGACATATTTAGCGGAGAGCCATACCTTGTCTCCGGGAGCAAAAATGGGGGGAGCTCTTCTTTTCTTATCGGCAAACTTTTTCATGCGAGATGAAGCCTGTAAAAGAGAATCTTGGGTCTCTTTCCATATGGTGGAAAGATCACGAGTCACTTCATCTACAGCGGGCAAACCAGAGGGCAAGGGAGTAGGGAGGGGGGGAAGAGGGTGACGGCCGTACACCACGAAAAATGGGGATTTGGAGGAAGATTCAGAGACTCTAAAGTTATACGAGAATTCGGCCCATGGTAGAAGATCTGCCCAATCATCCTGGCGGGAGGAAACAAAATGTCGTAAATAATCACCCAAAACCTGGTTAATTCTTTCTACTTGTCCATTGGATTGAGGATGATATGCAGAAGAAAAGTTTAATTTAATCTTGAGTTGTTTACAGAGAGCCCTCCAGAATTTTGACACGAATTGGACGCCTCTATCCGAGACTATCTGTGTGGGCAACCCGTGAAGACGAAAAATGTGTACAAAAAATTGTTTAGCCAACTGAGGCGCTGAAGGAAGACCAGGAAGAGGGATGAAATGTGCCATCTTGGAGAATCGATCAACGACCACCCAAACAACAGTGTTGCCACGGGATGGGGGTAGGTCTGTAATAAAATCCATACCAATCAGAGACCAAGGCTGTTCGGGGACAGGCAGAGGATGAAGAAAACCAGCGGGCTTCTGGCGAGGAGTCTTATCCCGGGCACAGACAGTGCAGGCTCGCACAAAGTCCACGACATCCGTCTCCAGAGTCGGCCACCAATAGAAGCGAGAGATGAGTTGCACAGATTTCTTGATGCCTGCATGACCTGCGAGATGGGAGGAGTGACCCCATTTGAGGATTCCGAGGCGTTGGCGTGGAGAGACGAAGGTCTTTCCTGGAGGAGTTTGCCTGATGGAGGCTGGAGAAGTGGAAATCAGGCAGTCAGGAGGAATGATGTGTTGCGGAGAGAGTTCAACTTCCGAGGCATCCGAGGAACGAGAGAGAGCATCGGCTCTAATGTTCTTATCGGCAGGCCGAAAGTGAATTTCAAAATTAAATCGGGCAAAGAACAGAGACCACCTGGCCTGGCGAGGATTCAGCCGTTGGGCAGACTGGAGATAGGAGAGGTTCTTGTGATCGGTGTAAATAATAACTGGAAATCTTGATCCCTCCAGCAGATGCCTCCATTCCTCAAGTGCTAATTTAATGGCTAGAAGCTCTCGATCCCCGATGGAGTAGTTCCTCTCCGCCGGAGAGAAGGTCCTAGAAAAAAAACCACAAGTAACAGCATGCCCGGAAGAATTTTTTTGTAGAAGGACCGCTCCAGCTCCTACAGAGGAGGCATCAACCTCCAATAGGAAGGGTTTAGATGGGTCAGGTCTGGAGAGCACGGGAGCCGAAGAAAAGGCAGACTTGAGCCGTTTAAAGGCGTCTTCCGCTTGAGGAGGCCAAGACTTGGGATTGGCATTTTTTTGGGTTAAAGCCACGATAGGAGCCACAACGGTAGAAAAATGTGGAATAAATTGCCTGTAATAATTGGCGAACCCCAAAAAACGTTGGATAGCACGGAGTCCGGAGGGGCGTGGCCAATCTAAGACGGCAGAGAGTTTGTCTGGATCCATTTGTAGTCCCTGGCCAGAGACCAAGTATCCTAGGAAAGGAAGAGATTGGCATTCAAACAGACATTTCTCTATCTTGGCATAAAGTTGATTGTCACGAAGTCTCTGAAGAACCATACGGACATGCTGGCGGTGTTCTTCTAGATTGGCAGAAAAAATCAGGATATCGTCCAGATATACAACAACACAGGAGTATAAGAGATCACGAAAAATTTCATTAACAAAGTCTTGGAAGACGGCAGGGGCGTTGCACAGGCCAAAGGGCATGACCAGATACTCAAAGTGTCCATCTCTAGTGTTAAATGCCGTTTTCCATTCATCCCCCTCTCTGATGCGGATGAGATTATAAGCACCTCTTAAGTCCAGTTTGGTAAAGATGTGGGCACCTTGGAGGCGATCAAAGAGTTCAGAGATGAGGGGTAGGGGGTAGCGGTTCTTTACCGTGATTTTATTAAGACCGCGGTAGTCAATGCAAGGACGTAGAGAGCCATCTTTTTTGGACACAAAGAAAAATCCGGCTCCGGCAGGAGAGGAGGATTTACGGATAAAGCCTTTTTTTTAATTTTCCTGGATGTACTCCGACATAGCAAGAGTCTCTGGGGCGGACAGAGGATAGATTCTGCCCCGGGGTGGAGTAGTGCCCGGGAGGAGGTCAATAGGACAATCATAAGGCCTGTGAGGAGGTAGAGTCTCAGCTTGTTTTTTGCAAAAAACATCCGCAAAGTCCATATAGGCCTTAGGAAGACCGGTTACAGGGGGAACCACAGAGTCACGGCAAGGGGTACTGGGAACCGGTTTTAGGCAGTCCTTGAAACAAGAGGGCCCCCAACTCTTGATCTCCCCAGTGGACCAATCCAGGGTTGGGGAATGGAGTTGAAGCCAGGGTAGTCCAAGGAGGATTTCGGAAGTGCAATTGGGGAGGACCAAAAATTCAATCTTCTCGTGATGAGGTCCGATGCACATTAGAAGGGGCTCCGTGCGGAAACGTATGGTACAGTCCAATCTTTCATTGTTTACACAATTGTTGTAGAGGGGTCTGGCGAGACTGGTCACTGGGATGTTGAACCTGTTGACGAGAGAGGCCAAAATAAAATTTCCTGCAGATCCGGAATCCAAGAAGGCCATAGTAGAGAAGGAGAAGGCAGAGGCAGATATCCGCACAGGCACAGTAAGACGTGGAGAAGCAGAGTAGACATCAAGGACTGTCTCACCTTTGTGCGGAGTCAGCGTACGTCTTTCCAGGCGGGGAGGACGGATAGGACAATCCTTCAGGAAGTGTTCGGTACTGGCACAGTACAGGCAGAGATTCTCCATGCGGCGTCGTGTCCTCTCTTGAGGTGTCAGGCGAGACCGGTCGACCTGCATAGCCTCCACGGCGGGAGGCACAGGAACGGATTGCAGGGGACCAGAGGAGAGAGGAGCCGGGGAGAAAAAACGCCTTGTGCGAACAAAGTCCATATCCTGGCGGAGCTCCTGACGCCTTTCGGAAAAACGCATGTCAATGCGAGTGGCAAGATGGATGAGTTCATGTAGGTTAGCAGGGATTTCTCGTGCGGCCAGAACATCTTTAATGTTGCTGGATAGGCCTTTTTTAAAGGTCGCGCAGAGGGCCTCATTATTCCAGGATAATTCTGAAGCAAGAGTACGGAATTGTACGGCGTACTCGCCAACGGAAGAATTACCCTGGACCAGGTTCAACAGGGCAGTCTCAGCAGAAGAGGCTCGGGCAGGTTCCTCAAAGACACTTTGAATTTCCGAGAAGAAGGAGTGTATAGAGGCAGTGACGGGGTCATTGCGGTCCCAGAGCGGTGTGGCCCATGACAGAGCTTTTCCAGACAGAAGGCTGACTACGAAAGCCACCTTAGACCTTTCAGTAGGAAACTGGTCCGACATCATCTCCAAGTGCAGGGAACATTGGGAAAGAAAGCCACGGCAGAATTTAGAGTCCCCATCAAATTTATCCGGCAAGGATAGTCGTAGACCAGAAGCGGCCACTCGCTGCGGAGGAGGTGCAGGAGCTGGCGGAGGAGATGATTGCTGAAGCTGTGGTAGTAGCTGCTGTAGCATCACGGTCAGTTGAGACAGCTGTTGGCCTTGTTGCACTATCTGTTGTGACTGCTGGGCGACCACCGTGGTGAGGTCGGCGACAACTGGCAGAGGAACTTCAGCGGGATCCATGGCCGGATCTACTGTCACGATGCCGGCTGGCAGGTAGTGGATCCTCTGTGCCAGAGAGGGATTGGCGTGGACCGTGCTAGTGGATCGGTTCTAAGTCACTACTGGTTTTCACCAGAGCCCGCCGCAAAGCGGGATGGTCTTGCTGCGGCGGTAGTGACCAGGTCGTATCCACTAGCAACGGCTCAACCTCTCTGACTGCTGAAGATAGGCGCGGTACAAGGGAGTAGACAGAAGCAAGGTCGGACGTAGCAGAAGGTCGGGGCAGGCAGCAAGGATCGTAGTCGGGGGCAACGGCAGGAGGTCTGGAACACAGGCTAGGAACACACAAGGAAACGCTTTCACTGGCACAATGGCAACAAGATCCGGCGAGGGAGTGAAGGGGAAGTGAAGTATAAATAGGGAGTGCACAGGTGAACACACTGATTGGAACCACTGCGCCAATCAGCGGCGCAGTGGCCCTTTAAATCGCAGAGACCCGGCGCGCGCGCGCCCTAGGGAGCGGGGCCGCGCGCGCCGGGACAGGACAGACGGAGAGCGAGTCAGGTACGGGAGCCGGGATGCGCATCGCGAGCGGGCGCTACCCGCATCGCAAATCGCATCCCGGCTGGAGACGGTATCGCAGCGCATCGGGTCAGTGGAGCTGCCCGGAGCGCTGCGGTAGCGAGAGAGAAGCGAGCGCTCCGGGGAGGAGCGGGGACCCGGAGCGCTCGGCGTAACAAGAAGCATGGGCCTATCAATGCATCTAGCGTAGATGAGAGGGGCAGCACTTTACCTATGACCAGCATATGAATACACCAGTCATGGTAAATTCCCCCTCATAGCCTCTAGGGTTTACAGATAATGTAAAAGAAAGTGAGAGATAATAACTCACTGAGGAACAACAATCGTATCCTGAAAAACCATTTATAAATACACAGTACATCAAATTTCTTGCTAGAATATAATTCTTCCACCACATCTCTTCTCTTGGAGATTGTAACAGGTTTTCCCCTAGGATTGTGATTTGCTGCATTTACATTAGCCTCTGGCCTTTCCCTGTTGCAGAAAAGCTTGCCATGGCAGACTGTCCCAGTTATGATCTCTATATCTAAAATATACATTGTGGATTATACACAAGGAAATCGGGAGGAAAAAAATTTGCAGTGTGTAATCTATCAGGTTTAATATTCATTTTATTATTTTTTTAATCATTGGACTGAGCATAAAATCCACAGCATACTGGTGTACAACCACAAATAAAGTCTTCAGGATCCAATCCACAGCATACAACCAACAATGAATTCCTCAGCATCCAATCCACAGCATACAGCCAACAATCCTCAGCATCCAATCCACAGCATACAACCAACAATGAATACCTCAGCATCCAATCCACTACATACAGCCAACAATCATCAGCATCCAATCCACAACATTCAACCAACAATCCTCAGCATCCAATTCACAGCATACAACCAACAATCCTCAGCATCCAATCCACAGCATAGAACCAACAATCCTCAGCATCCAATCCACAGTTTACAATCAAAAATCCTCAGCATCCAATCCACAGCATACAACCAACAATGAATTCCTCAGCATCCAATCCACTACATACAGCCAACAATCCTCAGCATCCAATGCACAACATTCAACCAACAATCCTCAGCATCCAATCCACAGCATTTAACCAACAATGAATTTCTCAGCACCCAATCCACAGCCTTCAACCAACAATAAAGTCCTCAGCATCCAATCCACAACATACAACCAACAATGAAGTCCTCAGCATACAATCCACAGCATACAACCAACAATAAAGTCCTCAGCATCCAATCCACAGCATACAACCAACAATAAAGTCCTCAGCACCCAATCTACAGCATACAAATAACAATGAAATCCTCAGCATCCAATCCACAGCATACAACCAACAATGAAATCCTCAGCATCCAATCCAGAACATCCAACCAACAATGAAATCCTCAGCATCCAATTCACAGCATACAACCAACAATCAAATCCTCAGCATCCAATTCACAGTTAGTGTTGCTCACGAATATTCGCAATTCGAATATTATTCGCAATTTCGCGAATATAGCGCTATATATTCGCAATTACGAAAATTCGATTTTTTTTTGTTTGTTTTTTTCACAGTACACATCACAGTGATCATCCCTCTCTGCTTCCAGCTTGTGTGGTGTAAAGAAGGCTCTAATACTACTGTGTGAGACTGGCGTGCGAAAATTCGCATATGCTAATTTTCGCATATGCGCATTTTCGCGTATACTGATTTTGTATATGCTAATTTTCACATATGTTAATTTTCGCATACGCGGATATTCGCATATGCGAAAATAAAACGAGGAGATAACGAATATGCGAATATTCGCGAATATATGACGAATATTCGTCCATATATTCGCGAATATTCGCGAATTTGAATATGGCCTATGCCGCTCAACACTATTCACAGTATCCAACCAACAATGAAATCCTCAGCATCCAATCCATAGCATCCAACCAACAATGAAATCCTCAGCATCCAATCCATAGCATCCAAAGTGGATACCACAAGCAGTTCAGCAAACTATGGCCAATGATTGATTTAGAGTCTGTCCAATATCAGCCACAGAAGCTTGAAGCTTATCATTTCTGAGGATAGCTTGTAGCAGGAAGATCTAAAATTGTGACATATTCTATTCATTTTCTAATGACTAATTTGACTATTCCCTGACTGGGACTTTCTAAAAGCCACTTCACTTGGTTGTTAATGCTTTAGCCAAAAAATACTGACTGAACAATAGTTGGATCTTTTAGACACTGATCTAAAATTATATGAAAAAAATACTTTACTGTACATGGCCATTTCCTTTGTGTGATTTCTAAAACCATTTATCTGGTTGTGATGACAATTTATGTATGCCTTATATTGGACACATGTATAGGATTAGGATTGTCCAAATCACTGATGATCATTGTATATAAGATTGTTCATACCAACGTTCTAATCATCAACAAACTAAATTGGCAGATCGGGGGCACATGTAGGTAAATACCTTATCACTTTGTGACACCAGGGTACTGTTAGCCTATACACGGTCCGAGGTTGGAGACAGCTTTTCCTGGGCCAGAAGTGGTAATTAAAGGAAAACACCAACATCAGGTTACGAATAACTCTGTTTACTGAACAGGGTGCCGATGGTATTACACGGACAGTATGGTGCAGAGTGAGAAGATGCAACATAACCCCTTGGGAGCCCTGTTGCCTTTTAAAGATGAATAGTTGTGCATTGAATTATTTTGTGTTTAGTTGTTACCATAAACATAGATTATTCTGTAGACATTTGTATTCACCTCAATGTTTTAACCCTTCCTCCTGTCTTTTAGAATAAGTGACCAATAAGTACATATTTAACATAAGTACAAGGGATGCATTTATTATTCAGAATAAATGGACATTTGGGGACAGTTTGTTTCCATTCTAAGGATTGTGGAGTACCAGTTGATACACCTTTAATAAAAAGTATTATGTATTATACTTCAGAGCGGAATTCACTTTTCTACTCATTGTTATTATAAACAGACCACTTGCCTGCCCTAAGAAACATTCCTAAGGATCTTTTCACATGGCAGAATTTCCACTTGCGGAATTCCGCTTTAAATTAAAGCCCATACAATTCTATGTGATTCCACACTTCTATTCACACTTTGGAATTTCTGCTTCAGGAATTCCGCTAGCAGAAATTTAGAAGTGTGAATGGGAATGCGGAATCCCATAGAAGTCTATGCGCTTTAATTTGAGGTGGAATTCCGCAAGAGAAAATTCTGCTGTGTGAATAGACCCTAAGGCTAGGCTCACACTACGGAATCTCCAGAAGGAAAAATTCCATCTAGAGATTCCGAGTGATGGCTATGTCTTCTGCGAATAGATCCACCTGAAGAATGAGCACCACCATTCTTCAGGCAGAAATTTGAAAGCAAATTTTCTGCTCACAAATTCTGCTTTAAAAATTACGAAGTGGGAATTGGTGGACGAAAAACCCATTGACTTAGTAAGCAAAATTTCTGTCTGCAATTTCAAAGTGGAATTGCAGGCTGAAATTCCATTGTGTGAACCTAAGGCTAGGTTCAGACAACGGAATCTCCGGGTACAAAATTTCTTCAGGTGGAAATTTTAAAGCGGATTTTCCGTTCACAAATTCTGCTCCACAAATTCTGAAGTGTGAATTTGTGAACGGAAGCCCATTCCCTATACTATACCTTTTTTTAAGTGAAATTTCTGCCTGCAATTTCAAAGTGGAATTGCAGGCGGAAATTCCGTAGTGTGAACCTAGTCTAACAGTTTGGCTGGGTTTCTATTATGCACATTAGATAGCTTTTGTCTCTGTCGATCATTCATGTCTTTTCAGGGGGGAGGGGGGGGGAGTTTTTGGTTGTTGTTTTTTCCATTAAAGATGCAAACTGAATGGTTGCTATAGGCAACTGTGCTATTCTTCATCTACACAGATTTTACTAAATCTCCCACCTTGACTTTGCAACCAGCAAATCTGCGAATACAGCTGTGTACTATAATAAAGGCTATAATATAGAATCAGGAGACATAGAAAGTTACTCATTGCTTCCTGTACATAATTACTAAATCTAAACTGGGAAACAAAATTCAAAGTATAACATACACATTAACACAATATATATATATATATATATATATATATATATATATATATATATATGTAATACATGTCTAGAATCCTTAGAATAAATTTCTTTGTGAGCATGGAAGATCCTTCCCACCAAAAAAAGAAGAAAAAAAAAAACCTAATTTGTATTCTATGATTTAATTTGCACATAGGTTTTTAGCTTTCTGTTAAATAAGAGGTAATTCATAATTTCCTTATAATATCTCAAATCATTTTTGGGGTGATCTCCAGGCACTGTGTAATAAAAGATGTTTTTTGACTTATGGTTCCAGTGCTGCCATGACTGGTCACGGCTAACTTGGCTCCCACGTACTCCGGCCCTGACCTGCTCCTATGCACATCGGCAGGACTCACCTGCATCGGCGCAGAGTCCCCCTTGCTCCCTGATGGCTCCAGGACCCTGTATGGAGCGATACCTGCTCTGTGGTACCCCAAAACCGACGGCCTTTCTGGAAGCTCCCCTGGAACCCAGGCTAGTAATGGCAGTGGTGCCGCATGCAAAAGCGCATAAGGATGCACACAAGGTAGCGCATAGAGAGGCACAGCAGTGAGACGTTCATAACCCGGCTCCTGTCCTGGCATCAGGAGTGGAATGGGTTTCACTCACGTGCTCTTGCCAGCATCCCAAAATGGTGCCTCCTGACTCCTCTGTCATCCCCAGCTCTCCCGGCCTCACTGCCACCATGAGGGAGCCGGTGGGAGAGGCTCCCCTACTCTCTCCTCTGGGTCTGCCTGACAATGGGGCTTCTACCTCCACAGACTCACACTGCAGTTTCAGCCAGCTCACTGAGGGGAATCCCCCATCCTCCCTCATGTCTCAGCCCCCTCAAGACTTTTAAAGCGTGGCTGCTGAAGTTACAGCCTGTATTATGCCCAGCATACAGCTATCCTTGGAGGCCTCCCTGCAAGCCTCCTTTACCCAGCTGAGGTCAGAATTGATGCAAACCAATATGGAGGTGGCATCCATCCAAAATGATGTTAGCTCCTTGGATCAAGGCTACTCTGACCATTCCGCTTCCATTGCTGGCCTACAACAAGTAAACGCAAATCTGTGGGCCAAGCTAGATGACCTGGAAAATCGGTCTAGACGCAATAACCTGTGCCTTGTGGGGCTTTCTGAACAAGTAAAGGTGCTGGATTTGCAACTTGTTTGTGAAATGGAGCTATCTGAGGCACTGGGACTTGACCACTATTGCAGGGTGGAATGGGTCCACTGCCTGGGGCATGACAGGGGTGCCCTTGAGCCCAACGTAGTTTCCTCTTAAAGGGGTTCTCCACTGCCTTAACCTACTTTTGGCAGTTAGTTAGTTCTGTGGCTATATGTTATTATGGCTTTTTTTCATGTTGCTAACGGTTCTGTATGTGGTGTTTTACTTACTTTTTTTCCAGACCCGGAAGCTGGTTTCTTCATTTGCTTCCCGCCTTGCCTCGACCACTTTTTTCTTTTCTTCCGCCGCCATCTTGCCATCGGTATGTCACCGTGGAGGGTGGTGTGTTGGAGGCCGGCCTGCCCCTCGCTCCGTACGTGCCCGCCTCCCGCGCAACAGAATCCTCTGTCGTCATCAGCGCGCACCCTCCTTACTTTCAGCTTCTTCTAAGCTGAATGTGGATTGGGCTGCTATCGGCGAAGCCTTCGGGTGTCTGTGCATGCTGGGAGTTGTAGTTTTGCAACAGCTGGAGGCACCCTGGTTGCAAAACACTGCCATAGCAAACCTTCAGGAGCTGTCCAGCGCTCTGGAACTCAGCTCTGGCCACGTTAGGGTTAACAAACCCCCAGAGCGTCAGGCCCGATGCTGACATCACTATGGCACATGCGCAGATGATCCTCCGGAGCGAGGACCAACTGCGCATGCGCCCATCATGGCATCCAATTCGTCGAAAGCAGCCCAATCCGCATTCAGCTTAGAAGAAGCTGAAAGTAAGGAGGGTACGCACTGATGACGACCGAGGATTCCGTCGCGCGGGAGGCGGGCACGTATGGAGCGAGGGGGCCGGCCTCCAACACACCACCCTCCACGGTGACGTCCCGATGGCAAGATGGCGGCGGAAGAAAAGAAACAAAGTGGTCGAGGCAAGGCAGGAAGCAAATGAAGAAACCAGCTTCCGGGTCTGGAAAAAATGTAAGTAAAACACCACCGACAGAACCGTTAGCAACATGAAAAAAAGCCATAATAACATATAGCCACCGAACTAACTAACTGCCAAAAGTAGGTTAAGGCAGTGGGGAACCCCTTTAATCATCTCAGCTTAACAGACCTCGGCAAGTTTTTTTTTTAAGCTATTGGACTATAACGATCGCCAGGCCTTGCTAAGGGCATTCCGGAGATGTTCCTCTCCCCTTGTGCTTAGGGGCTGCCAGATCCTGCTTTTCAAAGACTTCTCAGCCCCGGTGGCGAGACGACATGGAGCTTTCAGCGCAATCTGCTCAGAACTGTTTCAGAGCAAGCTGAAATTCCAGCTTCAATACCTGGCTCTGCTGCGGATATACCATGATGATGGCTCCTCGTCTCTGCTTAATAGTCCCTCTGCTGTGGAGGCGGTGCTTTGCAGCAAGAGGTTATCCTTTAACCTCTGTGATCTGGCGTTCAGTGGGGTTTTGTTCTTGGGTCCTGTTGTGGCGCGGGGGGGAAGGAGGGATCACAATGTTTGCACTGACAGACTCTTTTGGAATTTAGTGATATCCCCATTCTCTTCCTTGTAGTGTGGGATTGAGTTTTGCCATTTCTCGCTGCAGTTTTTTTTTTTTGGCCGGGGGTGGGTTTTGCCTAGTCTTGGTAGAAAAAAGGAAGTCCATAGCACGGTGCTTGACACTCATTCTGGTGTCTCATGTGTGCCTTGGTGGGTCCACTCCACCAATTCTTAGTGCCCTCTGGTCATTGTTTTCTGCTTCGGTCTAGACGGTACTTTTCTGTGCCTTACATCTTTGATCCAACCAGTTGCATTGTTGGTTTTGAGTGTTGTGTGAGTGCGTGACGTGTATCGCCCTAGTGTTTTTTTGTTTTTGTTTACTCTCTCTTTTCCGTCTTCTCATTGTAGGTCAACTAGTCTCCTTTGCTTCGTGTGATCATGCAGTTAGTCTCCTGGAATGTTAAGGGCCTGAGGTCCCCCAATAAGAGAACACAGATCCTACCCACTTGAAATGTTTACATCCTGATATCGCATTGCTCCAGGAAACCCACCTTGCCGTTGCTGATGTGGTTTATATGTCCCACTTGTGGGTGGGGGAGGTGATTGGGGCCCCTTCAGTGGGAGGTAGGGAGGGCACCCCGATCCATATCAATAGGAACTTTGGGGGTGTGATGGTAAACAAAGAGGTAGATGGAGAGGGTCACTGGGTCTGGCTCCGGCTCCATATCAGATTTGAGGGTCATGATTATAGCGTGTACTGAAGTTATGCCCCCAACGGAGATAACAAGCAATTTTTTCAAGCTCTAGAGGCCAGGCTTCTGTGCAATCCCATCTCCAACAAAATTATAGGTGGGGATATGAATGCTGTGGCGGCGTCCTTGGAGGATAGGAAGGGTGGAGCGGTGGACCATTCTATTACCAGACGTAGTGACCAAATTTACTCTCGCTTTATCGAGGCCTCAGGCCTCCGGGATCCCTGGCAGTTGATGCACCCAGACAGTAGAGATTTCACCTACTATTCCCATGGTCATTCCTCTTCCCGCATTGATTATTATCTGACTTCCCCAGATTTGATGGTTCATGTAAAGAGTGCTGAGATTCATGATATGATTATCTCGGACCATTCTCCAATTTCCCTCTCTCTGTCTGATGCTTTCTCAAAGGGAGCGGACTTTCAGTGACGAAAATTTTATTGAGTCTCTGCGAGGCTGGTGGACGGAGTTCTCATGGCACAACAGGGAGCATGTTACTGACATGCTCCTCGTCAGGGAATAGTCAAAAACCATTTTGCGGGGTCGCCTATTAGCGTTCATGTTGACTGTTAAAAAGAAGTCTCTCCACCACTTTCAGGAGGCTAGTAAATCGCTGCATCTATCCTATACTCAATACATTTCCTGACCCACTACCTCTGCTTTACAGGCTTGGAAGGAGGCTAAAGTCACCTTTGGTGAGAATGCAAAAGCATGGCGTCCTTCTCCCGATTCAAAGCTGAGTTGTTTCTATTGGGAAACAAGTCTGTCTGCCTCCTTGCAAGCCTGGCAAAGGGTCATAGACCAAAGTCAATAACTCACTATTTGGCGATTTTTACACATCCCTGTACTCCTCTTCCCTGACGGATATGACATTGGGTAGGATGTTTTGGGGTTGGTCCAGTTACCCACTCTTTCTGCGGACCAATGTGCCGCTCTAAATGTTGACTTCTCCGTAGATGAGGCCATAGTACACCTCCACAATGCCAAAGCTCCGAGCCCGGGTGGTTCTCGTGGAGTTTTTTTAAAGTATTGGTTGACCAGCTAGCGCCTCCACTAACGTCCTACTTCAACTATCTCCTCCACACGGGCTCCCTGCCTCTCCACTCTAACACTGCTAATATCACACTCCTTTTAAAGCCCAATAAAGACCCTCTACTCCCTCAATCCTATCGCCCTATCTCACTCATCAATCGAGATCTTAAATTAGCGTCCAAAATATTTGCTGACCGTCTGAGCCCATTTCTTCCCTCCCTCATAGGCCCTTCCCAAGTAGGCTTTGTGCATAACCGCTCTGCAGTGACGAATATACGAAAGTTTGTTGACTGTTTTTGATAGAGTACAGCACCATACCCGGCCTGGGGAATCACCCATGTTGTTAGTGCTTTATGCCGAGAAGGCATTTGATAACGTCCGATGGGACTGGCTTGGAATGGTGCTGGACAAAGTTGGGATAGTGGGACACTTTCGTACCTTTCTAGATGGTCTTTACTCTCCCCCCCCCCCCCCCCCCCGGGCACCGGTACATACTTTAGCTATGCTTCCTCCACCTTTCTCTCTTTTTAAGGAGACACATCAGGGGTGCCCATTATCTCCCCTTCTTTTTAATTTAGCCCTGGAACTGTTTGCCCAGTTTCTGGAGGACTCTGATCTTTTTCAGAGTATCACCGTCCAACACACTATGGTTAAGCTGGCCCTTTTTGCAGACAATGTCTTAATTTTTTTTGACAGACCCAAAAGCTCATTATGATCTGTTTTGATCTGTTTTCCGGATATAAGATTAACCCGCTTAAAAGTGAGGCGCTCCCCTTAGGGGTGACTAGGCCACTGTCTCACTGGAGTTTGATGGGTATCCTCACGACGATCATCAAGTCACACATTACTTACCTAGGCATTAAAATAGGAAAGGTACCCTTTTCTCTATACACACTAAACTATCTACCTCTCTTTAAATTGATTTCAGAGGAACTACAGCGTTGGTTTCACCCCCCCCCCCTCTCTTTTCTAGGGAAATGCCATCTGATAAAGATGATCAGTTTTCCGAGACTTCTTTATCACTTGCAGACATTGCCCCTTCAACTCAAACATAAAGACGTGATGGCGCTTAACTCTGTATTCACACGTTTTATATGGGCTGGGAGACGCCCTACGATTGCATTACAGAAATTGATGCTCAGTAGAGTGGATGGTGGGGTAGGGTTCCTCAATATCCGGGGTTATTACCTGTCTTGCATTTTCCGACATGTAATGTATTGGCTTTCACTCTAATTATGTCCTGGAGGCTGACTTGGTCTTCCCCTGGAAGCTCTCGGCCTGCCTACACGCTCGCATTCCATGTCTCCCACCCCATGTTAAAAGATCCCTGGTAATATGTGATGCCATCCTGACCCGGAAGGCTGTTCGTAAAGCTTTTGGTCTCTCACATCTTCTGTCTGGGTGCCTTAACCTCTAGGGTCATCCTGAATTCCCTCAGGGCCGGGAAAATCGATTGTTCGCAACCTGGCACACGAAGGGGACTCTGCAGTCAAAGCAATTGATGCATCTAGAGGAGAAACGCTGGCTAGGCCCACAGGAATTGCTGTCTAAATTTTCTTTCCCACCAACACACTTCTTCTAGGCATTGCAATGACTATCTTTCTGCAAGGCGTGTCTCCGAGACCACTCCTCGGAGGTGTCCCCCTCTCCTTTTGAGGACATTGTGGGCCCCCAACCTAGGAAGGTGACTCCGTCGAACCTTTACAGATGCTTTAGTGACCGTTTACTCAAGATCTCCAAGAGGGAGGTGTTTACTAAATGGGAGGTAACCTTACAAGATCCCGAGGTGAGGGACAAGATTCTGGAGTGCTGGCCTAAGGTTAGGGCTAATGTTATCAGTGAGCATTGGAGGGAAACCTTTTTCAAATTAATGCATTTTGGTTATTTAGGCTTTAATCTCCCGGCCTCCCCGACTTTTCCGGATAGGCTTACATCCTGCCCAAAGTGTAACAGCCCTGGTACCAACTTTTATCATGGCATTTGGGGGTGTCCTAGATTCCAGGTGTTTGGGGAGCAGTAGTGGCTTACATTGCTAGACACTGGATAGTGAGGGTGCCAGTAACTCCTCAGGCCCATCTGTTTCAATCTGTCAATCCCGAAGTAGCTGTTGCAGCTGGATTGTGTAGCGTGCCCCGCTTCCTTCATGTCATTCTGTTGCTCATTATACTAAAGCTCAGGTGGAGGCATTTGTGCTGCCGTTTTGAAATACGGAATGGTACTGTTTAGCAGTGCTTAGCAACACCTTAGGCCCGTTGTGTCAGTGTTGGTGTTTTATGTTGGTGTGTGCGTATGAAGGATGTTCGACTAGTAGTGCTGGGACTGTGAACCTTTCTTTACAAGTATTGCTATTGGCCAACTAATCACATAAGCCCTTTTTGTTCATATCAATTTGCTTTGCTTTCTGTATTACCGCTTTATGATAAAATTTGTGAAAATTCAATAAACAAAGTTTTAAAAAAAGTTTTTTTCGATTGACATAATAAATTATGACTTGATAGATGTTTCCATGTTATAGAAATGTGCTATAAATTATAAAGTTTTCATATTGCATGCCAAAGTTCCACCCGCTTGTAAAGAAATGGCTGCTAAAAATATTCAGTAGGTGATTAGCTGAATGGTGGGTGTGAGCGACTAAGGGTGTGTATCCAAATTCACAGCTCTTCATTTCATTTTTCTGGCAAACAGCTGTCTTTCATAAAACATTGTTATTCTGCCCATTCCGTGACTACAAACACTACTATGCACGTTGATGTTATACAGCTGTTCAGAACAGATTTTTTGTTCTTTTTGAAAACTTTACAATTTTCTACAAAGTCGCCAAGTAATGTGGCCTACCATCGGTGGCAATATAAATTATTTAATTTACAATAGTTTTTATTAAACAGTTCCAAATAATAGATTTGTCTTTAAAATACTAATGGGTATTATCTATGTCAGTAGACATCTATGTAAAATTCAACTTTAGGCTATGTTCACACAGTATTTAGGTTAAGGATTTTGCGTAGTATGTTTATTCAAAACCAGAAGTGGAACAAACACAGAGAAAACGTAAATTGGAAAGATTAGATTATTTGTTTATTTTTCTGTGTCGGTTTTACTGCTGGTATCGTATAAAAATACTGAGCAAAACCCTGACCAAAATACTATTGGGGGGGGGGGGGGTTTCAAAACTGAGATTGCCTTTTTTTTTTTGTGCACTTTGTGCCACTTTAGTTATAAGGGTGTTAAAGCACACATTTTCAAAATAATTTTGCACCATGTGTCATAATTTTTTAAGGGGTCTCTGAAAAAGGACAGGCAAGGGGATGGTGCTTAAATTGCGCCACATTTTCAATGGTATGTGCCAAAAAAAAAAAACTTACATAAAGTGTGGTTCAGGCTAACAGTATATCAATTGATATAAAAAATCTGGCCCAATCTTAGATTGCCTATTCTAAGTTAAAACCAGACAGTTTTTTAATAGCGTTTTGGCAGTTTTTCTGGCGTTGCATTTTTGGCAGCCCCTTTGGCATTTTTTTTTCAAATTTGTTGGGTGCCAAAAAAAAAGATGCAGTAGGGATGGAAAAAGATATACCATACAGAGGGACCTCAAAATTTAGCCGACAATAATAAAAATGTAGAAAGGGGCCATTTAAAAGTAAAAATAATATATTTTTATAATTAATTTTGTTAAAATTTTTATTAGTAATGTATTTAATAAAGTGTGTGTGTGGGTTTTTAACTTTTTTCTTAATTTTCTTACATTTCTTTAGATAGTACTACTACTCCCAGTATGGAACACACTGTTCCATGACGAGAGTAGTAGTTCCTGTACTAATAGACAGATCACCCTGACACCTGATGTGATCGTCCTATCTATTGCAGAGATGTGGAGCGGCTCTCTACAGTGCTCGCATCTCTGCTCTGAACTCCGGGCTGGCCAGTGATGTGAATAGAATTCATATTTTCCGCCCAGAGTGATGAACGGCCAGATGGTGGCAGCCAATTCCTTCTCTCAGCGGGAAATATGAATCAGTGATGTGAATTTACGGTATATTCACATCACTGGCCGGAGTACAGAGATGCGGAGCGCAGGAGAAAGCCGTTCCACATCCCTGCAATAGATAGGACGATCGCATCAAGTGTCAGGAGTGACACCCGCTGTGATCTGTCCTTAACTGCAGGTACTACTACTCCCAACATGGACACACTCTGCTCCATTCTGGGAGCTGTAGTAGCATTAAGAGACAGATTGCAGTGAGTGTTACTTCTGACACCTGTTGCAATCTGTCTATTAATGCAGGTACTACAGCTCCCAGCATGGAGCAGAGTGTGCGCCATGTTGGTACCTGCAAATAAGGAAAGATCACAGCGGGTGTCACTTCTGACACTCGCTGCGATCCTCCTCTATAATGTATAAAGTAGATGCGAGCGGGCGGATGCTCTTCTATGGTCCCCTGCACTGACGTATATATACCTATTCATATTTCCCACAGAGAGTTATGATTGGCTGGAACCATCTGGCCAATCACAGTTCTCTGCGGGTAATATGGATTAGGTGTATATATACGTCAGTGCAGGGGACCATGGAAGAGTGGCCGGCCGCATCTATAAATTATACAGAAGGATCGCAACGGAACCCAGGGCGATTTGTCAATTAGTACAGGTACTACTACTCACATCATGGAACAGTGTGTTCCATGCTGGGAGTAGTGATACTACCTAAAAAAATATGTTTGTAAAATAGGTATATACAACAGCCATACTTTTAATCTAATAATATTCTCTATGCAAGTCTATTGGGGAAAAAAAGCTGGCAGTGCACACATTCCGTAATTTTAATGTTGGAATTACAGTGGTTTTATTAAACAGTATGTGTACTGACAGCTGATTTTCTATGTGTACATTATTGGATTTAAAGATTTTTTAACGATTTTACAGCCATACTTTGCTTTTAATTTTACATTGTGTCAACCCACCCTTATTTGTTGCTATGTATTTTTTATATTAAGAAGACAATACTTAAAAAGTGCTTAGTTACTTTACAAAATGCTATGTTTTGCAAAATTGGGTTTACTTTAGTTCATCTTCTTTTTTTTTTTTTTTTGTCTGTAAGAGTCTTGCTTCTGGATTGGGGTAAAGGAACATTTTATCATTTTAATTTCCATTGACTCAGAATTATAGTATTTTGTATAGACCAATAAAGATAAGGGTAGTTATTAAAATTTTCAGCTGTGATTTCATTGACTCTTCAAGAGAGTGTTGGTTTTAAGTGTATGACAATAAAAGTTAATTTTTATAGGTGTGGGAAAAGGGATTTTTTGCCCTAAAGCAAAAATACAAAAATACAAAAAATCTCCAATAGCAGAGAAAAATGGCCAAGGGACCGTGACTTTAAAAATGCTAGAATATGCAAACATTCATATACTACCTAGCAGAAAACTCTCTATGGCAAGAGGATTTGTGAATACCTATTTTTTTTATATATTTGGTGTATCAGTTCCAATTTGCTCTAGGGCAAAAAATCCCTTTTACCACACCTATAAAAATTAACTTTTATTGTCATTCACTTAAAACCATAAATTACAAGAATCTCAACATCTCCACCATGATTAAAATATTTCTGGTATCCTACTGTCTGCTTATCTGGCTATGACACACTGTATAATTGTAGCTAACAACTACTGTTAAGTGTTTTATGTAATTAGTACATTCATTTGTCTATGACAGTATGGCTGCATTTCACACCATCATTTTACATTTAATATAGTCCTTACTGGGTGCCCGACTTGTCAAAAGTATTTACACATGGTGTGCCCCTACTCCTCAATGCCAACATATTTTGCTTGTACTTCGGTATCCTCAGGAGTCTATGGGGGAGATTCATCAAAACCTGTTTACAGGAGAAGTTGCTGAGTTACCCATAGCAACCAAAAGGCCTCTGAAAAATTAAAGAAGTGGGCAACTCAGCTATGGGCAACTCAGCAATGTTTCCTCTTTTCCTTTTCCTCCCCCCATGAGTCTAAGTTAGTTGGTGGAGAATGAGACATAGAGTCATTGTAATTTAAATGGGCATTGTCATCAAACAAGATTTTTAATACTTAATTCCTTATGCCAAATAAATAATTTTGCAACTGGCTTCCATAAAAAAATAAAATAAAAGTTTTATGTTAGTTTTCTCTGCCGTATACTTCTGGCCACCAGGGGGTCTCCCTTCTTGGCCAGAACACATTCCGTCTGGTCAAAATCTCAGATGGTAATGCTGCTTGTAATGGCAGGAGACCAAACTCAGGAAGTGGTTCTCTGCCCTGAGCTTGATTGACAGCTGCAAAGAGCCTCACTGAAAGCTGCACAGACTAAGAGCTGAACAGACTAAAAGCTGCAAAGAGCCTCTCTGAAAGATACAGAGAGTGCACAGAGCTTGAGGTCTTCTATTCATCACAGCACTACAAAGATGTGAGGGCAGAAGTGGTCCCACAGCAGGCTTCAGTGATGTCATGCCTGCTGAGAAACGCCCACTTTCTCCTGCTGGCACTATGTGAGCAAGAAGAAAGGTAAGATACAGAGCTTTTTAAAGCTCTGAAATTGTTTCTAAGGGTGGGAGGGTTGTTTGGAGTAGCCAGAGTTAGTTTAGAAAAGTTTATTTAGTGACAGGTAGTCTTTAAGGTTTTAAGTAAATGACAGTAAAGGTAAATTTTTTACTATGAAGGGGAAAGAAGGAATTTTTTGATCTTCGGCAATTTGCCATTAGTACATATTTATCCTATGTATACAAAAAAGAAAGAAAGGTTGCTGCAGCACACTTGGTCAAAAAATGGAGGCTCTTAGCGCACTTTTTGATCAAAACGTGTCCCCCATCCACCACGTGGAGGTGGCCTCATTTCGGATGGGACCCTATATTTATCCTATGGCACCCCATAGATCCAATTGCCAATGATATTAGTTACAATACATAATAAGTAAAATGTGCTTGTAATCTGTGCACTTGTTTTTCCCCACTAATATATTAATGTGTAGAAGTAACATCAGAGAAAAAAACTACATCCACAGAAAAGCACGGCCACGAACAGCATGGTCAATAAAACTTTCAGTTCATTGCAGTTTGTTGAGTTCTTACTAGCCCTATTTCCAAATATCAGTAAGGGGACAAGAAAAAAATGCCAGAAAAACACGCCACAAAAACTGCCTCTGAATTTCCCTGTGTTTTGGCTTTTTTTCTGGCATGTTTACCTTTGTGAGGAAATTGCCTTTTTTACTCCTTTGGCAGCTTTTCACAAAGGCGGCTTTTTTGAATTTCATTGGGTAGCACACAAAAAAAAAAAGAGGACTAAAGGAAGGATATCAAAATAATAATAATTATATGTAAGGAAATAATAATAGGAGAATGTTTTACTCTTTTATTAATATTTTGTTTGTTCATATAATAATTGTGTTTTAACTTTATTTTTGTTTCAGGAACATACATACTATTTTTATGTCCTTACATACAATTATTATTATGATATCCTTCCTTCAATCCTCCTATTGCCCGGTCCCTATTGCCAGTCTCACGTCGCAACCAGAAAACCTGCATCCCGATTCAATAAAAAATGTATATTGACATTAAATAGGGGAAAAAATGATAGTTGTACAAAAAAATATTTTACACGAAATTAAACAATAAAAACATATATACAACCACCCGCAATCCACAAACCTATACCCTAGGTTTACAATCCCAGGAAGAACATCACAGAATTAATTAAACATTAATAACATAAAACACACACATAATTCTTTAATCATTTATTATTTTTTTATATTCAGATTAAATTCATATATGATCTTACCTTTTTTTTCCTTATTGCTCCCACCGGCTCTTTGATGTCCCTGCTTGCTGGTAAAAAACCCTTCTTATCCTCCACCTAAAATAAAATTTTCTTTTCTACATACAGAATTCGTTCCCTAGATATCAATAAATGCTTTAGGTACTCATTCAGTTTTTTTATTTTTTCATAGTACCCAACAAAATTATCAAAAGATGCCTATGTACATCCCCCTTTTCAATCTATTAAGTATAAAAAAGAAGAAAAAACGCCAATGCCAAACTTACATGCCAATTTTTAAACTGTGTTTTTACTGCCATAGACTTCTATGGAAGTAAAATGTCAAAATTTGGCTGAAAAAAAGCAATAGTGGATACAGGATTTTTGAACTCTCTATTAAATTGCAGGAAACATCTGGCTGCAGTGTTTTTGACCAGAAAAAAATGCCATGCCACCAATTTGGCATTTTTTTGGGCATTTTTATAAAAAAAAAATATATATATATATATATATATATATATATGTATATATATATATATATATATATATAAAATCTGGGCCATTATGATCATTTGTAAAAAGGATCAGTTTGGCTCTTGCATATGTGGTACAATCTTCAACAGGAACATGCAAATCACACATAATAAAAAAAGCCAAAAACAGTAAAAATCCCCAAAAAAGATTTTCACAAAAGATATAGGAGGTGTGCTAAATATGTGCCTTATTTTAGGCTGTGTTCACACGTTGCCCTTTTTTGTGGTACTGTTGTCATGATATCTTTACCATGATATTCCAAAAAAAAAAAGTGCAATCGTATTATGCATTATTATTGTGATCATGCAAATCAAAGTAAAACATACCAATAAGTGATTTCAGCGATTCTGGTCATTTACCGTGAGAAAAATAAGTTTAAAAAAAGGGACCTCAAAGCAGCAAAGTCAAACATGCCTCCACTAGGCAAACCAGATGGTATGTTTAGATCCCATTTAAAAATAAAGAAATATAGTTTAACCCCTTAAGGACATAGCATTTTTCCGTTTTTGCACTTGCGTTTTTTCCTCCTTACCTTTAAATAATCATAACCCTTTCAATTTTGCACCTAAAAATCCATATGATGGCTTATTTTTTGCACCGCCAATTCTACTTTGTAAAGACATCAGTCATTTTACTCAAAAATCTATGGTGAAATGGTAAAAAAAATCATTGTACAACAAAATGGAAGGAAAAACGCCATTTTGTGGATTTTGGGGGCTTCTGTTTCTACACAGTACATTTTTTCATAAAAAATTACACTTTATCTTTATTCTGTAGGTCCATACGATTAACATGATACCCTACTTATATAGGTTTGATTTTGTATTACTTCGGAAAAAAATCCTAACTACATGCAGGAAAATGTGTACGTTTAAAATTGTTTTCTTCAGACCCCTATAACTTTTTTATTGTTCCCCATATGGGGCGGTATTAGGGCTAATTTTTTGCGCCGTGATCTGAAGTTTCTACCGGTACCATTGTTGTTTTGATCAGACTTTTTTTATCGCTTTTTATTCATTTTTTTTTATGTTATAAAAAGTGACCAAAAACATGTTATTTTGGACTTTGAAATTTTTTTGCGCGTACGCCATTGACCGTGCAGTTTAATTAACAATATATTTTTATAGTTCAGACATTTACGCAGACGGTGCTTCCACATATGTTTATTTTTTATTTACAGTTATTTTTATGGGAAAAGGGGGGTGATTCAAACTTTTATTAGGGAAGGGGTTAAATGATCTTTATTCACTTTTTTTGTTCACTTTTTTTTTTTGCAGTGTTATAGCTACCATAGGGGGCTATAACACTGCACTCACTGATCTTCTACACAGATCACTGCAAAGCCATAGCTTTGCATTGATCAGTGTTATCAGCGGTTGATTGCTCTAGCCTGGATTTTAGCAGCCGGGACCGTGCGTGTATGATGCAAGCTCAGCTCCTGAGCTCGCTTCATAACCCTCCTATGCCGCAGCACCGTATAAACCTGGCGTTCTGTGGCTAGGGGTTAAAAAAACAGATGGTATGTTTAGATCCCATTTAAAAATAAAGAAATATAGTTTTAAAATACTTTTAGTAATATTTTGCAATGTCAGGTTTCAAAATGCAACATAAAATTGAAAAAAATTATTAAAACCTTTTTAAAATAACAATTTTTTACATTTTACCTCATTACAAAGGTAGTGTAAATGCAATTATGATTTTTTTTATATAAACAAAAATATAAACCTTTGTAATCTAGAATAAATCCAACACCATGCCCACTTTTGCAGAATGTGTAAACTTTAACTTTTTTTTATGAAAATTCTTTTGAAAATGTAGTGTGATTTACTGTATGTGACTTTTTTTTTTTTTTTTTTTTACAGAGTTTTGCTCCAAATGCAGAAAATAAGTGGAGGGAAAGTCTCTCAAATTGATGTCTGCATCTGGGTAAGTGCTCAGAAGCTGTAGCATAGCCAAATAATTCTTTGGAGCCCATCGACTTACAATTGCCTTGTGCCAAAAGCAAACATATATGAGGCTGACAAAATGTACAGCCCATTTTATTCCTTTCAATTCTCGTTGAGGAATATTCAACTGCGCCATAGCACAGAATTGTTCAGTGTCATCGGCGCTTCCTTACTACAAACTGCTGAAGCTTCCTGCAATAATGGAGCACCAATCAGACAAGCCGGAGGGAGGTAGGGACCCTCCACTCAGCTGATCGGGACACCACCATTCTGCCACGGTGGTCCCGATTAGCTCCTTTACTTATAGACACCACAATGAACTTTGATTGCGGTGTCTAATGGGGTTAATGCCGGACATCACCCTGATTTGTGATCTCTGGCGTTAGTCATAGGTCCCGGCTCTGGTGATAGCAGGCAGGAACAACCAGCTATGAAGCGTGCGCAGCTCCAGTGCATGCGTCATAGAACTGGATGTACACTTACATCGTTCATCCTAAAGGATATACATATACACAGCCCCATACGTGTACACAGCCTCTATATACTCATACACTGTCTCCATATACACAAAGAACCCCCATACACTGCCCTTCACACGTACACAGCCCCCATAACACATACACAGCCCCTATACACACATACACAGCCCCATACACACATACACAGCCACCATACACACATACACAGCCCCTATACACACATACACAGCCCCCACACACATACACAGCCCCTATACACACATACACAGCCCCTATACACACATACACAGCCTCTATATACACATACACATCCTCTATATACACAGCCCCTATTCACACATACACAGCCCCTATACACACATACACAGCCTCTATATACACATACACAGCCCCTATACACACATGCACAGTCCTCATACACACATACACAGCCCCTATATACAGATATGTGGTGAGCTGGGTGAGGCAATGGTGTAACAGGGTCTGGTGGTATTAACCCTTACTTGTCGTGACGCCAGGGTGAGGTTTGCTTAGTATTGAAGGTACTGCCGCCAACCGGCCCACAAACGGCAGGGATAATAAATGGAATGTCCACAGCAGAATTTATGAGATAACTGGAAACTTTAACTTGAACTTTTATGCAACAGTCTTTACAATTATACAATTTCTCTCGAGGTAACTGGGATGCAGGTTCCTCACAGGCTTTGCTGGCATTTGTAGTAATGCCAGCCAGGATTGATAGGTTGCGCTTTATAACTCACGGTTTTAGTGGCAGCTGATTCTTTAGGCTTTGGCCTAGTTGAGATGAATGAAGATATGCTGTTTGTGCTTGCTTGATAGTCCGGAACTAAGAGAGAGAAATTAGTGGCTACAGCCCCTTATATACTAAGGAGGCTGGACTAAGCTCATTGGCCAGCAAACCTGTAGGTCCTGAACCCAGTGAACTCTGGGTACATCAAATGAACCAGGAAGGTCCTTAAACCTCCGTACATTCACAACTGTAGATCATATGACCTAGGAAGGTCCTATACATTTATTTTACCTATACATTAAATAATATACATATAAACACAATTATATGAGGTGACCAATGGGGCAAGCCCTGCAGGAGAGCCCTGTGGAGATGGAGCCCCTCATACTCACATACACAGCCCCTATACACACATACACAGCCCCCATACACACATACACAGCCCCATACACACATACACAGCCCCCATACACACATACACAGCCTCTATACACACATACACAGCCCACTCACACACATACACAGCCCCTGTACACACATACACAGCCCCCAAACACACATACACAGCCTTTATTTACACATACACATCCTCTATAAACACAGCCCCTATAGACACATGCACAGCCCCTGTACACACATACACAGCCCCTATACACACATACACAGCCTTTATACACACATGCACAGCCACTTTATCAGTGGTTCTCAACCTTTTTGCCTGAGTACCCCTTGACAGCCCATTCCCAAAAAATTGTACCCCCATATTAGAGACATTTTGTATTGATTATAGTATAATTCATATGCTTTACTTTCCTCTATAGCAGGCCCCCTGTTCCTCTCCCTATATCCCCAATCCCCTGATTTACAGGTGACATCTTCTCTAACCAGAGTTTTTTACCGCCATTAAGATTTCTCCCATACAAGACTTCTCCACAGAACCAGCCAAGCAAACATTTTAGGCTCCTTTCTGCAGTACAATACTCACCTATTTACAAACTCCCCATGTTTTTTATTGTCACACACAGTAATAATACCCACTTTGTGTCCCCATAAAATTGTTAGGCCCCCTCTGTGCCCCCAAATATAGCTGTAAGCACCCAAACTGCCCCTATATATAGTTGTAGGCCACCATACTGTCTCCTCTGGTCTGAGGACTTATTGCTATGGCTCATAGCAGTAGGTCCCCGGTCTGCATTGGCAGTGGAGCAACAATGCTGATGGTAGTTACTGCCCACAGCAGCCCAGTACCCGCGCATCCCCCTTGCTGTCCTCCTGCTCCGCTCCTCGGTGCAGTGACGTCAGCCTACCATTTCTTTCAAAGTGGTCCAGACCAATAACCAGTGGCTGTGGCTGCTCTATATACACATACACAGCCCCAATACACACATACACAGCCCCCTTACACACATACACAGCCCCCATACACATATACACAGCCCCCATACACACATACACAGCCCCATACACACATACACTGCCCACATACACTGCCCCTATATACACACACCCATAATGCACACATACACTGCCCCATATAGTTAGTACCTGTGTGCAGTGTAGCCGGCTGCTCTGCTCCTCGGGCGCCGGGCAGAGAGAGGAGGGACACGTGGGCCAACATCACTGGCCGGCTGCTACCAGCAGGGACCGCACCAGCTGCAGCCACTGCCATCAGTGTGCTGCCCTCCAGACGGTGCTCCGCTCTCACTCCAGCCCCCGATCCAGACCACAGACAGGGTAGGGCTGGTCGGGCCTCATTAATTAAAAATAAATGAAAGTGAAAGCGATGGGCCCCCTCTCTGGTGTGACTGACTCCCTGGTGTAAAAAAAAAAAAAAAGCTAAGAAATAGTTATAGGGGTTCTCTGGTGCTTACACATCTTTTCCCCTATCCAAAGGATAGGGGATAAGATGCCTGATTGCGGGAGTCCTGCCGCTGGGGACCCCCGGGATCTTGCACGCGGCACCCCGTTTGTAATCAGTCCCCGGAGCGTGTAATCAGTCCCCGGGCCGGCGGCGTGTGATGTCACGCTCCGCCCCTCAATGCAAGCCTACGGGAGGGGGCGTGACAGCTATCATGCCCCCTCCCGTAGGCTTGCATTGAGGGGCGGAACATGATGTCACACGGGGGCGTAGGCATGACGTCACACGCCGCCGGCGAACACGCTCCGGGGACTGATTACAAACGAGGTGCCGCGTGCATGATCCCGGGGGTCCCCAGCGACGGGACTCCCGCGATCAGGCATCTTATCCCCTATCCTTTGGATAGGGAAAAAGATGTGTAAGCACCGGAGAACCCCTTTAATAAATTAACCCCTTCCCTAATAAAAGTTTGAATCACCCTACTTTTCCCATTTAAAAAATTTTTTTACAAAAATAAACATATGTGGTATCACCACATGCGTAAATGTCTGCACGGTCAAGGGCATATACGTAAAAAATTCCAATGTCCAAAATTGTGTATTTTTGGTTCCTTTGTACACAATAAAAAAAACTTGTAAAAAGCGATCAAAAGTCCCATAAAAAAAATGGTTCAGAGAAAAACTTCAGGTAATGGCGCATTAGCATTAGCTACAGCCCCGTATATGGAAATTTTTTTTTTTTATAGGAATCAGAACAGGTTAATGTTAAACATTCAAATTTTCACACAAAAAGTTATATTTCTTTAACCCCTTAAGGACCAAGGGCGTACAGGTACGCCTTTGCTCCCTGGTACTTAAGGACCAAGGGCGTACCTGTACGCCCGTGGGAATTTCGGTCCCCGCCGCGCGCCGGGCGGGGATCGCGCCGGGGTGACTGCTGATATCTATCAGCAGGCACTCCGCGCAAATGCCCAGGGGGGTCATTAGACCCCCCCATGTCGGCGATCGGCGCAAATCGCAAGTGAATTCACACTTGCGATTTGCGCCGATTCCGGGTCATACGGGTCTATGGTGACCCGGTGACCCGGAATAGAAGGGGGATCGTGGGTGTACTAGACACCCACGATCCCCCTGTAGCGATAGGAGTGAGGTGGTAGGGTTGCCACCCCTCCTATCTCTGCTATTGGTGGTCTAGACGCGACCACCAATAGCAGATCGGGGGCGGAGGGGTTTACTTTCGGTTCCCCGTCCTGCCCACCCACAATAGGCGGGGCAGAACGGGGAAACCGACAGGGACCGAACACCGAAGATCCACTTACCCATCGGCGACGGCAGCGGGCGACGATCGGCGTAAGAAGAGGACGGCGACGCAGCTCCCTGGATCCAACGGAAGCCGGTGAGTTACTTAGCAACATCTGGAGGGCTACAGTCTGAGACCACTATAGTGGTCTCTAAACTGTAACCCTCCAGATGTTGCAAAACTACAACTCCCAGCATGCCCAGAGAGCTGTTTAGGCTTGCTGGGAGTTGCAGTTTTGCAACAGCTGGAGGTCTACAGTTTGAGACCACTGCAAAGTGATCTCTATACTGTGCACTTCCAGATCTTGCAAAACTACAACTCCCAGCATGCCCAGACAGCAGTTTGCTGTCTGGACATGCTGGGAGTTGTAGTTTTGCAACATCTGGAGGTCCACAGTTTGGAGACCACTATGCAGTGGTCTCTAAACTATAGCTCTACAGATGTTGCAAAACTGCAACTCCCAGCAAGCCTAAACAGCTCTCTGGGCATGCTGGGAGTTGTAGTTGCGATCCCTCCACCTGTTGCATAACTACATCTCCCAGCATGCCTTTCGGCGATCAGTACATGCTGGGAGTTGAAGTTTTGCAACAGCTGGAGGCACACTGGTTGGAAAATACTGAGTTAGGTAACAGAACCTAACTGAAGGTTTTCCAACCAGTGTGCCTCCAGCTGTTGCAAAAGTACAACTCCCAGCATGCACGGTCTGTCAGTACATGCTGGGAGTTGTAGTTTTGAAACAGCTGGAGGTTTGCCCCCCCATGTGAACGTACAGGGTACATTCACACTGGCGGGTTTACAGTAAGTTTTCTGCTTCAAGTTTGGGCTGTGGCAAATTTTTCACCGCAGCGCAAACTCCTAGCGGTAAATTCACTGTAAACCCGCCAGTGTGAATGTACCCTAAAAACACTACACTACACTTACACATAATAAAGAGTAAAACACAACATATACACCCCCTTACACTGTCCCCCTAATAAAAAATAAAAAATGTATTGTACGGCAGTGTTTCCAAAACAGAGCCTCCAGCTGTTGCAAAACAACAACTCCCAGCATTTCCGGACAGCCACTGACTGTCCAGGCATGCTGGGAGTTTAGCAACAGCTGGAGGCACCCTGTTTGGGAATCGCTGGCGTAGAATACCCCTATGTCCACCCCTGTGCAATCCCTAATTTAGTCCTCAAATGCGCATGGCGCTCTCTCACTTCGGAGCCCTGTCGTATTTCAAGGAAACAGTTTAGTGCCACATATGGGGTATCTCTGTACTCGGGAGAAATTGCGTTACTAGTTTTGGGGGCTTTTTTTCCTTTTACCCCTTATGAAAAAGAAAAGTTGGGTCTACACCAGCCTGTTAGTGTAAAAAAAAAATTTTTTTTACATTAACATGCTGGCGTTGTCCTTTACTTTTTATTTTCACGGGAGGTAAAAGGAAAAAAAGACCCCCAAAATTTGTAACGCAATTTCTCCTGAGTACGGAAATACCCCATATGTGGGCGTAAAATGCTCTGCGGGTGCACAACAAGGCTCAGGAGTGAGAGCGCACCATGTACATTTGAGGCCTAAATTGGTGATTTGCACAGGGGTGGCTGATTTTACAGCGGTTCTGACATAAGCGCAAAACAATAAATACAGACATGTGACCCCATTTTGGAAAAGACACCCCTCACGGAACGTAACAAGGGGTATAGTGAGCCTGAACACCCCACAGGTGTTTGACAAATTTTCATTAAAGTTGGATGGGAAAATGAAAAAAAAAATTTTTTTTCACTAAAATGCTGGTGTCACCCTAAATTTTTCATTTTCACAAGGGAAAATAAAAAAAAAGCCCCCCAAAATTTGTAACTCAATTTCTTCTGAGTAAGAGCATACCCAATATGTGGATGTAAAGTGCTCTATGGGTGCACTACAATGCTCAGAAGAGAGGGTGCGCCATTGGGATTTTGAAGATAAAATTTGTCCGGAATTGAAGGCCACTTGTGTTTACAAAGCCCCCATGGTACCAGAACAATGGACCCCCCCATATGTGACCCCATTTTGGAAACTACACCCCTCATGTAATGTAATAAGGGGCGCAGTGAGCATTTACGCCCCACAGGTGTCTGACAGATTTTTGGAACAGTGAACCGTGAAAATAAAAAATGTAATTTTCCATTTGCACAGCCCACTGTCCCAAAGATCTGTCAAACACCAGTGGGGTGTAAATGCTCACTGCACCACTTATTAAATTCTGTGAGGGGTGTAGTTTCCAAAATGGGGTCACATGTGGAGGGGGTCCACTGTTCTGGCACCACGGGGGGCTTTGTAAATGCACATGGCCCCTGACTACCATTCCAAACGAATTCTCTTTCCAAAAGCTCAATGGTGCTCCTCCTCTTCTGAGCATTGTAGTTCGCCCGTAGTGCACTTCAGGTCCACTTATGGGGTACCTCCATACTCAGAAGAGATGGGGTTACAAATTTTGGGGGGTATTTTCTGCTATTAACCCTTGCAAAAATGTGAAATTTGGGGGGAAACACACATCTTAGTGAAAAAAATATATATATTTTTTTACATATGCAAAAGTTGTGAAACCCGTGTGGGGTATTAAGGCTCACTTTATTCCTTGTTACGCTCCTCAAGGGGTCTAGTTTCCAAAATGGTATGCCATGTGTTTTTTTTTTTGCTGTTCTGGCACCATAGGGGCTTCCTAAATGCGACATGCCCCCCGAGCAAAATTTGCTCTCAAAAAGTCAAATATCACTCCTTCTCTTCGGAGCATTGTAGTTCGCCCGTAATGCACTTCATGCCAACTTATGGGGTGCCTCCATACTCAGAAGAGATGGGGTTACAAATTTGGGGGATATTTTCTGCTATTAACCCTTGCAAAAATGCGAAATTTGGGGGGAAACACACATTTTAGTGAAAAAAAAAATTTTTTTTTTTTACATATGCAAAAGTCGTGAAACACCTGTGGGGTATTAAGGCTCACTTTATTCCTTGTTACGTTCCCCAAGGGGTCTAGTTTCCAAAATGGTATGCCATGTGGGTTATTTTTGCTGTTCTGGCACCATAGGGGCTTCCTAAATGCAACATGCCCCCCAAAAACCATTTCTGAAAAACGTACTCTCCAAAATCCCCTTGTCGCTCCTTCGCTTCTGAGCCCTCTACTGAGCCCGCCGAACACTTTACATAGACATATGAGGTATGTCCTTACTCGAGAGAAATTGGGCTACAAATACAAGTATACATTTTCTCCTTTTACCCCTTGTAAAAATTCACAAATTGGGTTTACAAGAACATGCGAGTGTAAAAAATAAAGATTGTGAATTTTCTCCTTCACTTTGCTGCTATTCCTGTGAAACACCTAAAGGGTTAAAACACTTACTGATTGTAATTTTGAATACTTTGGGGGGTGTAGTTTTTATAATGGGGTCATTTGTGGGGTATTTCTAATGGGAAGACCTTTTAAATCCACTTCAAACCTGAACTGGTCTCTGAAAAAAAGCGAGGTTCAAAATTTTGTGAAAAATTGGAAAAGTGCTGCTGAACTTTGAAGCCCTCTGGTGTCTTCCAAAAGTAAAAACACGTCAATTTTATGATGCAAACATAAAGTAGACATATTGGAAATGTGAATAAAATAAAAAAATATTTTGAATATCCATTTTCCTTACAAGCAGAGAGCTTCAAAGTTAGAAAAATGCAAAATTTTCAAATTTTTCATCAAATTTTGGGATTTTTCACCAAGAAAGGATGCAAGTTACCACAAAATTTTACCACTACGTTAAAGGAGAATATGTCACGAAAAAACAATCTCGGAATCAGATTGATAACTAAAAGCATTCCAGAGTTATTAATGTTTAAAGTGACAGTGGTCAGATGTTCAAAAAACGCTCTGGTCCTAAGGTGTAAAATGGCCTGGTCCTTAAGGGGTTAAAACAAGTAAAACAAAATCAAACCTATATAAGTTGGGTATCATTTTAATTGTTCGGACCTACGGAATAAATATAAGGTGTCATTTTTACCGAAAAGTGCACTGCGTAGAATCAGAAGCCCCCAAAAGTTACAAAATGGCAGGGTTTTTTTTTTTTTAAATTTGCCTCACAAATATTTTTTTTCTGGTTTCGCAGTAGATTTGGTGGTGAAATGATTGATGGTATTAAAAATTTAAATTGGTGGTGCAAAAACAAGCCCTCATATGGATCTGTAGGTGGAAAATTGAAAGCATTATGATTTTTAGAAGGGGAGAAGGAAAAACGAAAGGGAAAAAATGAAAAATGGCCCTGTCCTCAAGGGTTTAATAGTGACACAGTATACAGTGCATAAATTGTCATACAGTATATAGTACATTAATGGCGCCACAGTATATAGTGCATTGTTAAAGGCACAGTATATTGTTCATTAATGGTGGTGCAGTATATAGTGCAATAATGGGAGCACAGTATGTATTTCATTAATAATAGCACAGTATATAGTTTATTAATGGTGACACAGTATATAGTGCATTATTGGTGTCACTGTATATAGTTCATGTAACGGCAGTGGTGAAGTGGATCCGCTGAACCTGTGAGGATGATGGCATGGGCCGTACCAGAGAGAGAGTCTAAGTTGCCGCTGGTTTTCACCAGAGCCCGCCGCAAAGCGGGATGGACTTGCAGTGGCAGGAGGCACCCTGATACGACTTGTCCACACAGGCAGCTGAGGTGTAATGTGGCACAGGAAGGATGAGGCAATAACGAAGTCAGGACAGACAGAAGGTCAGGGCAAGCGGCGCAGGTGCAAGGTCAAGAACGTAGCTAGGAGGTCTGGTACACAGTAAGACACTAGACAATCAGGAACGCTTTCTCTTAGGCTAGTGAGCACAAAGATCCAGCAGGGAACAGGAGGAAGTGCAAGGTTAAATAGGGTCAGTTCCAAGGAAACACCAATCAGTGGCATGCGCGCGCCGGCCACCAGGGAGGACAGATGAAGCAGGAAGAAAGAACCGTCTCCCTCTGACAGTCTTGGTGGCCAGAATCTCCCTAACCTCAAACACATCAGAAGCACCGGACACCGGAGAAGGTGAAACATCCCTCTGGAAAAAACAGTTAAGAACAAGAGGCTTAAAGGGGTACTCCACTGGAAAAAAAAAATTCTTAAATCAACTGGTACCAGAAAGTTAAACAGATTTGTAAATTACTTCTATTAAAAAATCTTAATCCTTCCAGTACTTATGAGCTGCTGTTATGATCCACAGGAAGTTCTTTTCTTTTTGAATTTCCTTTCTGCCTGACCACAGTGCTCTCTGCTGACACCTCTGTCCATATCAGGAACTGTCCAGAGTAGAAGCAAATCCCCATAGAAAACTATCCTGCTCAGGACAGTTCCTAAAATGGACAGAGGTGTCAGCAGAGAGCACTGTGGTCAGACATAAAGGAAATTCAAAAAGAAAATAACTTCTTGTGGAACATATAGCAGCTGATAAGTACTAGAAGGGTTAAGATCTTTTAATAGAAGTAATATACAAATCTGTTTAACTTTCTGGCACCAGTTAATTTAAAAGAAAATGTTTTCCAGTGGAGTATCCCTTAAAGGAGGGAAACATGGAAGGGGTTCGGGATGCAAAGGGAAGAAGGCAGGCAGAGTTTGTAAGACACTCGGTTAATACGGCCTAGAATTTTGTAGGGACCAAGAGTCCAGTTTGTAACTGGAAATCTTTAAATGAACAAATTTGGCAGACAGCCAGACTTTATGTCCAGGAGAAAAGATCGGAGTTGGTCTTCTTATTTTATCGGCCTGTGACTTCAAGAGGGTTGAGGCATGTACTAAGGAATGCCGGTTTTCCTGCCAAATAGCCATAAAGTCCTAAACCTGAACATCCATGGCAAGTAACCCAAAAGAAGCTGGTAGAGGAAGAGGAGGGCGAGGATGGCGGCCATAGACTATAAAGAATGGTGATTTTCTTGTAGCCTCAGAATCACGGTGATTATAAGAAAACTCCGCCCAAGGAAGAAGTTTGGCCCAATTGTCCTGTCGTGCAGAAACAAAGTGCCAGAGATAGTGTCCCAAAATCTGGTTCACCCTCTCTACCTGGCCATTGGTCTGTGGGTGGTATGCAGTAGAAAAGTCTAACTTGACTTTGAGGTGAGAACAGAGGGCCCGCCAGAACTTGGAGACAAACTGAACCCCTCGGTCAGAGACAATGTGTAACAGTAAACCATGTAAACGGAAAATATGCCGGAAGAATTGATCCGCCAGCTGCGGAGCAGAGGGAAGTCCAGGCAAAGGAACAAAATGGTACATTTTGGAGAAACTATCTGTGACAACCCATATAACCATGTTGTTAGAAGAGGGTGGTAGATCAGTGATCTTTGCCATGGCAATGTGTGTCCAAGGACACTCCGGAATGGGCAGAGGTTGTAGTAGACCCACAGGTCTAAGTGACGCCATCTTGTCACGGGCACAGGCAACACAGGAACGGCCAAAATCTGAAACTTCTCGCTTCAAATTCGGCCACCAATAATGTCGGGAGATGAGCTGTGTGGACTTTCGTATTCCCTGGATAAAGAAGTATAGAAGAGTGTCCCCAATTCAATACCTTAATTCTAAGGCGTGATGGCACAAAAGACCTACCTGGTGGAACTTGCTGTAAGTCAAGAGGAGCGACTGAGCTCAAACGTTAAGGAGGCATGATGTGCCGAGGGGAGGTGTCCAGACCCACCACATCAGAAGCCCTGGAAAGATCATCGGACTCAATTTTCTTATTTGCAGACCGAAAATTAATAAGAAAATTGAATCTGGAGAAGATAAGAGACCACCTGGACTGACGGGCATTCAGATGCTGAGCGGACTGAAGATACAAAAGATACTGACTGGATGAGAAGATCCCTCCAGCAGATGACGCCATTCTTCCAGGGCGAGCTTAATGGACAAAAGTTCATGGTCTCCAATTGAATAATTCCTCTCGGCAGGTGAAAAGGTCTTGGAGAAAAACCCACAAGTCACAGTTTTACCCCTTGAAGTCTTTTGGGTCAGTATAGCTCTGGCTCCTACAGAAGAGGTATCTACTTCGAGGAAGAAGGGTTTTTCTGGATCGGATCTCGACAAAACAGAGCAGAGGCAACTGCCGATTTCAGTCGGGAGAAAGCTTCTTCGGCCTCAGGAGGCCAGGATTTGGGGTTCCCATTCTTCATAGTGAGAGCCACAATTGGTACAACCAATGAGGAAAAGTGTGGTATAAACTGTCGATAATAATTGGCGAACCCCAGAAAGCCCGCAGGCCAGAAGGTCGAGGCCAGGTAGGAACCGAAGACAGCTTATCGCGGTCCATCTGGAGGCCTTGGTTAGAGACAATATATCCAGCAAACAGAAGACTTGTCTTCTCAAAGAGGCATTTCTCGAGTTTGGCGTAAAGGCGATTATGCTGTAGGCATCGTAGGACCGGACGCACATGTGTGCGATGGACCTCCAAGTTGGGAGAGAAGATCAGGTTATCATCCAAATGCACCACGACACAAGTGTAGAGAAGATCACAGAAGATGTCATTGATGAATTCTTGAAAAACGGCCGAGGCATTACAGAGACCAAATGGCATCACAAGGTACTCGAAGTGTCCATCACAGGTATTAAAGGCCGTCTTCCATTCATCTCCTTCCCGTATTGTGATGAGGTTGTACACTCCTCGCAGATCAAGTTTGGAGAAGACCTTGGCACCCCGCAGGTGATCAAAGAGCTCAGAAATCAAAGGTAAGGGGTACTGATTCTTGATAGTGATCTTGTTAAGTCCCCAGTAATCAATACAAGGGCGGAGAGACCCATCCTTCTTTTCCACAAAGAAGAATCCTGCAACGGCAGGGAAGTAGGACTTCCAGATGAAGCCCTTCTGGAGATTCTCCTTGATGTATTGAGTCATGGCTTGCGTCTCGGGAACAGATAAGGGGTAGATTCTTCCCCGAGGAGGCGAAGTCCCTGGCAGAAGGTCAATCGGGCAGTCATAGGGATAGTGTGGAGGAAGACTTTCAGCCTTTTTTTTCTCAAAACACATCTGCAAAGACCTGGTTAGGAACAGACATAGATGAAGGAGGTAGAGAATACTTAGACTGTGGTGATGCCAGACAGCGTTTTTGGCAGACAGGTCTCCAGCGAATGACTTCAGCAGTTTGCCAGTTGAGAACTGGGGTGTGACGTTGAAGCCAGGGAAGACCGAGGAGAAGCTCCGAAGTAAAATGAGGAAGCACATAGAACTCGATATTCTCTTTGTGTAAAGCACCCACTTGCAACAAAAGTGGTTCAGTGCCGAAGTGCACAGCGCATTTCAATCATTCACCATTGATGGAGGTAAATGTATAAAGGCTTGACAAGCCGTGTCACTGGAAGACGGTGCTCGTGGACCAGGGAAGCGTTGATAAAATTTCCTGCAGAAAATGAATCCAGGAAGGCAGAGGCGTGGAACGAAGCTCCTGCAGAGGTGAGTAATAAAACTGGCATAATCAGTCGAAGAGAGGGAGAACTCACACCTAGAGACGCCTCTCCCACATGTCCTAGGTGCGTGTATTCCCTAAATGAGGTTGCCATAGAGGAAAATTTTTGAGGGAATGTTCCAGCCTGGCACAATACAAGCACAAGTTCTCTTCACGTCGACGGGACCTCTCTTGCTGGGACAAGTGGGCACGGTCCACCTGCATAGCCTCTTCGGCATTAGCCAACGTTAGTGGATGAGGTGGCCGCTGGAACACAGGCGCCTATTGGGGAAAACGACATGTCCGAACTGGTTCACGTTCTTGGCGAAGTTCCTCCTGCCTCTCAGCAAAATGCACATCGATGCGAGTGAACAAGAGAATGAGCTCACTGAGAGAAAATGGAGGATCTCGTGCAGCGAGAGCATCCTTAAATCTACTGGAAAGTCCTTTTTTAAAGGTAGCACACGGAGACTCATCATTCCAGGCCAATTCGGAGGCAAGAGTGCAGAACTGGACCGCGTAGTCACCAACAGTAGAGCCCCCTTGGCGGAGGTTCAGTAGTGTGGTGTCGGCAAAGGAGGCCCGTGCAGGCTCTTCAAAGAAACTGCGGAATTCTGAAAGGAAGATGCAGACACCGGAGGAGCCACTGGAACCACTCTTCACGTCGGCGGGACCTCTCTTGCTGGACAAGTGGGCACGGTCCACCTACATAGCCTCTTCGGCAGGAGGCAACGTTAGTGGATGAGGTGGCCACTGGAACACAGGCGCCTATCGGGGAAAACGACGTGTCCGAACTGGTTCACGTTCTGTAGCACACAGAGAGTCATCATTCCAGGCCAATTCGGAGGCAAGAGTGCAGACCTGGACCGCGTAGTCACCAACAGTAGAGCCCCCTTGGTGGAGGTTCAGTAGTGTGGTTTCGGCCGAGGAGGCCCGTGCAGGCTCTTCAAAGAAACTGCGGAGTTCTGAAAGGAAGGACAAACGTAACTTGGAGCCAATGGAAGCTATGGAAGCTGCAGACACCGGAGGAGCCACTGGAACAGGTGGAGTCTGTTGCGGCTGTTGAGCAGAGAGGAAGTGATGCATCATTGCGGATAGCTGATTTAGCTGTTGCACTTGTTGCACAATCGGAAGAGATTGTTGAGCCACTAAGGCAGATAGATCGACAACCTTCGGCAGAGGCACCATGGGTAACGGCAGTGGTGAAATGGATCCGCTAAACCCACTAAAGCTGCCACTAGGTGTCTCCCTACTTGTCCAGAACACATTTCCCTCTATCTCTCGGAAAGACTTTCCCTCTTTCTCTTGAACAGTACAAAATAGTTATACATGGCAACCTGTCCATGTAGACCGCAACTTTTTTGTACCATGCCCGTGTTTTGCGCATGGCATTATATGGCTTGAGGACTTGATCAGGAAGATCAACTCCCCCCATATACTGATTGTAGTCCAGAACACAATCGGGCTTGAGGACCAGTGCCACGGTGCCTCGCACAGAGACAGGGGTGCTGCCATTCCCATGAATTGTCTACAGCATAAGGACATCCCTGTTGTCCTTATACCAGACCAGCAACAGTTTTTCATGGGTAAGGGCACGGGACTAAACCTGGGGGACAGGAGTATGCATAGGATAAGAAGGAAGGCTTCTTTGATTCTTCCGGACATTCCCACAAGCGACCGCGGATCTGGCAGCGAGGGATGTGAAGAGAGGGATACTAGTGTTAAAGTTATCGACGTAAAGGTGGTAACCTTTATCTAGCAATGGGTGCAAAAGGCCCCAAACGATTTTCCCGCTAACACCCAGAGTGGGGGGACATTCTGGAGGTTCAAAACAGGAATCTAGTCCCTCATACACTATAAACTTGCAAGTGTACCCTGAGGTACTCTCGCAAAGTTTATACATCTTCACGCCATACCGCGCTCGCTTGGTTGGGATGTATTGCCGGAAGCTGAGTCTCCCCTTAAAGTCTCCCCAAAATTTTGCCCCGAAGTGATTGATGACCGGCCTGATTTTATACAGGCAGTCATACGCAGGATCAGTTCGGGGGGGGACCTGCTGCATTATCAGCATAAAGCAAACATTTCTGAATGGCCTCCAACCAGGATGGGTCATGGCCATACTGTAGAGTGAGGTCTGGTAGAGTACTGCCTGACCTTTGGCTTTTTAACTAGGCCTATATGCAGCACGAGGCCCAAAAAGGTCCTCATTTCGGCTGCATCGACTGGGAACCAGCCGCCGGGCCTAGCTAAAAAGTAGCCCGGGTTTGCGGTGACGAACTGTTGGGCATACAGGTTCGTCTGGTCAACCATCAGATTGACAAAGTCATCACTGAAAAAAAATAAAATAGTCCATTTCCGTGAACCCGACGATGTCAATCTTGATTCCTGAGTTACCAACAAACTCAGGAATCACTGGCTCGTGGTCCGCTGGCTCAGTCCAGACAAATTCACCGGTACCAGGCACCAGTAAACTTGTCTGGACGGCTTGACTAGTATGAGCGCCAGGGGGACTCATACTAGCATGTGGCACAGGGTCAGGAGCAGAGGAAGTTTCGGCCTTGCATGGCGGCGTCAACAGAAGATGAGGAGGAGGATGCAGAAGAAATAAGGAAGCTTGGGACTTCCTCATCATCTGAGGTGCTTTCAGTGTCGGAGGCAAGTATGGCATATGCCTCCTCAGCTGAAAAAGCCCTTCGGGCCATTTCCCTACTCTAATGGGGGGTGAGATGTATATGTGGGGGGGAAAAACTTTATTGGTGTGTGTGATGCGTGTTGTGTGGTGTGATATTACCTCCCTAACCTGCCCTAACCTAACTAAACCCGCCCTAACAGAAAAAAATATAAACTAAAAGGGTAAAAAAGGAAAAACTTTTTTTTAAATAGACTTCTAAAAAGCGTTTACCTAATCAGTGGTATGCACAGGGTGCGCAGAAGTCAGTGGGGGGTCTGGCCACTCAGCCCAGAACAGTGGCTGGTACAGGCCCCCACACAAAAAAAAACACTGGTGCAGACTGCAGCAACCCTGTAGGGCCAGGGTCACGCAGCTAAAGGTGCTGCAGACCCACGGACACCTACAGTATGGTACGCTGTTAAAAAAAAAATTATCTTTTTTTTTTACCTCCTAAACCTGCCCCTGCCTAATCTAAAACTTTCCCCAAACGCTGCTGTGCCAGGGGTCGATTACCGGAAACGCTCAGGGCGTACAGGTACTCCCTGAGTCCTTAAGGATCGGGGATGCAGGGTGCAAGAGGTTAATGGTGGCACAGTGTACAGTTTATTTATGGTGGCACAGTGTATAGTTCATTAAGTGGGATGAAGTATATAAGGAATTAATTTGTAGTGCACAGTATATGTATATAACAATATAAATTACACTTAGTGAGTGGTCCCCAAACTGACCACTCAATAACTTCACAATGCGTATCAGCAGTTCATAGCGAGTCTTTCCGCTACACTTCTTTCAGAATGGGAGTCGCTCTCTTCCGATGTATATAAAGTCAAAACTAAAAAAAGAATAAAAGGAGCAAACAGACCACTTTTCTTTAACCATACCACAGGTTAAAACAGTCTAATACTTCAATTGACTTACTTCACCGAGGGGAGATCAGTCCTTATGCTCTCCCGGAGCCAGCCTGCTTCCAAAATCACACTCACAGCCTCGTCCCACTGATGGTCTCCAGCTTTTTCTTTTCCAATGCTGATATAAACGACCTCTCTGTTAGATGTAGTGTTCTTTAGTGTAAAATCCTTATACTCATGGTCACAACTGTCCAAAAGACCATTTATTGCACATGCAACTGATAAATATAGATTAAAATATAACTATAAAGCACCCGACGCGTTGTGGACCTTCCTACTTCCTCAGGGGTTAAAGATTAACCCCTGAGGAAGGAGGAAGCTCAGCAATGCGTCGGGTCCTTTATTATTTTGTATACCAGTGGAAGCTGTAGTTTCACAAGGGAAAAACTTCTTTAGCACTTTTGTTTACTTGGCAATGTTACTTGGTATGTTCAATGATTATAGTCAAAATAATTTTTCACGATGCACTACACCATGGGCTTTCTTCATATTACTTTTACGAGGGGTTGGTGGGTGTGTCAACATCTACCGACCAGATGACACCAACTCTACACCAAAAAAAACATAAGGTGCCCATCGCTGCCACCACCCTCTTCCCACATATCATGGTTGCTGCTGGGACTGGGCACAGTGAGGAATCAGTCTCTGTCCCCTGTGTAGGACAATCCTCCCTGCACTGAGCAACAGGAGACGGATAAAAAAAAAACTTTCTTTCTCACAGGTCTCTCAGCTATACAACAGGGAAAGGACAGACAAGTAAGAGATGTGTGTGGTGTGTGTGTGCATGGGTATTCTTCTGTAACATCATGTGTTAACTTCCAGTCCCCTCCAGAGCACTCACTATTCTGCTGTTACATCATGTCTTATCCTGCAGTCACCTCCAGAGCTGCAGCCACTGTGTTGCTGGTAGGGTCACTGTATACATACATTACATTACTTATCCTGTACTGATCCCACAGCACTCCAGGTGCATATATTTACTCAAATCTGATGCAACGTTGCTTTAGAAAGTCTATGATGACAGTCGTAACAGTGCATCAGACATGAGTGAATATATACACCTTTGCTTTACTTTACACTTGAGTGCTGCAGAATCATTTACTGGATTTGGATTTCTACGGCAGCCAGTGACCTAGGCTGAAATATTTCCTGCTTGCACCCATCACACTACCTACTGCCCATTTATCTCATATAAATATTGTCACGAACCGGGACGTGCAGGTGGAAGGGATATCTCTAAAATCACTATTTGTCTACACTAGACCGAAAATAATGATAAAAAATCCCTCTTACACCACCCAATTAAATCGTTGCCACCACCTGTCAATCTCAAGCCAACAGGAAGCTATCAATCCAATCTGGATATGCTACAATTCCAGAATATAATCTACTATCCCCAGTAGTATATAAAAACAGGAAAAAGATTAATCCAAATCTATAATGTAGCCGAAGTAAATTTAAGACTATAACTTCAATCTCTTCAAGGACAATGTAAGTCCGTTTTACCAGACATAAGGCGGTACTTAATAAATGAATGATTTATTATGAAAGAAAAATATTCACAGTACATGTAAAAATAGATGTTAACAAGACAAAGTTTCACCACACAGAAAATAAAATAAAAGGGAAAAAACATAGAGTCCTTACTTACAAAAGTTAGAGTTCTATCCAACGGGGTCTGGTAGAAAATGGCGTCTGGCATCCAAAATTAGATCTCGTCCCCATGCAAGCGCCCCCAATCCCCCCAGGTCCGCAGTTTTATACCCTGCTATGGACAGGTGACACCTCTATGTTCAGCCCCTGGGCAGGACAAGGAGGAGAGATAGATTCTGCCCCCTTCCTCATGATAACCTTATGCCCAAAGAATATGCCCAATAGAATTACCCCTAATTTTTATCATGGGTCAGGCACCCACATAATTTTGTTATATTTGGGTTCTCCATCAAATCCTCTTTCTAGGGGTACCTGACATGACCCCCTTATTGTGTATGATTTACCCAGCGCATACAGTTCGCAAGGGTCACAAGGGTCATGTGAGGACTCATTTTAAAGGTATTATGATGGAGTATCTAACCGTACAAGATAGGGGCTGCATACATACTACCCTGACCCCCATATTTCATATTTGGAAGATATGGCATTTCTACAGGGAGCTACGTCCCAAACATTGTCTGCTTGTCTGGGAAGGTGTCAAATTTACCATCCAGGCAAGCAGTGTCCATTGATTAGCACAGTTGTTAATTGCCCCCAAATGGTCACTGGAAGCCATAGCTTAGACGGTTGTCTCCTGGCAGCTAGATCACAACAGGCTAGATTCTTTGAAATGCTAAGTAATGCAGATAGGTGTGTAATGGAATTAACAGTCGTGCATACCGAAGTTTTTCAGAACATGTATCACAAATGACAAGCAATCACAATGCAACATGAATACATATTTTGCCATGGTATATGACAACTCCCCCCAATAAGAGACGCACTGGGAGAAGGCTCAAACGCCTCTACCTTGTGTCTTAGGCTGAGTCTTCCCCCTGACGCGAAAATCCATCAGCATTTCCATGCATAACCCCTTTTTTGTGTTGTATGGTAAATTCATACTGCTGTAGAATCAAGCTCCATCTGAGTAGTTTTCCATTTGTCCCGGCCACCCTGTGTAGCCAATGTAGGGGGTTGTGATCGGTTATTACGGTAAACTGCCGTCCATACAGGTAGGGCTGTAGTTTTTGCAAGGCCCACACAATTGCGAGGCACTCCTTTTCCACAGTGGCATAAGCCACCTCCCGCGGCAACAATTTCTTACTTAAATATACCACAGGATGCTCTTCACCCTTTTCATCCACTTGACTTAGGACAGCTCCCAACCCATAATTAGAGGCATCAGTTTGAACGATTAACTTTCTGTGGAAGTTGGGGGCCTGAAGTACAGGAGAAGCGGTAAGGGCTTTTAAGGAGTTAAAGGCCACCTCACATTCCGTGGGTCCACTTAACCACTCGTGGGAGGGCCTTCTTGGTTAAGTCCATTAAGGGTTTGGCTAGGGTACTGTAGTGGGGCATAAATTTCCTATAATATCCAGCCGTACCCAGGAACGACATCACCTGTTTTTTTAGTTTGCGGGATCGGCCAGGCCATGATGGCCTCTATCTTGCTGGGCTCTGGGCGGAGTGTTCCCCCACCTACTCAGTGCCCCAAGTATTGCACCTCTGTCATGCCCAGCTGACACTTATCTGGTCGGATAGTAAGACCAGCAAGGGATATTCGATCCAGGACCTGGGTCAAATGTAGCAAGTGTTCCTCCCAGGTATCGCTAAATACTGCTATATCATCCAAGTATGCTACAGCATGTGACTCCTGCCCCTCTAGCAGATGATTAACCAACCTCTGGAAGGTGGCAGGGGCATTCTTCATTCCAAAGGGCATCACTAGAAACTCAAACAGCCCAAAGGGGGTAATGAAAGCAGACCTCTCCCGTGCCTCTGGCGTCATTGGTATTTGCCAGTACCCTCGGCTAAGATCCATTATACTAAGGTACTTGGCCCCGGCTAGCTGGTCCAGCAATGCATCTATGCGGGGCATAGGGTAGGCATCAAATGCAGTGACCAGATTCAGCCGTCGGTAATCCACGCAAAACCTAGTGGTCTTATCTTTCTTTGGGACCAGTACTACTGGAGAGGCCCAAGGGCTGTGGGATTTCCTGATTACGCCCAGCGCCAGCATTTCCTCTTTCTCCCTCTTAATGTCAGCTTTTACCTCCAATGATACCCTGTATGCTGCCTGTCTGAGAGGGTGGTGATCTCCAGTGTCAACATGATGGGCCACTAAGGGGGTCCTACCAGGCTTACCAGTGAAAACACTGTGGTAAGGCCTAAGCACTGTAAAAAGCTGTCTCCTTTGAGTATCCTCTATCAGTAGGTTAACCTGGGCAGTTTCTAGGCCGCCTGAATCCCTTGTAGCATCCAACAAGTCCACAAGGGGATCAGGCTCCTGTTCCTCCCCTGGCAAGCTACACACTGTCAACACTGAGGGTTCCTGGTCATAATAGGGCTTCATCATATTGACATGATACACTTTCTGCCTTTTTTGGTTCACGTCTAAAGAAACTACATAATTGACATCATTTAGCCTCTTCAGAACAGTGAAAGGGCCATCCCAGGCAGCCTGCAGTTTGTTTTGCCTCATGGGTATCAGCGCAAGCACTCGCTGTCCCTCCTCATACACCCGTTCCCGAGCATCCCGGTCATACCACTGCTTCTGTTTAGACTGGGCAGCTTTTAGATTTTCACGCACCTCGCCCATTAAAGCCTGCATATTGTCTCTTAACCGCATGACATACTCCACCACAGACGCTCCAGGGGACCCTAACTTTCCTTCCCACTCCTCTCGAATTAGGGACAAGGGGCCACGCACTCTACGCCCATAGAGGAGTTCAAATGGGGAGAAGCCAGTGGATTCCTGCGGCACCTCCCTGTAAGCAAATAGAAGATGCGGCAGGAATCGCTCCCAGTCCCTCCCATGTGACTCCACAAACGTTCTTAACATTTGCTTCAAGGTACCATTAAATCTCTCACACAAGCCATTTGTTTGTGGGTGATAAGGGCTGGTGACTAGATGTTCCACCTGAATCTTCTGGCAATGGCTCTGAATCAGATCAGAGGTAAATTGAGGCCCTTGATCAGTCAGCATCTCCTTGGGAAATCCCAAACAGGAGAAGATGCTCAGTAAAGCATCTGCAACCTTGTCGGCCCTGATAGAGGACAATGCCACTGCCTCTGGGTATCGAGTGGCATAATCCACTACCGTCAGGATATATCTTTTCCCAGAGCTACTTGGGATAGCTAGGGGGCCTATTATATCCACTGCTATCCTCTCAAATGGTTCCCCCACTATGGGGAGAGGTATTAGTGAATCCTTACCCACCTCCCCAGGTTTCCCCACCTTCTGACATTCTGGGCAGGAGCGGCAGTAGTTGGCCACATCTGCGCCCATACCAGGCCAATAGAAATGCTGTGACAACCGAGACTTTGTCCTCAGCACTCCCATGTGCCCAGCCATTGGGATGGCGTGGGCCACCCTCAGTAACTGGTCGCTGTATCTTCTAGGCACCACAAGTTGGTGCCCGTTCACCCAAAGACCCTGTCCCTCCTCAGCTACAGTCTCTCTGTACAATCTCCATTGATCCCAGTATACCCGCTTCTTATCAGGGTTCGTGGACAGCTGCCTAGCCTGGTCCCTCAGCTTCTATAACGTGGGATCTGTCTGCTGGGCCTGCTGGAATTCTGAGTTCTGTACCACAGAGCCTTCAATGGACTCCGGTTCAGAATCCAGTTCCTGAGTTACTATAGGGAGGGGTAAGGGGGACTGAGGCCCCCCTGCAGACGTCCTTACCAGTTCCGCAGGCTGAGTCAGTACTTGCCCCTTACTCTTGGCCAACTGTTGACGGGTTACCACGGCTACATTCAAGCCCCCTGTCTCAGTTTGTTGTGTATCATAGTCCTCCAATGCTTGTATAAGTTCCTCTTTTTTCCCCCGACAGGGAATCAGTCATTCTCGGCAAAGCTGCTCCAGAGCACTCCTGGACTGTGCTTGGTATGCATCCATCTTGCAGTCCAGCCAAACAAAAGATAGGACAGAAAAACATAGAAGGGGGGGGGGGTCTGTTGTGGTGAAACTTATTTAAATGTACTGAGTTCCGCCTTCGGAAATTGAAGACAATTTCTTTTAGTGCCTGAATTCGCAAATCCAGCACACTAAAATCTGGTAAAATATCCCGCCGCTATGCCACCAGTTTGTCACGAACCGGGACATGCAGGTGCAAGGGTTATCTCTAAAATCACTATTTGTCTACACTAGACCGAAAATAATGATGAAAAATCCCTCTTACACCACCCAATTAAATCGCTGCCACCACCTGTCAATCTCAAGAGGACAGGAAGCTATCAATCCAATCTGGATATGCTACAATTCCCAAATATAATCTACTATCCCCAGTAGTATATAAAAACAGGAAAAAGATTAATCCAAATCTATAATGTAGCTGAAGTAAATTTAAGACTATAACTTCAATCTCTTCAAGGACAATGTAAGTCCGTTTTACCAGACATAAGGCGGTACTTAATAAATGAATGATTTATTATGAAAGAAAAATATTCACAGTACATGTAAAAATAGATGTTAACAAGACAAAGTTTCACCACACAGAAAATAAAATAAAAGGGAAAAAACATAGAGTCCTTACTTACAAAAGTTAGAGTTCTATCCAATGGGGTCTGGTAGAAAATGGCGTCTGGCATCCAAAATTAGATCTCGTCCCCCATGCAAGCGCCCCCAATCCCCCCAGGTCCGCAGTTTTATACCCTGCTATGGACAGGTGACACCTCTATGTTCAGCCCCTGGGCAGGACAAGGAGGAGAGATAGATTCTGCCCCCTTCCTCATGATAACCTTATGTCCAAAGAATAGGAAATTACCCCTAACTTTTATCATGGGTCAGGCACCCACATCATTTTGTTATATTTGGGTTCTCCATCAAATCCTCTTTCTAGGGGTACCTAACATGACCCCCTTATTGTGTATGATTTATCCAGTGCATACAGTTCGGGCAGGGACCAATACACAAGGGTCATGTGAGGACTCATTTTAAAGGTATTATGATGGAGAATCTAACCGTACAAGATAGGGGCTGCATACATACTACCCTGACCCCGCATATAGGTCCCTTAGCCTCTCTAAAAACACCAGTAGCATAAGTGACAGATATACAGGGCCCTATTACACATATCACGTCACACTATGCTCTCGAGTTTTACCTCTTATACCCTATATGCTATCACCATATACATGGCTAAAGTGTTTAAAAAAGGTCATGAAATACATAATTTGATTTGTACTGGAGTATGCAGTATGTGTTATCTCTTGCTTTTCAGGAAATATAACAACCAGTTTTGTGTTTTTTTTGGTAATATTTTTCCTATAATAGATTAGGGAAAGGGAAATATAAAGGTTTATTAAAAACAAAAACCTTTTTTTTACATATTTTAGATAGATAGATAAAAGATTTATAGTAATTTTATATAGGTTTAGGATTTTTGGAGAAAAAAATTAATAAAAAAATACCAACTCTATTTACTAGACCCTAACATTCTAGAACGCAAAACATGGCCCGACCATGTCTTAGAAAGGAATATACTACAATAATACGTAACACTAATAGATATCCAATGTTTTCATTTTCACCTATTATTCAGAAACTGCTATTTTTCATCTGGACGCCCTGGAACAGATGGGCACTCCAGTCCCTCTCTGGGAGGGTAGCATTTCACCCTCCTGTGTGGTCTACTCATAATGCACATTTATTTAAGGAAGAAAAGAAAAAAAAGAATCTTTATCAATTTGAAACCCAAATGAAAGATGACTGAGGGACTCTGGTTACTATTAATTTTACATGGATCTCCAGCCCTTTATGTACGTCTAAAATGGCAAAACCTATGTGTATTCAGAGGGCTGTTGAAAAACCACACTGTGAGTTTGGACTCAGGTTTCTTGTCGGAGGTGCTGGGGAGGTTCAGAATAGCCAGACTCTAACCCTGACCTGTCTTTCATCAGCACCTCCCATGGGTCATTTCTGCAGCTTTCATCAGCCCTGACAATTTTTGTCACATAATTAGGCACCAAATCACCATATTCCAGTTACAGTGCAAACAGCGGCGTGCTGATGGTTAGGGTCCTCTGTTCCAGCTGAGGGCATTCACTGCATGGGCAATCTGCTTGATGTTAGAGCAAATTGTTCTGTGGAGGTACTGGTTCTCCTTTTGGATATTCAGGTGGTGTAGGGGGCCTTTCAAACAGCGCTCACTTATCAAAAATATGCAAAGTAGCTCTCCTCCAGAAGGGAAAAAAAACGATTTCACTAAAGACACATACACGCAACCAGCCTGTAGATCAATGTTCTACCCATTAAAGGGATTTTTTTTTAAATAGCATTGGTATCAGCCAAAGCAGAGACAAATCCATAGACAGCTGTTTTAGAGTTCTGGCACCTTGTCAGTATTATGAAGGTTACTGGTTGGCTTGGGGAGATGCCTTCCATGTAGATGGTTCAGGTTCCCCTTGCAGAGTTCCAGCTGGTGTAGAGAGTCCAGTGAAGTATGTTTACACTTTAGAATTTCACATGGATTTCAGAGCAGAATCAGTGCATATTCCATGTGAATTCAACTCCAGAACCATGTTGAATTGTCTTTAATACAAAATTGTGATATCGGTCTAATCTGCAACCAAAATCTCACCAGAAGCCACAGCATTAGAGTTAAAGTGCATGTTAGAAATCCAGGGGTGTGCCATTAGATTCTTTACACAGGTAAGTGTGGTGGCCCAGTATGGGAGTTGTAACCCCATACCCTTGCTGGCCTGTCAGGCAGCCTCCCTGCAGTGTCCCCTGCCCCCCCCCCCCCCCCTGCATATTTTCTACTGTAATTGCATATTATCCCCTATGTTTTCTATTTAAGAATGCTACATATATAAGGAGCCCATTTTGACCCTAAGGACAGGAGCATTTTTTGCACAGCTGACCACTGTCACTTTAAGCATTAATAACTCTGGGATGCTTTGACTTATGAATTTGATTCTGAGAATGTTTTTTCGTGACATATTCTACTTTATGTTAGTGGTAAATTTACGTCAATACTTGCATCATTTCTTGATGAAAAATTCCCAAATTTCATGAACAATTTGAAAATTTTGCATTTTTCCAACTTTGAAACTCTCTGCTTGTAAGGAAAATAGACATACCAAATAAATTATATATTGGTTCACATATACAATATGTCTACATTATGTTGACATCATAAAGTTGACATGTTTTTTCTTTTGGAAGACATCAGAGGGCTTCAAAGTTCAGCAGCAATTTTCCAATTTTTCAAGTAAATTTTAAAATCGGAATTTTTCAGGGACCAGTTCAGTTTTGAAGTGAATTTGAGGGTCTTTATGTTAGAAATAACCCATAATGGTCCCTATTATGAAAACTTCACCCATCAATGTATTCAAAATGACATTCAGAAAGTTTGTTAACCCTTTTGTTGTTTCACAGGAATAGCAGAAAAGTGGAGGCAAAAATTCAAAATCTTTATTTATTACACTAACATGTTCTTGTAGACCCATATTTTTTATTTTTACAAGGGGTAAAAGAAGATAAAGCCCCCCAAAATTTGTAAAAACTACAAGACGTTTAAATTTTTATTGGGGTGGGGGGCGACAGTGTAAGGGTGTGTATAGTGTAGTAAAATAAATAATACATACAATAACACCTATGCCTGCTTTAATAGGCATAGAGTTTCACTATATATTTGCACCGTGTTTAATGAATTTACCCAAAAATAAATTACCAGTCAAATATTTAATGAATTTGAATTAAGCTTATTAACCTATTATTTCTATGACAGCCAGGGGACAAATACAAGCCCATAGGTTAACAGCTGAGCTCACGTTATACACGACGGGAAAAGCACAGCACCCCAACTCCTTTGTTTTTTAATGGAGCAGCTGGTTAGTACACAAACTAGGCTTTATTTATTGTTTATGGAGCCTCTGGAGATAGCCGAGTACAGCGTTTTCAGAGCAGAAGATACACCACAGCGCACACAGATGTAGTGAATGAAAGTGGCTTTATTCCAACACAGTTGTAGCCAGTTGTGTTGGAATAAAGCTACTTCCATTCACTTCATCTGTGTGTGCTGCAGTGAATATTCTGCTCGGCATCCGTTTGTGGCCCTGGAATGGGACCTCTCACCTATATCACCGGAATGTCATCCTACCTTGCTAGAGTGCTGCTTCTTCTTTGCATCATTCGAGTACAGCGTTTGGCTATTTCCGGTGGCTCCATAGACAATACATTGAGAGGCGGTGCATGTGTCAACCCCACCACTGGTCTCCTACACAGGGCCACGGCTCTGCTGCGGCTCTCCCGTGCAGGAGGCGTGCCAGCCACAGCTCGCTTCCTCCATGTAGTTCTATGGTAGAGGTGGGGAGGCAGCGTTCTTGCCTCCCCGCCTCTACCATAGAACTGTATGGGGAGTGGACACCACGTGCATTAACACTCTCACTCTCTCACTGAGCACTAATGCGGGGGCCCCTTTCAGGAGATCGCGGGGGGTCCCAGCGGTCGGACCCCCCGCGATCAAACACTTGTGGATAGGGGATAAGTGTTATAATGCTGCAGATGTCCTTTAATGTTTGACATGGTCTATGAATAAAACTATTCAGGAATTGTTTCCTAACTATTTATTATGAATTACAATGCAATGTTAAATGCCCTTGAATGAGATATAACAAGTTTTCCGGTTAAGAGTAATTTAATAAAGAATCAATAATAGACCTAGTTAACTCTGATTCCTACTATCTGAGCATAGATATAGTATTTAATCCATTCTTAACATGTGTATTTTCTACATATACCCATATGTTGAATAGGGTGCTTTGACATTATATGTATTTACACTTAGACCTAGTTGCTGCAGTAAATATCCTTCCCTAGGATTTCTCACTTCCTAACACCTGGTTTACATGCATTATTTGGCTGTGATCTCGGGGTCAGAATATCCACGAGGTGCTGTGATTTAGTGGACACACATCTCTGGACTGCATCCTCATCTTGCTTCCTTTAGCAGGACACTCTGGGGAGTCATCCAACATATGACAAACCTGAATTTTTGACTAAATGCTTATGGACTCAAAAAACTCAATCAAGAAATTTAATCCATGTCGTAAATTTTAATGGCGCCTGGTGAAAGGGGACATGGCAGAACCCCTCAGCCCAATTTCCTGAGTTTCATAATGATAAACAGGAAACAGGCTACGTGATGTCATTTCCTGAGACACCTAAGGTGATCTCCTTACACCATCACAACGGAAGGACATCAGCTGGGAAGAATATCTCGGCATGTATTATTAGTCCACAAAGTATCCTATTTTGTATGCAATCAAAGTGTTGAGTATTTACCAATATGACATTCTAGGCATCTTAGATTTTTTCTTTTTTTACCAATACAGTTTTTATGAAAATGTAATAACTTTCAATGTTCCTTTTGGAATGCAAATAATATTTACTTTTCCCAAGGTGAGAGTAAGCTAAAGTGTAACTTACCTAACTTGGTCAAATAGTCCACAGTTTACTTGTGAACAAAATAGCGTTCTTTATTTGTCTAGAGAAATATGTGGAATAGCTAAAACCTAAAGGTCAGTGCTTGTAGAATCAGATGTAGTAAAATAAAATAAATAGTTGTATTAGCTTTTTACAAGTAAAGATTTATGAATGTAAAAAATAATGTTACAAAAAATCTGATCCCATAAACACCCCTTCTCTGCTAACCATTGGCACATTCCTCCAGGCAGCCATTAAAACTACCATTGTATTGTGCAGGTCTCCCCAGTATGACCAACACAGCTGTGACCTGTTGAGGCATTAAGTCTGAATCCTTTGAACAGTGGCGCACCTGTCATAGAGGCAGGGTATACAGTTGCTATAGGAACCCAGCGGAAACGGGGGCCCAGTCACGAACCATATGGCCCTGTTTCCTAATCCATCCAGCAAATCATGATGTTGGCACTTTGGGCAGCCACCTGGGACCTGAGACTGTCCAAAATGCCACTTCATAATCCACTATGGCACTTGCTAATCGGGACATCCAGGACACTTGCCCTAGATCCCCAGGTCAGCAAGCACCACTTCAGGAGAACTTTCATACAATTGAAGGCTGTTAGTGTAAGCCACAGGCAACTTCAACCTGCAGCTTACACCGGGAGTGGAGCATGACTTCTGTCCTGACGCAGGTGTTGATGTCACTCATCATCGCCACCTGTAGCACAAAGGAGGGACTACCTGCCTACTGGGATGACTACCTGGCTAATGGGAGGAACTTCCTGCTAATGTGGGGGACATACTTACTTAATGGGAAACGTGTCTTCCTAATGAGGTACCTACTTACCCACATTTACTCTGCAGGACAACAAGGGGGGCACTATTATCTTTTGGTGAACTATGAATGGAAAGCTTGATAGAGTTGGAATAGGTAGTGAAAAAGTGCAGAGCCTAAGATGTTTTTTTTTTTGTAGATTTCGCAGGGACAAGAAGTGACTGGAATTGATCTTGTTCAGTAATAGTATGGCAGTATTTTTCAGTATTATTGTCCATTGTATAGTGGTATTCTTTAGCAACAGAATGGTGGTACTGTTCATTATGTATATGTGATATGGAGTATATATTATGTGGTTATTTTGTGGTGGTATCAATGTGGTTGGGCAGTAAACATAATATGGCGATATTATTTGCACCTTGTATACTGGTATTATTTGGTAATTGTATGGCTAGTATTCAGAGGTGTACGGTATTATCATACATAGAAAACTGTCATGTAGCTATGTTGTGTGGCAATGGCGGGGGGGGGGCAGGGCAGATGTTGTTGCCCTAGGGGCAGATGGTATTAACCCCTTGTGCTCATGTGACGCCAGGGCGTGGTTTAGCCTTAACCACCCGAAGGTATACCACTGGATCCTGGGCTAGGCACGGGGGCAATGAAGACGCCGATGCCAAGCTACAGACAAAGGTAGCTTTACTGGGGTAGACAGTTGTTATAGTCTATGCAGTACAGCTAGGGCCCAAGGAGGGCACCAGTGACACAGAGACCTTGCAGGTTTGCTGGGACTTGTTGTAGACAGGAGAATTTAGTGTAGTCCACGCTGGATAGACAGGAGAATTGACTGACAGGACTGTGACTTTAGCTTACTTGGCACTTGACTTGTGGCTGTAGGACTTGACTTGTAGCTGCAGAACTTGACTTGTAGCTGCAGGACTTCAATGTTCTGGACACACACACTAAGACGACTTGACTGCACTGGACCTCAGGAACAAGAGAGAAGCTAGCTTCACCCAAGGTTTATATGGGGGGGACTAGCAGGGAGCCTGTAGGTTACCTTTGGAGTCTGCTGGTCACTAGTGCCTACTGGGTAACAATCACAAGGTGCAATAAACATACAACACACAATATAATACACAACATATTTACATGGGGGAAACAACTGCAAGGGGCCCTGGGGACACTGAGGGACACTGCCTGACAGGGCAGGAAAGGTACGGGGAAACACCATTACTGACTGGGCCACCACAGTTTTTATGGAGATTGGTCTATGTAGCCATCACAAATTACAATAGGTTTTATTTGTAAATTGAGGCATATAGTTCATACATTGGGATTATAAAATGACACTGATGTGTTTTAAACACTATTACTCATGGTATGTACTGTATAACTTTATATCATAGCCATAATGGTGCAGTATGGCATGAGATGTGATTGGGGTGGGGACATGTCCAAAATTTGACCTGGGGCCCATGATGCAGCTAGTTACGCTCCTGCTTTTGATCCTCTGAAGGCGTCCTGTAGTATCTGACACTGGTATGTTAGCAGATAACAATATTGCAATACTGGGTTATCAAAATATTCATCTTATTGTGGTGTACAGAGATTTGTGATGTGCACAAGGCTTCAGACAAGACACCAGAATTATTTTCTTATATAATTAGTCATATGGTATTTGGTATTTTGTCATATGGTAAGCTAGATTGTCACATAGAAAGAACATAATTTCTACTACATTAGACATTTAAATTGCTACCTACTCTAACCAGGGCCGTTTGAAGGAATTTGGGGGCCCAATGCAAAATGGACATGGAGGCCCCCCTTTGATGTTCACGCACGTCACGCTCTAGGGCCGGCGTCAGGACATATTAACGCCGGCCCTTGAATTCTGGGAGCGCAACGTGAGCGAACGTCGATACGACGCACATTAGGTGCAGCAGTGTTCCCCCCACATTAGGTGCAGAATAGTTCTCCCCACATTAGGTTGGCAGTGTCCCCCCCCCCCATTAGGTATAGCATAGTTCTCCCCACATTAGGTGCAGCAGTGTTCCCTACCCATACCCCCTGTCCAGGTTTTGGTGGGGGTCTGACTGCTGAGACCCCCACCGATCACCTCGGTTGAAGTGGTTCTCCAGCTGTTGGAAAGCTAAAACTCCCATCGTGTCTGGAGAACCGCTGGCAATGGGAGTTGTAGTTTTGTAACAGCTGAAGAGACGCAGATTGGACACAGTTTTACCCATAATCGCTGCAGAACTTACAAGTGACTACAGCTCTGATGGGACAGTCAGGAGAACACACAATGATATCAGTGACCTGAGTGACGTCTTCTGACTTTAATGACATCTTCTCTGTTATCTTTTCTTCTTCATCGGGTCCAGAGACCAGGTCTTCCTCCAGCTCCGTCTTCTCTGCAGAGTCTGACATCCAGACATCATTGGCTCCTCACTGTCAGCAGATCCTCATCCTCTGCATGAAGACAGTAATCATTATAACCTTGCCAGAAAGTGTACCCTAATTAAAATACTGTCCCACACAGTACCCTGAATATAATACTGCCACACACTGTACCCTGAATATAATACTGCCCCACATTGTACCCTGAATATAATACTGCTATACACTGTACCCACTAAATATAATATTGCTATTCACTGTACCCACTAAATATAATACTGCTATACACTGTACCCTAAATATAATACTGCCCCACACTGTACCCTGAAGATAATACTGCGACACACTGTACCCTGAATATAATACTGCTATACACTGTACCCACTAAATATAATACTGCTATTCACTGTAACCACTAAATATAATACTGCTATACACTGTACCCTAAATATAATACTGCTATACACTGTATCCACTGAATATAATACTGCCACATACTGTACCCTGAATATAATGCTGCCACACACTGTATCCACTGAATATACTACTGCCCCACACTGTACCCTGAATATAATGCTGCTCCACACTGTATCCATTGAATACAATACTGCCACAAATGCATACATATCATATATACATATACACCCCCTCTTATCCTCTGTGTCCTCATCACCCCCATAACACCCCCTGCACCTCTTATCATCCCCATAACACCCCCTGCACCTCTTATTACCCCCATAACACCCCCCTGCACCTCTCATCACCCCCATAACACCCCCCTGCACCTCTCATCACCCCCATAACACCCCCCCTGCACCTCTTATCACCCCCATAACACCCCCTGCACCTCTCATCCCCCCATAACACCCCCCTGCACCTCTCATCACCCCCATAACACCCCCCCAATAACATTCCCCATAACACCCCTGCACCTCTCATCACCCCCCATAACACCCCCCATAACAATCCCCATAACACCCCTGCACCTCTCATCACCCCCATAACACCCCCCCAATAACATTCCCCATAACACCCCTGCACCTCTCATCACCCCCATAACACCCCTGCACATCTCATCACCCCCATAACACCCCTGCACCTCTTATCACCCCCATAACACCCCCCATAACATTCCCCATAACACCCCTGCACCTCTTATCACCCCCATAACACCCACCATAACATTCCCCATAACACCCCTGCACCTCTTATCACCCCCATAACACCCGTGCACCTCTTATCACCCCCATAACACCCCTGCACCTCTTATCACCCCCATAACACCCCCGATAACATTCCCCATAACACCCCGGCACCTCTTATCACCCCCATAACACCCCCTGCACCTCTTAAACACCCCCATAACACCCCTGCACCTCTTATCACCCCCATAACACCCCCCCTGCACCTCTTTTCACCCCCATAACACCCCCCTGCACCTCTCAACACCCCTATAACATTCCCCATAACACCCCTGCACCTCTTATCACCCCCATAACACCCCCCACACACACACACACACACACCTCTCATCATCATTGTAGTGTCCTAACCACCATGCAATCACCCCCCCCCGGGCCCCCTGCGCCAGTTTACTTACCCTGCCGGGGATCGTTGCAGCGGCGTAAGTCTGCTGCTGCTCCTGTCACTGCATGAGGAGGATGCTGGAGGTTCGCGTGGGGACGTAGGCAGGGACAGGTCAGGTGATTGGAGTAGACGTGCCTGCCTGCGCGGTGCATGTGACGTCTCTACTCCCATCAGCCCCGGACCTGTCCGGGCCTGCTTCGTTTCTTAAGGGGCCTTCACCCTACAAAAAGGTAATTTAATTGAAATGTGGAGGCCGACCGAAGTGCCCCGTCGCTACAGGATGGACAAGCAATTGCTTTGTTTGCCTTTCCAGTAGCGAGGGGCCTGACTCTAACAATGAACCTGCGTTTTAATAAAAAATCAAAAGCAGAAACCTGGCTTCAGGGCCAATTTTAGACTTAGCGTGGCACAAGGCAAAGTTCAAAGTGGGGCTTACAAATGCTGAAATATTTCAAAGGGGTTATCTGGCACGGTTTTTTTTTTAACTATGTCCAGTCTGTGTGGTATAAAAAAAAAACTATACTCACCTCTATTGCTCCAACTCTGGGCCTAATATGTCACGCTGCAGCTCAGCAAATCGTGGGTCCTGACTCGGTCATTGTCTGGCTGAGCGGCATTATGACATATTGGACCCAGGCACCAGAAGAAAGATCAGGGGCACAAGTCACAATACATATGTTCCCATACACACACAAAACAGTATATATATATATATATTAGGGGTGTGAATCGCCAAGAATTTGGCGATTCGATTCGAATCGCGATACCAGTGTGGCGATTCGATATATCCCGATATATCGCGATACCGTCTAGGTGACGATACATCGCGATATATCGCCCACCTGGGAGCATTCATAGATCCCAATAGACGCCGCTGTCAGCTTTGACAGCGGCGATCTAGTACTCCGGTGCTCACTTTTCTCATGTTATCCCGTCCGGGCTGCAAAATAAAATAAAACGCACTTTATCTTACCTGCCAACGAGCCCCCGGAGCTCCGGTACACTCCGGTACAGGTGTTCGGTCCCCGGGCTGTATTCTTCTTACTTCCTGTTAGTCCGGCACGTCACATGGAGCTTCAGCCTATCACCAGCGGAGGTGGGACATCGCTGCGGCCAGTGATAGGCTGAAGCTCCATGTGACGTGCCGGACTAACAGGAAGTAAGAAGAATACAGCCCGGGGACCGAACACCTGTACCGGAGCTCCGCGGGCTCGTTGGCAGGTAAGATAAAGTGCGTTTTATAAAAAATTCCACATCCCTAAAAGAATCGATTCAAAAATATTTTGAATCGATTCTGTATCGGCAAATGAAAAATCGCGATTATCGCGAGAATCGATTTTTTCTTACATCCCTAATATATATATATATATATATATATATATATATATATATATATATATAGCATAAGTTGAGATTTCTCAAAACCTGTGCAGAGGAAAAATTTACCTCTGAAATACAAAAGAAGTGATCTGATTGGTTGCTATGGGCAACTGTTCAACTTTTCCTCGGCACAGGATTGAAGAAATATCCCACAAAGTTCTCAAATCATATCACAAAAAGTCATTAAATATTACCTCCATACTGTTAGGGCCCATTCACATGGCAGAATTTCCGAGTGGAATCCAGCTTTAAAATTCCACTTGGAAAGTCTGATACACGAAGTTAACATTGTGCTGAACGGGATTTCCACTGTCCTATGTACAGGGCAGATTTTCTGTGTCTGAAATCTTGACTCCACAAAAAGAAAATGTTACATTTTCTCTCGGAAATGTATTGCTGTCAATAGAGCTGGCTTATTTTAGAGCGACCAGATATTCTGCCGTGTGAATTGGGCCCTTACGGAAGAAAAAACACCATTCTGTACAGCTAACGCAAGCGGCATCTGTGTACAATGGAAGTCTATGGGTTGTCTGGTATACAGAATTGCCAGAAGTCCCATAGACTTTCATTGTAAATCTGTAAACTGTTTTTTATAGCTGTACAGAGCGGAGAACAGAGGCACAGTATGTACAGCTGCATGCTACTGATCTAGCATTCAAACAATTGGTAGAAGTCTCAGCACCTGGACCCAACTGATACAAACTTCTGACATGTCACTTTGACATTAAAAGGGTACTCCGCTGGAACACATTTTTTTTTTTTTTTTAATCAACTGATGTCAGAAAGTTAATTCCATTTAAAAATCTTAATCCTTCCAGTACTTATCAGCTGCTGTATACTACAGAGGAAGTTCTTTTCTTTTTGAATTTCCTTTCTGTCTGACCACAGTTGCTCTCTGCTTAAACCTCTTTCCATGTCAGGAACTGTCCAGAGCACATATGTTTGCCATGGGGATTTGCTCCTGCTCTGAACAGTTCCTGATATAGACAGAGGTGTCAGCAGAGAGCTCTGTGGTCAGACAGAAAAGAAATTCAAAAAGAAAGATAGATAGTAAATATTAGATAGATAGAATCTCAGAAGAACAACATATCCAAATGTTTGTAAAAGTAAAGGTTGCTTGTAGGTGTAGAATCACTGGTTATAGGTTCCCAAGTTGCACAATAAAGGATCACTGCAGCACACCACTCACAAGTGAAGATCAAAGTGGAATTTTATTGAGATGATTAACTCTATACTTTTATAGATGGCATAGATAGATAGATATGAGATAGATAGATAGATAGATTGGATAGATAGATAGATAGACAGATAGATGATTGATAGATAGATATGAGATAGATAGATAGATTAGATAGATAGATAGATGATTGATTGATAGATAGATAGATAGATGATTGATAGATAGATATGAGATAGATAGATTAGATAGATAGAGGATTGATAGATATATAGATGATTGATAGATAGATAGATAGATAGATAGATAGATAGATAATGACATAGATAGATAGATAGATAGATAATGACATAGATAGATAGATAGATAGATAGATAGATAATGACATAGATAGATAGATGATTGATAGATAGATAGACAGACAGACAGACAGACAGATAGATATATAGATACATCACTTCCTATGCCTTACAAATTGTGTCACTTGCACTTTGTAACTTGCTTGAGAAAGGCTGCAGTGATGAAATGTTGCCATGTGTTTCTTGATGGAATAAACACTACCCATTTTACTCACCACCTTGGAGTGCCGCAGTGATCTTCTTCTATTGTATGCCCATGTGGAATCCTATAACCCAGGACCTCCACTCTGACCCCCAGCTTCTGTTCATCTTTTAAGAGTGCTGCTACCTTTTTCTTCTTTTAAATAGATATATAGATGATAAATAGATAGATATGAGATAGATATATAGATAGATAGATATGAGATAGATAGATATGAGATAGATAGATACATATGAGATAGATAGATAGATAGATACAGTAGATGATAAAGAGAGAGAGATAGCACATGTCACTAGTTTGTTGCTTGAAAATGACTGCATGATAGCCTGTGTAACACTTCTTGATTAAAGGGGTTCTCCGGTGCTTACACATCTTATCCCCTATCCAAAGGATAGAGGATAAGATGCCTGATCGCGAGAGTCCCGCAGCTGGGGTCACCCGTGATCATGCACGCGGCACCCCGTTTGTAATCAGTCCCCGGATCGTGTTCGCTCTGGGTCTGATTACGGGCGACTACAGGGCCGGCGGCGTGTGACGTCACGCCTCCGCCCCCGTGTGATGTCACACTCCGCCCCTCAATGCAAGCCTACGGGAGGGGGCATGATAGCTATCACGCCACCTCCCGTAGGCTTGCATTGAGGGGCGGAGCATGACGTCACACGGGGGCGGAGGCGTGAGGTCACACGCCGCCGGCCCTGTAGTCGCCGGTAATCAGTCCCGGAGCGAACACGCTCCGGGACTGATTACAAACGGGGTGCCGCGTGCATGATCCCGGGGGTCCCCAGCGGCGGGACTCCCGCGATCAGGCATCTTATCCCCTATCCTTTGGATAGCACCGGAGAACCCCTTTAAGAAAAGTCTACTTTGCTCTTCACTAGATAAATAGAAAATTGATAAATAATAGAAATATAGCAGGATAATGAATGAATAGTAAACATTAGATTGATATTAGATAAATAAAATGTTCACATGCATAGGTGCTGGGCTAAACTGTTGCATGTGAACATGCTTTTTCAGCATTTTGGAGTGCTGGCAATTTTTACAATTTCGTCTCATTCAAAGAATGTGCAACCGTCCTTGAGGATTTGGTAATGCTTATATTTATTCCTTTGCTTTTACATAGGTTTATGATTGTTGATAGAAGCCTAGATAGGTAGGTAGGCATATGGACCGGCATATTTTTACACCTTTTTTGTGTGTGCTGGTAATGTGTAGGAGCACCAAATGTATTAAATGGTCACAGAGCGTTTCATAAATTTTGTACAGGTCACATTTTCAGAAATTTCTCTCTTACACCAAAAAGCTAAGCTAAGTCTGGGCTGGTGTAGTTTTAGAGACTTTTCAGTGGCTTTGCGCCTTCTTTGCGCCTTTTTACAAAAAGGCGCAGTTCATAAAAGCCTTCCATATCATATCTATTGCCAAAATCAGAGGATTGCAACTTAAAATCAGAAGAAATGTGTAAACCAAAAGGCGCAAATAAAACCTACTTGCGCCTTTTTTTTTAAGCCTTTTCTAGACACAAAAAACAGTCTAAAGACAATGATAAATGTCGGCCATGGGATTTATTGTATAATAAATGGATACTGTAGATAGCTAGATAGTCTACTTATGTGGACGTACTCTTCTGAGAACTCTAGCTAGCTGTAAACTTTATGACCATATAAATAAATGAGTGAGATGCAGCCTCTCCCAGCAGCACATTAATCTGCTCACACATTCTACTGCTCCTTCAACAAAGGTCTTCTGCTGACATCAGCTCTGCGTATTGTGCATCGGGCGTGTTCACACCTCATGACACAGCCAGGAACAAGGGGCAAGCTTTTCCTAATGCTTTACCAATTTAAGACCATACCTTGGGCGTGTGTGGATTTTAGTGACGTAAACAAAAGATTTCATTGTCTCGATGTTTCAGTATAAATAATAATTAAAGGTATTACAAATATTTCTGGGGGTCAACAAGTTGCCATTAAATATGCCACAACCCCTATATGGAAAGGGAGGGATAGATTTTCCTAGAGGTGTATATTGCAAAATCAATATAATAATGCAGTGAAAATCCATCCTAATCCCTCTTTCTTTACAAGGCACTGTGCAGCTGTCTTCATTAATGCGCAGTGCCCGGAATGCATGTGTGCACAGCTGGTTGGGCCGTGCACCTGCACATCGTATGGGTCCGCGACCCTTGCTCATATCCAGCCTAGTTACAAGTGGCTATCTGTGCTTCAACCTCATATGACATTCATTGAGAAAAAGAAATGGGAATTCAATTCGTTTTTTTTTTTCATGTAATATTACTTTGTAGCTTATTTGGTTGCATTGTATTCCATAATATCTGGTGGGTTTACAATTTGTCCAGAACAAATGTTTCACTTCAAAGTTACTGAGATGATGTTTACTTCTAATATGCCAGAAATAATTTGTTATAAATATTTGTCATTTTATTGTATTCCGATAGGGACTATATATGACTACACTGGTAAGGTAAAACTAGAGACAGTAGAACACATGGTGGGACATAAGGGATAACAGGTAGGCTGCCGCCTTGGGTTCCATTGGGGGGAAGGATGTTTAACCGCTTAAGGACCAAGCCCATTATGACCTTAAAGGGGTATTCCGGGTTTATACATCTTATCCCCTATCCAAAGGATAGGGGATAAGATGTATGATCACAAGGGTCCCGCCGCTGGGGAACCCCGCGATCTCGGTGCAGCCCCCGACATTCTGTGCTGGGCGCTGCCTCCGAGACGGGGCTGTGATGTCACGGCCATGCCCCCTAGTGATGTCACGCCACACCCCCTCCATTCATGTCTATTGGAGGGGGCGTGATGGCCATCACGCCCCCTCCCATAGACATGAATGGAGGGGGCATGGTATGATGTCACTAGGGAGTGTGACCGGGATGTCTTCTCCCTGTCTCGGAGGCAGCGCCCAGCACAGAATGTCGGGAGCTGCACCGAGATCGCGGGGGTCCCCAGCGGCGGGACCCCTGCAATCATATATCTTATCCCCTATCCTTTGGATACGGGATAAGATGTATAAAGCCGGAATACCCCTTTAAGGACCAGAGCATTTTTTGCACATTCGATCACTGTCACTTTAAGCATTAATAACTCTGGGATGCTTCCACTTATGAATTTGATTCCGAGATAGTTTTTTCGTGACATATTCTACTTTAACATAGTCGATAATTGTGTAATTTCTTGGTGAAAAATTCAAAAATTTCATGAAAATTTAGAAAATGTTTAATTTTTCTAACTTTGAAGTTCTCTGCTTGTAAGGAAAATAGACATACCAAATAAATGATATATTGATTCGCATATACAATAAGTCTTCTTTATATTTGCATCATCATAGTTGACATGTTTTTACTTTTTGAAGAAATCAGAGGGCTTCAAAGTTCAGCAGCAATTTTCAAATTTTTCACAAAATATTCAAAATCAGAATTTTTCAGGGACCAGTTCAGTTTTGAAGTGGATTTGAGGGGCCTTCATATTAGAAATTTGTTTTTTAAAATTTTGGTAAAAGGATTTGAAATTATATTATACCCAATTTCTCTCGAGTAAGGAAATACCTCATACGTGGATGTAAAGTGCTCTGTGGGTGCACTAGAGTGCTCAGAAGGGAAGGAGCGACAATGGGATTTTGGACAGTGAATTTTGCTGAAATGGTTTTTGGGGGGTATGTCGCATTTAGGAAGCCCCCATGGTGCCAGAATAGCAAAAAAAATAAAAAATAAAAACAAGGCATACTATTTTGGAAACTGCCTATAATAAGGGGGCAGAGAGCATTTACACCCCACTGGCGTTTGACAGACTTTACATTTTTCATTTTCATGGACCACTGTTCAAAAAATCTGTCAGACACCTGTGGGGTGTAAATTCTCACTGGACCCCTTATTAAATTTTTTGTGAAAAAAATAAAACATTTTCATTTTCATGTCCAACTTTAACGAAAATTCATCAAACACCTGTGGAGTGTTAAGGCTCACAATACCTCTTGTTACGTTCCATAAGGGGTGTAGTTTCCAAAATGGGGTCACATGTGGGTGTTTTTTTTTGCGTTTATGTCAGAACCGCTGTAATGATCAGCCACCCCTGTGCAAATCACCTCAAATGTACATGGCGCTCTCACTCCTGAGCCTTGTTGTGAGCCCGCAGAGAATTTTACGTCCACATATGGGGTATTTCTGTACTCAGGAGAAATTGCTAATTTTGGGGGTCTATTTTTCCTTTTACTTCTTGTGAAAATAAAAAGTATAGGGCAACACCAGCATGTTAGTGTAAAAAATGACATTTATTTACACAAACATGCTGGAGTAGACCCCAACTTTACTTTTTCATAAGGGGTAAAAGGAGAAAACTCCCCCCAAAATTTGTTAGGCAATTTCTCCCAAGTACGGAAATACCCCATATGTGGCCCTAAACTTATTTTTTTTTTCTTGCCAAATACGGACATCAATTGAAAAAACAATTACATTCATAATTAATTTAAAAACATCGTATTTGTTTTTTACCTTTTCCCCCCTTGAGCTGTTGCCTTGAAATACGACATGGCTCTGAAGTGAGAGAGCGCCATGTGCATTTGAAGCCTAAATTAGGGATTTGCATAGGGACGGACCCGGATGCAAGAATTACACTTGCCTCCGATACCAAAATTACTCTATAGCATGGTTTCCCAAACAGGGTGCCTCTAGCTGTTGCAAAACTGCCAGCATGCCTGTATAGTCAATGGCTGTGAGTTGTTGTTTTGCAACAGCTGGAGGCTCCGCTTTGGAAACAGTGCTGTACCAGATGTAACCAGGCGTAACTGTGTAGGGGTATATGTAGTGTTTTACCCTTTAATTTGTGTTAGCGTAGTGTTTTTAGGTTACATTCACATGGGTGGGTATACAGTGAGTCTCCCGCTGGGAGTTTGATCTGCTGCGGAAAATTTAGTACATCTCAAACTTGCAGCGAGAAACTCACTGTAAACCCCCGCCCGTGTGAATGTACCCTGTTCATTCACATGGGGGAGGGGCAAACCTCCAGCAGTTGCTGAGCTACAACTCCCAGCATGCACTTTGGCTGTCCGTGCATGCTGGGGGTTGTAGTTATGCAACAGCTGGAGACACACTGGTTGTGAAACACTGAGAGTTTGTTACTTAACTCAGTGTTTCACAACCAGTGTGCCTCCAGCTTTTGCAAAACTTCAACTTCCAGCATGTGTGGTCTTTCAGTGCATGCTGTGAGTTGTAGTTAACAACAGCTGGAGGCACACTGGTTCCGAAACACTGACATAGGTAACAAACTCAGTGTTTTGCAACCAGTGTGCCTTCAGCTGTTTCAAAAGCTACAACTCTCACCATGCAGTGACAGCTAAAGGGCATGTTGGGAGTTGTAGTTATGTAACAGCTGGAGGCATACTACTAAAACTCCCAGCATGCACTTTGGCTGCCCATACATGCTGGGGGTTGTAGCTATGCAACAGCTGGAGGCACAGTGGTTTCAAAACACTGGGAGTTTGTTACTGAACTCAGTGTTTCGCAACCAGTGTGCCTCCAGTTGTTGCAAAACTACAACCCCTAGCATGTACGGTCTGTCAGCACATGCTGGGAGTTGTAGTATACAACAGCTAGAGGCACACCGGTTGAGAAATACTGAATTAGGTAACAAATTCTGTGTTTCGCAACCAGTGTGCCTTCATCTGTTGCAAACACTACAACTCTCAGCATGCACTTACATCCGAAGGGCATGCTGGGACTTGTAGTTATGCAACAGCTGGAGGCACACTTCTGCAACTCTCAGCATGTCCTTTGGTAGTTTGTGCATGCTGGGGGTTGTAGTTATGCAACAGCTGGAGGTACATTTTTTCATAGAGAAAATGTGCCTCCAGCTGTTGCATAACTACAACCCCCAGCATGCACAAACTATCAAAAGGCATGCTGGGAGTTGTAGTTGTGCCTTCTGCTGTTGCATAACAACAACTCCCAGCATGCCCTTGCATAACAACAACTCCCAGTGCATGCTGGGAGGCCAGCCTTACCCCCTGCTGCTGCGCATGCCAGATCCTCCTGCCTGCTGCCACCGCTCACTCCGCTCCTGCAGCCCCCATCCGGCCGCCTATGCCGGGGATTGGGGGCCTCAGGTATCGACTCCCAGCACCCGCTCTCACCCTCCGGAACAGGGGCGGAGCGGGTGCCATTAGGGACACTCCCACAGTCTTGATTAGGGACACCCCCACAGTAGGAACCAGAATTCCCATGGGCGTACAGGTACGCCCTGTGCCCTTAAGTATCAGGACATCAGGGCGTACCTGTACGCCCTGTTTCCTTAAGGGGTTAAAGGGGTACTCCGCCCTTAGACATCTTATCCCCTATCCAAAAGATAAGATGTCTGATCGCGGGGTTCCCACCACTGGAGACCCCCACGAATTCAGCTGCGGACCCCCAGACATCCAGGGCACTGAGTGAACTTCGCTCCATGCCACATGACTGGCATTGTGGGGCAGAGGCTCATAACATCATCATGAGTGGGGCACTGCCATGACATCACGAGCCTCCGGCGCTGCACCCCTTTGGATAGGGGAAAAGATATCTAGGGGAGGAGTACCCTTTTAAAAACCAGTGAGAATAAATAAAAGTGCAACTAGTCTTCTTCTGAACTTTTATCATTAGATACACTGTGGATTTCAAGGGTACATTCACACTATGGAATCTCTGCCTGGAGATATTTTCTGGGTAGAGATTTCATCTGCAGCAGACATTCATTGGCACACAGACTGCGAAAACCATTGATGGCAATGCAGTCTACACAGATTTCCACTGAAAGAATAAACATATCCGTCATTTGGTTTTATTCTGCGGAAATTCCGTAGTGTGCAGATTTATGTCTAAAAGAAGCCTGTTTGATGGTATATCCAATATTTGCTTTTTGTGCAGATTACCTTGAGACCTACTGCACACAGAATGTATTGTGTATTTATACCAGCTCTGTGTAGTTAAAATGGGCACTGTCATTACAAAAACATTTTGATATGTCATAAAGATATATCAAAAGTTTTGATCTGTCGGGGTTTGAGTGTTCAGACCTTGACCAATGACAAGAATCAGACTGGAGAAGTGAGAGGTTAGTGTGTTCTTTTTCTGCCTTGTGTCACATTACCGAGACAGTGTCATAATGCAAGTCTGACAATCCGTCTCACTCACATAGAGCAAGGCAGCCGCAAGCTTCGAGTGGTCATGGTCTGTACTGTTCTGTGTATGCATATCCATTAGAAACCTCCACATCAGTAAAGTCTAAGTACTACCGTATTTTTTGCCGTATAAGACGCATTTTTTCTTCCCCAAAACTGGGGGGAAAAAGTCAGTGCGTCTTATACGGCGAATACACCCCTATCGCGGCGGTCCCTGCGGCCATCAATGGCCGGGACCCGCGGCTAATACAGGACATCCCCGATCGCGGTGATGCCCTGTATTAACCCTTCAGATGCAGCGATCAAAGCTGACCGTCGCGTCTGAAGGGAAAGTGACACTAACCCGGCTGTTCAGTTGGGCTGTTAGGGACCGCCGCGATTTCACCGCGGTGGTCCCGAACAGCCCAACTGAATAGCCGGGTTAGTGCTTACAGGTCACCGGGAGGGACCTTACCTGCCTCCTCGGTGTCTTCTCCGTTCAGGGATCCCCTGTATGGCCGGCGCTCTCCTTCCTCGTCATCACGTCGTCGCGTACGTGCGTCGGCGTGCGTAACGACGGGATGACGGCGACGGAGAGCGAGGATACCCGGCCGGCAGCAGAGACGTTCTGGAGCGACGGGGACACAGCGACAGCGATGGAGCGACATCCAGGGCAGTGGTGACGGGTCCGGAGCGGCGGGGACACGTGAGTATTACCTCCTATGCAGTGGTCTTCAATCTGCGGACCTCCAGATGTTGCAAAACTACAACTCCCAGCATGCCCGGACAGCCAACGGCTGTCCGGGCATGCTGGGAGTTGTAGTTTTGCAACATCTGGAGGTCCGCAGGTTGAAGACCACTATTGGGTTCAAAATCTTTATTTTTTTTAGATTTTGCACCTATAAATTGGGTGCGTCTTATACGCCGGTGCGTCCTATAGGGCAAAAAATACGGTATGTTTCATCATTATTGTTTATTATGTGTCAATAATAAAAAAGAACTATTTAAACATTTTAAAAAAGTTAAAAAGTTTTTTAAGCATCAAAAAAAATTGAATATCATCTTTGTGTTATCCGTCGCACATTCAGGGCATCTCTTGGTATAGTTAAATGGTAAAGTCATCGTATGTTACATTGCAAAAGTTGCCATGTAGCCTACCACATAGTTTGCAGAGGTTAGTTAAACATAAACTGTTTTCTAGACAGAACTCCACATATAAACATATTTAGTATTAATCACCTTTTATTATTTAAAATGCCAATATATTTTCCTCACCCTGAGCAATAGGCAGCAGAGGTCATGTTGTACAGTGTGGCAAAGGAAGTTATTGCAGTTACTGTGTGCAAGAATCCAGAAAGACCAGTCTTTAGCTGAGGCTAAAAAGGCAAAATCTCAATGGAGCGTGACACTCAATTCAAGACAGAGGTGGGGGAAATGATGGTGTCATTGCTGCATGTCTATCAGGAGCTGAGCTGGAATGATGTTGTACAAGATATCTCTAAAAAGTTCTCTTACTGTAAGTCAAAGAATGGCGGGATTCTACCTGGAAACCATGTGCACTTTGGACAAAATATTAAGTTCTATGGAATCTTTTTTTGGATAAGCAGTCCAGAGTGATTCCTTTTACCTTCTCTGATACATTGTAGCAATCTAAAAAAAAGAAGTCAAACCTGCGAGTGCAGCTCATGGTCTACTATATGGCTTCTCAACTTTTTAGCACTCAGTAGTTATAATATAGTAGTTATAGAAAGGTCAAGTCCAACAAGTACTGTGTTCAGGATAAAGAGGCCATTGACATACAAGAAGCCTGTGGGTTGGCAAGATGCCTGAAGCACAGCATGGGTGTAATCTTCGGTGGTATCTTTTCTAGTTTAGTGAAATGTAAGGCTTAAAAGTGAGAGTAGAGGCGGGCAAAAAGCTGAGGAGGAGAATGGTGATAAAATGGAAGGGAGAGGATGTGCTGACACAGACCTCCACCATGGAAAGCAGTTCCCAACTATGAAGGGAGGAGAAAGGCAAATTAGTTTGGGAATATTGGCGGTTGGCCCCTGCTGGTTTGTTAAAAATTCCCTGTGGTGTTTCATAAACAAGTTTCAATACAGTTCTCAATGAGTCTTGGCAGTATATGTATGATAGGTTGCCCGCTTAAAAATAATTTTCAGAATTTGGACTCTTTTAGGTGATATGTCAGCAAATTGTAAGGTAATTTCCAATTGGTAAACATTTGGTATGTATGTAACGGCATTAGTAAAGCAGTTAAGACGTTGCTCACTGTGAAGTCTGATTTCTTAGCAGACCACTTAGCAATTCTTGACCCTCTGGTGACATTGTTTAATATGTGTATGAAGGGAGTGGGCAAAAGCAAGAACCTTGCACCTTAGATGTGTCTGAGTAACTGCAGGTGACATGTGTCACATAGGTTTCAGCTTAAAACAAGGTCAAGGAGACTCTCAACTGTGTTTGTGGGTCAACGAGATGCAAAGGTGCAAGACAGGGGGGGCCAGGACAATTTTGAATTTGTGGTTACAGGTGAAAGAAAAGAATGAGAGGAGGCAAAACCTTGGCCTCACTCTAAAGAATTTTCTACTGGCGCCTCATCTGCCAGATGATGTTGACATCTCAGCCTCATCATTGGTCCTAATCCATGCCAAATTGAAATATGTACTTAACTTGGTATTTCCCTTTCCTCTTCAGCCAATATTTCAATAACAAAAGCGGTTTCATTTGCTGAACTAGAAACTTATGCAGACAGGGACAGACTGTGCTAACTTCCAATTGGGGATTAGTGCTATAAAAAGGTACTAGATAGCCTACTGTACCTCTATGATACTTAGAAACTATAGGTTCCTTTCCATTACAACAATAATAATTATCATAATAATATTTCTTTATATAGGCCCAACTACAATTTAGGCAGCATTTTCCAATTTTGATTGTCCAAATAAAGACAAATATTAGACACAATTACAATGGAGGCGGGAGGACCCTGCTCGTGAGAGCTGATAGTCTATTGACATGTAGATCTGTAAAGTGACTTTGATTCTTCCATTGCGTAGGTTATGAAGAGTTATTACAGCGCAGTATCATGTGCAATATCTGTTATTATTTACAGTGTACACTGGGCTGCACTGTATTGTAAGAATCCTAAATATTAACATTGTGAGCTCCTGTTTCATGGTGGTTGATCTTGTCCAGTGATACTGTATGTTTAAATATTATGTTTTTTCTGCTCCTTTAAAATAACACAACATTGTGCACATTTTGTTAGGTTAACAAAACCTCAGCAAAAGTGCTTCATGGTTGAGTGATTTTACTGTAGTTTGCTAAGTGGCACAACAGGTTTGGGATACACAACCACCATTACCTATATTCTTTGTTTTACTTTCCCCTACATCCTTCATTTGTGTCAAGCCTTGCCTCAGATTTGCATGTATTCGCCACATAAATTGTGCTCGGAGCCACAGACTGTTAAAGCAGCACAATGTTTGGGTGGGCTAACCTACCTCCCCCTATGCAGACATCCCAGGTGGTAGACAGACAGGCCTGGAGCCCGGGCCGCATCATTTACTCCTTGGAGGAGTAGGATCCCTTAACTAAAGAAAGCACAGTATTCTGTTTTCTGAGCATTCCTCTCTGCATGCATTCATGAAAACCCAGTTATTACTGCAGACAATTTATAAAGCCATTTATTTTGCCAGAATAGCATGACACACTCTGTGCTTGAGTGGGCCTTCAGCAGACATGGTGCTCCTATGAAAACACAACAGTAAATAAATCAGGTGGGGGAAATCGGCCTGTCCTCCTTCTACTCCTCTGATTGTTTTTACACCCTGCGCTTGCGACCTGCTCCGAAATAAATCCTCTCAGACAGAATGTGGAGCTTCAAAATTCATTCTTGAGCAGCTTCCCTCTCTTCATCTCCAGGGAGTGAATGTATCAAACTGCTGTATTTCAGGGCTGTATTTTGGAAAACAGGCTTGAAGGATTTCACAGTGAGTCAGTGGGAGTTCTTGGCCTTTTGGAGGCAGTGAAGTATGTGTTTCTAATGCCACATGACTGTGACATGCATGTAAATGTCTTCATACAGGTGGGATAAGCAATACGACAAGGCACCGCCGGCTGGTTAGCCAACGCTTTATCTGTTTACATATTATCATAGTTGTTTTATGCTCTTAGCTCATTTGTATTTTTGTTAAATAGTCTCAAAACCACCAGGTGTGAGCTGATAGTCCAGGAACACATTTGTCATTGCTCCATCAGGTGTCACCCAAGCAAATATCATAAATATCGGAGGGCGAAAGTGACATTCAGACAGTGGTACTGTGCATGGAACATAAATGTGAAAACAATAGCCCTCATCTATTAAGAATATTTTAATAAAAACATGTCACCAAATCATATTGCCTCCCCCATGCCTGTCCAGATAAAATAATGTTGGAATCTATTTGGTTCCCTATTAGCAAGAGTTGTCCAGCCATTTCTTTGCATGCTTAGGCTGGTCTCTTCTCACCTGTGGCGGTTTCCTAACGTCCATGATGCCCAGTCCTCACTGCGCACCACTTCCTTGTGATATCTCAAAACAAGTAGGTGCCCACTCAGCCAATCACTGGTTGCAGCAGTCATCTGCTTTAGCCAGTGGTTGGCCACTTCCTTGTGTGAAGACAGAGATTGGGAAGCGGTGAGCAGAGGGGACCAAGCACCATCAGAATGGCAGGGGTGGGTGATTGTTAGGTGAGTACAGACAATATTATGTTTTAGCACAGTCACTTTTAAATATAACAAGAATTTGGTGAACTGCATTTTGAAATATTTTTGGTGATTTCTTTCTAATTTTCCATTTTACTATCTTTATTATAAAATAATCATGAAGTCCTCTGAACCCAGTGTCAAACATACCATATAGGTGGGATATGCCACTGCTATGTAGCCCAATGCACAGGGGAACCCAAACATATGGCTGTACTCACCCAACCCACCTAACGTCTATCCAAACCACCCACTTAATAAACCAATAGATATCTGGAGAATCTAGGACACTTGCCCCAGATTCCTAGGCCAGTGAGCGCCATCAAGCTGGTGTAGGCAGCAGACAGTTTCAGCCTGCAGCCTACACCAGCAGCAGAGTCTGACCTCTATCCTTGAGCCAGCGGGGATGTCACTCATTATCCCTACCTGAGAGTAGGAAGAAGGGAAGAAGGTGGTTGGCTGGTTCTGTTCTGCACAGATGAGGTGGGTTTTCATTAATATTTTTGCAGGTGGTGGGACTACCTGCTTACTGGGGTGCTTCGTGTCTAAAGGGGGGGGGCGACCTGGCTAATGGAAAGAAATACCTGCCTACCGGGTGGGGGGGCTTCCTACCTAAGAGGGTGAAATGCCTGCCTGCTGGGGGGCTTCCTACCTAAAAGAAAGAAATGCTTGCCTACTGTGGGTCTCTCTAGCTAATTGTGGACAGCCTGCCTACTAGAAAACTACCTGTCTACTCACCTGAATATTGGTGAGACATACCTGCCTACAGGGGGAGGAAACCTGCTTAATGGGGGGACTAAAGGTATAATTGTGGATCTTCTTACCTATTCTAGACGTGCCTACTTAATGGGGCTACTACCTAACTGCTGTCAGAGACATACTTATTGGGGAACCTATCTACCTAATGAGGGACCTACTTACCTACTCACGTTTACTGTATGGAGCACCAAGGGGCATTATTACCATTTGGGGGACTATAGTTGGGGAGATTATATAGAGGTGGGGTGGATGATGGAAAAGCAAAGGAACCTAGGGTGTTGTTCTGGGACATTCTGCAGGAAAGAGTTATGGTGGTTTGGAGAAAAACAAGGAAAGAGAACAACTCAAAAGAAAACATTTTCTGTAGGTCACTGGATGCAACTGCACTGCTCACTCCTGCCCAAGAGGGGGGGGGGGGGGTTCAATTCTGATGTTTGCTATGCAGCCCCATGAATTCTATTTACAGCCTTGAAAAAGCATAAAATTTAAGTGATACTTCCTGTTCAGTACAGGATACTGTTAAAGTTAGGATTACATTGAAAGGTGAAATGTAGCATATAGATAAGACACCATTAACAATAGCTGAAGCTCGGAGCTCAGACACCCCCACCCCTACAGAATGCCCTCTGTACAGGTCACAGTGCATGCCAAGAAACATCTTCCATTTATGTCAACAGGTCAGCTCCACACTATTGTTGCTTGTGTCCATGGGGCCTATCATAAAGCATACCTCTATATGCTGTTGAGAACAGTTCAGGCAAGTTGGCTGCACAAATAATAATGTCCAAAAAAACTGTTATAAAATAGGAACAGATTAGAAAAAAGTTCACTTGAATGTGTAATGCAATTGTAGGTCAGACCTCATTCATTCTCCAGAATTATGGCCATGAAGGTTTACATCTCAGAATGAAATCATTGTGTGTATTCACTGATGTCTGCATTATTGCACAAATGAAATATGACATTTGTGAATGGGTATATTTATTCATATAGATCATGTGACTTCAGATAAAGACATTACCAAAGGCCCTTTTACAAGGGCTGATTATCGGGCAAATAAGTGATCAGCTGATGATTGAGCAAAGGGGCAATGCACCAATCGTTGTTGGCAGCCCATCGCCCTGTGTAAGTACATAGCAGCACAAGAGCTATATATAAGGTGTCGAGTAAAACACACCCAGCAGCACCTTGCTCTATGATAGGATGTTACTTCCCGTACTCTTCCCTATACTCTAATGATACCCTTCAGCTATGTCCCTTAGGTAAACATGTATGAGGATTTGTGAGGCCAATGGTTATGCTGTACAATTGTTATACAGAAGCATTGTAATGAGACTATTATCTCCCAGTAGCCCTGCCACTACTGCAGAATGATTGCTGACAATGCTGTGTAAAGCCATGGCTGATGGCTGAGAAGTTTATAAAAGCCTTAAGGATAAGACATACAATAGCTGTCATTGAAATAGCAGCCAAATGTCATTCACTGTGAGTGACACTTAGCTATTTAGAGGCGGTGTCATCATCACATATCAAACACTAGTCTCAGTTGACCTTAAACTAGCTCTATAATTTAACAAGACAAACACTAAGAAAGCACTCTGTGGTACAACGCCTTCCCTTTGTATTTAGCAAGTATATTGTAGACATTACCCATTTGGAATTTGTAGCCAGCTTAACCTTTACTTTTAACTATGGCAGCTGGAAGAACCATTCCAGCCTTCTGAACCCTCATAAGAAATGAATCTCATAAAATTAATAACTTTCACAAAATAGGAATTGTGTCGCTGAACTTTGTGACTCGTAACCTGTTGGTTTTGTTAGAATTAAAACTAGAGCAGAACTAAATCCTTTAAAAGCTGCAGGTCATGTATGGATTAAGGAGGATGAAGATCTTGTGTAATGCTGGGTATACCAGGCTTACCTTAGACTTGTAATGGCCCCAGATATGGTTAAGAACAGATACCCGCTGTGTCTACGAATCTCGCTCAGAGGACTTGGCAGGATTTCAAAAACATTCCTGCTGCTCCAACTGCAAAAGAGAGAGAGAGGCGAGAGCATGCTCGGCGGAGTAAACAATTAGAATGGAAATGGAATTAATAACAGCAGCGCCATAATTTATGTGCACTATATCATTTACGTGTCACTTCTGATGAGGTGACGAAAGATCCTTTCTCGCCGTTAAAGAGCGTTAATGATCTAAATAATAAAGCATTTCCCAAAGCCTATGGCATGCAATGAATAACATAGTTTGCAATGACAGTACAGAAGAAAATGGACTGTTTCAAAGGCTGCACCACTCCCTTCTACCTTGTGATGGTGTCATCAGGAATGTGCTGAGGTCATATATGCACTGTCATGGCACTTGAGCATCTGCGCAAGGTTGCAAACCTGCCACCCAAGTAGAAAGCACATCACCTCCAGTCTCCTTTTAGCATCTTCAAAAGAGGACAACCTTTTACTTTAGAATTGAAGGGAGAAGAGAGAATCAGACATCCGATACAGATGTTTGGGTTGGATGTGACTGGACATGCAGTGTGCTGTCTGACGTATGTCTGTGTGTGGTGTTGGCAGAGAGGTGGGCTATGATCAGGATTAGAGGGAGTCTCCATATAGTAAGATATTTATTTAACCATTTCTGTGCCCTGGCTGAAATGGAAATAACATACCCAAAAGCACTTATTTCTGATAAAATCATGGAAAATCATTTGAATGATCACTGCCTTTGGCCAACTTTATCGCCCTGGATATATAGGTAGGCTCAAACATAATTTTTTTTAAAGTCCAATAAAATCCTGACTTGAAATACACGTTGCTTTTACCTGGAGCATCCTGGAGTCATTATAAAGGTTCTGATTATACTCCATAATCTATTCGATTTAAATGCAGAGTCCATTAGCAGGGCCGGTTCTGCCTATAGGCAAAATAGGCAGCCGACTAGAGCACCCCCTTGATTGGGGCACCACTCTACCTGCTGCAAAAAATTAGAAGCCAGCCAGCATCCAAAGCACCCACTGCTCATCTGAAGCACCCGCCCAGCCAACCTCACCATTGCAACCCCCGGGACCATAATAATCTGCATTCTTCAGCATGCTGGAGGAGCACAGGCCAGACAGGCAGGTCCTGACATTGCGCACACCTCCATACATCCGCCTCATGAGGAGGTTTGCTACAGTGTGTCACCCCAGTAGTAAGGTGGGGCATGTCAAAGGGGGGAGTTAATGGGCGGAGTCAAGGGGCGGCAAAATTAGCTTTTGGGTGGCAAAAATCCTTGCCCCAACCCTGTCCATTAGGATATGTTCACACATACTTTATACACTGGGGATTTTATGCTGTGTAGGGGCGTATTTACGCGTATAGTATCCTGTGCATATTTGATGCACAAGATTTTAAGCTGTAGATTTTATGCTGTAGATTTCAATGTAAACTAAATGACTGAACAGTTTCAAATCCTGCGCATCAAATATGTGCAAGATACTGTAAGTGTAAATACACCCTGATTCAACATAAATAAATAGCTGAGGACAGCATCAAAGCCGCAGCATAAAATCCACAGCTTATACAGTATGTGTGAACAAACCCTTACAGTTTTAGTTTTTTTGCAGTCACATTTTTCAGGATATTCACTTGTAAAATAAAATACAAGCACCAACATGTATTTTGTGTGAACCCAGCCTTAAAGACATTTTATTACGACCTTTTGCTTTAGATGCTTTTCCTGAAATTGTGATCCTATGCCATTATCTGGTTAACTGTTTGCAGTGGTCGTGAATTTATCATACCCCTAATTTGTCACAAATCTACACCAGCACACACCTAGCTTACAAAACTAGCTATGGACAGCATTCATAAAAATTCACATATTTTGGCGCATTGGGTTAAAAAGGTACTGAAAAAGTCGCATAGGAGGAACCATCTAAAGGGGTGTACTGAAGTGTACTTTTAAAAAGTGTACTAGAATCCTAACACATGCCATGCAACCACATAATAAATTTGGTGCACATACAAATTACCACCACACTAATTACAGGTGTAGAATAATTGTTCACCTACACCACCCTTGATAAATTCCCCCCAGCCCCAACATCTTTTTCTGTTTGTAACTTAGAGAAAAACATTTTGGTTGGACCACTACTTTACAGTGTTTAAACTTGTGTGAATTTAAGTTGTTTTTCTACCTCCTGGGTATAATATGCATACATCATGAAAAGAACATTACTGTCCTTATCCGCTTTCTTTATTATTAGGTCCTTTCTGGACTTTAGCCAATTCAAGAGTCTCATTTCCTTATCAGTAAGATACTGGGTAATGGTTGGGTAGATTCAGGGTCTATTCAAATGGCCGAGTTTCCGTCAGCGGAATTCTCAAATGAAAGCCCAATACACTTCTAAGGGATTCTGCACCCCCGTTGACACTTCGGTTATTTCCCACGGAGGGGACCAGTGATTTAGAGACCTTAAGGGCTTGCTGGGACTTGTAGTAAATGGGGTCAATTTAATGCAGGCCACGTTGACTTGACAAATGGTGACTGTGACTGACTTGACTTGACTGACGACTGACAATACTGAGACTGTGGCTTACTTGTAGCTGCTTGTGGCTGCAGACTTGAGGCCTCCTATGACTCTGGACACTCTCTAGGACTCGACTTGACCTCAGCAAAGACTTGTAAGGAAAGAGAGAGAGCTATCTCCACCTAGGGCTTATATGGGGGAGACTAGCAATGAGCCCATAGGTCACCCCTGGGATCACCTGTTAACTGGTACCTCCTGGGTAACAGTCTTAAAGGGGTTATCCAGGAAAAAACTTTTTTTTTATATATCAACTGGCTCCAGAAAGTTAAACAGATTTGTAAATTACTTCTATTAAAAAATCTTAATCCTTTCAGTACATATGAGCTTCTGAAGTTAAGGTTGTTCTTTTCTGTCTAAGTCCTCTCTGACGGTACATGTCTTGGTAAACATCCAGTTTAGAAGCAAATCCCCATAGAAAATCTCTTCTAAACTGGGCGTTTCCCGAGACAGGTGTCATCAGAGAGCCCTTAGACAGAAAAGAACAACCTTAACTTCAGAAGCTCATAAGTACTGAAAGGATTAAGATTTTTTAATAGAAGTCATTTACAAATCTGTTTAACTTTCTGGAGCCAGTTGATATATATATATAAAAAAGTTTTTTCCTGGAATACCCCTTTAAAGTGACAACTCTTTCTGAACATATTACATAATACATTAAAAACATATTTACATGGGGGACAGATGCAAGGGGGCCCAGAGGACACTGTATGGAGGCTGCCTGACAGGGCAGCCGGAGTACCAGGTAACACCTCCAGTACTGGGCTACCACAAACTCCCCCTCTTGAATACAGCCATCCTTGGTGCCCAGTCCTGGAGGACAGACAACTAACAGTGGCCACTGAGGCCTACTGACAATTCCTGGGGCATATGGGTATAAAATGTCATTCACAGGTCGGGACAGTTAATAACAACAGGGGATGAGTCCATGTAGCACTTTAGAAATGTCCATACATGCTCCTTTGGGAAATAAATTGTTAGACACACAGGATTCATTACACTCTAGACACTGAAACACACAAATTGCAGATTGGGCTGCCTGAGGCTATTTACCCAATGCCATAACTACTGGGGCCCTTCGCTACTAAAACACTTCTCCCCAGAACTCCATACGTACTTTATACAACATATTCTTGTTACCTTTATATACAGCATATCTGTCTCTCTACGTGCTTTACTTAAGTTGCAGGGGAACCCTCTGGCCAGGAGAGCACCCTGTACACGGGGACAGGAAAAATGTTAGATACATAAACATTTCGACAATATGAACTGACAATGGACACGCTAGATACAGTCCTGACTAGACATTTTGACTAACTCATATACACATTATATAGACTGACTACAATTAGTTGGACTATGTGTGATACTGTTTTTTACTCCCTATATCATGCAGGAAGCTTTCATTGCAGTGAGGTAGTGGCTACGCTTCTCCTCATCGGGTCAGGATACCTCCTATATAAATTGCCATGAACAAAAGACACTGGACACCTTGACATTTGTATACAAACATATTAAATAAATTTTATTACATCACACCATAAACATTATAGTACAAAGATACAAAGATAATAGCAAAATATATTACTCTAACGGTATATATATATATATATATATATATATATATATATATATATATATATATATTATTCTTTTTGTTCCTAGTACCACTCCACAGTTCTGGTACTCTTTAGAGTTCTTAGCAAAGAATCATGGCTAAAAGCCTGGCACATACACTTACGCTACAAATAAACTTCTTGACAAGTTCGTCAGGCACTTCTTATTGAACGTTACATAACCTGTAGACAACAAAAGTACTTCACAAAGTAAAGTTAGTGACACATAGCAGAATTATCACTGGTAGGCATCTTTAACTTGGAAACTTGCCATCCCAGCCTCGCCTGTCAGACTGCTTGGACATGTAGCGGGGTCCACGGGACTGTGCCCCCTCTAATGGACTCATTCAGGTGTTCCAGTTCACCTGGGACAAAGTAGACTCTGTAATAGTGGGGCTGATGGTGACCACCATTTGCACTGCAGCGGCTTGCGCCACTGGGGGAATAGCAGTCAGTGCCAGTTGGGGCAACCAAACCTCCTCTGCAGGAGTTGGCCGAGGGACTTCAGTCGGTGCCCGCTGGTGAGGCCAAGCCTCCTCGACCACACGAGTAGGCCTGGGCACATTCACAGACAACTGTGGTAGATACTTTGGTGCCATGACAGGCACTTTGGGCAAATATTTATTTTCTTCTGGACAGATGCCTTTGACTTTAAGGGACAGCAAGGGTATCAGATACTGTCGCAGATAATGGATAACTTGCTGCTCATTGCCAAACAACCACTTAGGTTATGGTGGTGACCGGTGACGTAGAGCAGACTTCTGGGCCTGGGGGGTTTCCTCTGGGCTAGGGATAGAAGAAGGGGTAGAGAAAGCAGCCTCAGCCGGGGTACTCACTTCTGACTCCTCAGTGTGAATTTCGGCCCAGGACCCCCAGGTCCGGTGGTGAGGGGACAGCCTCACCGGCGAAAATGCCGGCGTTCCCTCTGCCGGGATTAGTGGCCAGTCTCCATCGTCCTTGGGCAGCGGGACTGTCACGATGCCGGCTGGCAGGAGGTGGATCCTCTGTGCCAGAGAGGGATTGGCGTGGACCGTGCTAGTGGACCGGTTCTAAGTCACTACTGGTTTTCACCAGAGCCCGCCGCAAAGCGGGATGGTCTTGCTGCGGCGGTAGTGACCAGGTCGTATCCACTAGCAACGGCTCAACCTCTCTGGCTGCTGAAGATAGGCGCGGTACAAGGGAGTAGACAGAAGCAAGGTCGGACGTAGCAGAAGGTCGGGGCAGGCAGCAAGGATCGTAGTCAGGGGCAACGGCAGGAGGTCTGGAACACAGGCTAGGAATACACAATGGAACGCTTTCACTGGCACAATGGCAACAAGATCCAGCGAGGGAGTGCAGGGGAAGTGAGGTATAAATAGGGAGTGCACAGGTGAACACACTAATTGGAACCACTGCGCCAATCAGCGGCGCAGTGGCCCTTTAAATCGCAGAGACCCGGCGCGCACGCGCCCTAGGGAGCGGGGCCGCGCGCGCCGGGACAGGACAGACGGAGAGCGAGTCAGGTACGGGAGCCGGGGTGCGCATCGCGAGCGGGCGCCACCCGCATCGCGAATCGCATCCCGGCTGGAGACGGTATCGCAGCGCACCGGGTCAGTGGAGCTGACCGGAGCGCTGCGGTAGCGAGAGTGAAGCGAGCGCTCCGGGGAGGAGCGGGGACCCGGAGCGCTCGGCGTAACAGTACCCCCCCCCTTGGGTCTCCCCCTCTTCTTAGAGCCTGGGAACCTGAGGAGCAGACTTTTGTCTAGGATGTTGTCCTCAGGTTCCCAGGATCTCTCTTCAGGTCCACAGCCCTCCCAATCCACCAAAAAGAACCTTTTTCCTCTGACCGTCTTGGAGGCCAGTATCTCTTTCACTGAGAAGACGTCAGAAGAACCGGAGACAGGAGTGGGAGAAACTAACTTGGGAGAGAAACGGTTGATGATGAGTGGTTTAAGAAGAGAGACATGAAAGGCATTAGGAATACGAAGAGAAGGAGGAAGAAGAAGTTTGTAAGAGACAGGATTAATTTGGCACAAGACTTTGAAAGGACCAAGATAGCGTGGTCCCAGTTTGTAACTGGGGACACGAAAGCGGACATATTTAGCGGAGAGCCATACCTTGTCTCCGGGAGCAAAAATGGGGGGAGCTCTTCTTTTTTTATCGGCAAACTTTTTCATGCGAGATGAAGCCTGTAAAAGAGAATTTTGGGTCTCTTTCCATATGGTGGAAAGATCACGAGTCACTTCATCTACAGCGGGCAAACCAGAGGGCAAGGGAGTAGGGAGGGGGGGAAGAGGGTGACGGCCGTACACCACGAAAAATGGGGATTTGGAGGAAGATTCAGAGACTCTGAAGTTATACGAGAATTCGGCCCATGGTAGAAGATCTGCCCAGTCATCCTGGCGGGAGGAAACAAAATGGCGTAAATAATCACCCAGGACCTGGTTAATTCTTTCCACTTGCCCATTGGATTGAGGGTGATATGCAGAGGAAAAGTTTAATTTAATCTTGAGTTGTTTACAGAGAGCCCTCCAGAATTTTGACACGAATTGGACGCCTCTATCCGAGACGATCTGCGTGGGCAAGCCGTGAAGACGAAAAATGTGTACAAAAAATTGTTTTGCCAACTGAGGCGCTGAAGGAAGACCAGGAAGAGGAATGAAATGTGCCATCTTGGAGAATCGATCAACGACCACCCAAACAACAGTGTTGCCACGGGATGGAGGTAAGTCAGTAATAAAGTCCATACCAATCAGAGACCAAGGCTGTTCGGGGACAGGCAGAGGATGAAGAAGGCCAGCGGGCTTCTGGCGAGAAGTCTTATCCCGGGCACAGACAGTGCAGGCTCGCACAAAATCCACAACATCCGTCTCCAGAGTCGGCCACCAATAGAAACGAGAGATGAGTTGCACGGATTTCTTGATACCCGCATGACCTGCGAGATGGGAGGAGTGACCCCATTTGAGGATTCCGAGGCGTTGGCGTGGAGAAACGAAGGTCTTCCCTGGAGGAGTTTGCCTGATGGAGGCTGGAGAAGTGGAGATCAGGCAGTCAGGGGGAATGATGTGTTGCGGAGAGAGCTCTACTTCCGAGGCATCCGAGGAACGAGAGAGAGCATCGGCCCTAATGTTCTTATCGGCAGGCCGAAAGTGAATCTCAAAATTAAATCGGGCAAAGAACAGAGACCACCTGGCCTGGCGAGGATTCAGCCGTTGGGCAGACTGGAGATAGGAGAGGTTCTTGTGATCGGTGTAAATAATAACGGGAAATCTTGATCCCTCCAACAGATGCCTCCATTCCTCAAGTGCTAATTTAATGGCTAGAAGCTCTCGGTCCCCGATGGAGTAGTTCCTCTCAGCCGGAGAGAAGGTCCTAGAAAAAAAACCACAAGTAACAGCATGCCCGGAAGAATTTTTTTGTAGAAGGACCGCTCCAGCTCCTACAGAGGAGGCATCAACCTCCAATAGGAAGGGTTTAGAAGGGTCAGGTCTGGAGAGCACGGGAGCCGAAGAAAAGGCAGACTTGAGCTGTTTAAAGGCGTCTTCCGCTTGAGGAGGCCATGACTTAGGATTGGCATTCTTTTTGGTTAAAGCCACAATAGGAGCCACAATGGTGGAAAAACGTGGAATAAATTGTCTGTAATAATTGGCGAACCCCAAAAAACGTTGGATAGCACGGAGTCCGGAGGGGCGTGGCCAATCTAAGACGGCAGAGAGTTTGTCTGGATCCATTTGTAGTCCCTGGCCAGAGACCAAGTATCCTAGGAAAGGAAGAGATTGACATTCAAACAGACATTTCTCCATTTTGGCATAAAGTTGATTGTCACGAAGTCTCTGAAGAACCATGCGGACATGCTGGCGGTGTTCTTCTAAGTTGGCAGAAAAAATCAGGATATCGTCCAGATATACAACAACACAGGAATATAAGAGATCACCAAAAATTTCATTAACAAAGTCTTGGAAGACGGCAGGGGCGTTGCACAGGCCAAAGGGCATGACCAGATACTCAAAGTGTCCATCTCTAGTGTTAAATGCCGTTTTCCATTCATCCCCCTCTCTGATGCGGATGAGATTAAAGGCACCTCTTAAGTCCAGTTTGGTAAAGATGTGAGCACCTTGGAGGCGATCAAAGAGTTCAGAGATGAGAGGTAGGGGGTAGCGGTTTTTTACAGTGATTTTATTAAGACCGCGGTAGTCAATGCAAGGACGTAGGGAGCCATCTTTTTTGGACACAAAGAAAAATCCGGCTCCGGCAGGAGAGGAGGATTTGCGGATAAAGCCCTTCTTTAAATTTTCCTGGATATACTCAGACATAGCAAGAGTCTCTGGGACAGAGAGAGGATAAATTCTGCCCCGGGGTGGAGTAGTGCCCGGGAGGAGGTCAATAGGACAGTCATAAGGCCTGTGAGGAGGTAAAGTCTCAGCTTGTTTTTTGCAAAAAACATCCGCAAAGTCCATATAGGCCTTAGGGAGACCGGTTACAGGGGGAACCACAGGGTCACGGCAGGGAGTACTGGGAACCGGTTTAAGGCAGTCCTTGGAACAAGAGGGACCCCAACTCTTGATCTCCCCAGTGGACCAATCCAGGGTTGGGGAATGGTGTTGAAGCCAGGGTAGTCCAAGGAGAATTTCGGAAGTGCAATTGGAGAGGACCAAAAACTCAATTTTTTCGTGGTGAGGTCCAATGCACATTAGGAGGGGTTCCGTGCGGTAACGCACGGCACAGTCCAATCTTTCATTGTTAACGCAATTGATGTAGAGAGGTCTGGCGAGACTGGTCACTGGGATGTTGAACCTGTTGATGAGAGAGGCCAAAATAAAGTTTCCTGCAGATCCGGAGTCCAAGAAGGCCTTAGTGGAGAAGGAGAAGGTAGAGGCAGATATCCGCACAGGCACAGTAAGACGTGGAGAAGCGGAGTTGACTTCAAGGACTGTTTCACCTTTGTGCGGAGTCAGCGTACGTCTTTCCAGGCGGGGAGGACGAATAGGACAATCCTTCAGGAAGTGTTCGGTACTGGCACAGTACAGGCAGAGATTCTCCATGCGGCGTCGTGTCCTCTCTTGTGGTGTCAGGCGAGACCGGTCAACTTGCATAGCCTCCACAGCGGGAGGCCCAGGAACGGATTGCAGAGGACCAGAGGAGAGAGGAGCCGGGGAGAAAAAATGCCTCGTGCGAACAAAGTCCATATCCTGGCGGAGCTCCTGACGCCTTTCGGAAAAACGCATGTCAATGCGAGTGGCAAGATGAATGAGTTCATGTAGATTAGCAGGGATTTCTCGTGCGGCCAGAACATCTTTAATGTTGCTGGATAGGCCTTTTTTAAAGGTCGCGCAGAGGGCCTCATTATTCCAGGATAGTTCTGAAGCAAGAGTACGGAATTGTACGGCGTACTCGCCAACGGAAGAATTACCCTGGACCAGGTTCAACAGGGCAGTCTCAGCAGAAGAGGCTCGGGCAGGTTCCTCAAAGACACTACGAAATTCCGAGAAGAAGGAGTGTACAGAGGCAGTGACAGGGTCATTGCGGTCCCAGAGCGGTGTGGCCCATGACAGAGCTTTTCCAGACAGAAGGCTGCCTACGAAAGCCACCTTAGACCTTTCAGTAGGAAACTGGTCCGACATCATCTCCAAGTGCAGGAAACATTGTGAAAGAAAGCCACGGCAACACTTAGAGTCCCCATCAAATTTATCCGGCAAGGATAGTCGTAGGCCTGAGGCGGCCACTCGCTGCGGAGGAGGTGCAGGAGCTGGCGGAGGAGATGATTGCTGAAGCTGTGGTAGTAGCTGCTGTAGCATCACGGTCAGTTGAGACAGCTCGTGGCCTTGTTGCGCTATCTGTTGTGAGTGCTGGGCGACCACCGTAGTGAGGTCAGCGACATCTGGCAGAGGTACTTCAGCGGGATCCATGGCCGGATCTACTGTCACGATGCCGGCTGGCAGGAGGTGGATCCTCTGTGCCAGAGAGGGATTGGCGTGGACCGTGCTAGTGGACCGGTTCTAAGTCACTACTGGTTTTCACCAGAGCCCGCCGCAAAGCGGGATGGTCTTGCTGCGGCGGTAGTGACCAGGTCGTATCCACTAGCAACGGCTCAACCTCTCTGGCTGCTGAAGATAGGCGCGGTACAAGGGAGTAGACAGAAGCAAGGTCGGACGTAGCAGAAGGTCGGGGCAGGCAGCAAGGATCGTAGTCAGGGGCAACGGCAGGAGGTCTGGAACACAGGCTAGGAATACACAATGGAACGCTTTCACTGGCACAATGGCAACAAGATCCGGCGAGGGAGTGCAGGGGAAGTGAGGTATAAATAGGGAGTGCACAGGTGAACACACTAATTGGAACCACTGCGCCAATCAGCGGCGCAGTGGCCCTTTAAATCGCAGAGACCCGGCGCGCGCGCGCCCTAGGGAGCGGGGCCGCGCGCGCCGGGACAGGACAGACGGAGAGCGAGTCAGGTACGGGAGCCGGGGTGCGCATCGCGAGCGGGCGCCACCCGCATCGCGAATCGCATCCCGGCTGGAGACGGTATCGCAGCGCACCGGGTCAGTGGAGCTGACCGGAGCGCTGCGGTAGCGAGAGTGAAGCGAGCGCTCCGGGGAGGAGCGGGGACCCGGAGCGCTCGGCGTAACAGGGACTTGGTAGCAGGCTTCTTCGGCCCCGATGGAGATCTTCTGGAGACGGTCAGCTAATTCTTGAAACAGGTGCGCCGCAGCAACAACAACTTTCCGGGCCTCCGGCGCCATCTTGGGACTCTCTGCACGTGTGCTTGCCTGTTTCACCATGTTGCTCCACTTGCTGACTTCCAGCAAACTGGGAGGATCCGGCAGCGATTCTCTTCTTATGCAGGGCTTGGGAAAAATGGCCGCCGGCCGGAAGTGCGTCAGCGGTGCAGCGCTGACTTCCGCTCCCCCGGCAACAAGGGACGGATCTTCACAGTTCCACTTCTGCATCAATACAGCGACATGATTTCCACGCCCAGGGGCGGGACGCTGCCCAGTGCGGGACATTTTTGCGCACTTCTCCAGCACATCTTTAACCCTTGCAGGTACAGGCATTACTTGACAACATTACATAGCTTCTGATCTGATCTTGCACATGCTGGACACAGTACTTAAATATTTCACAATGGCAGACAACAATCATTTCTTCCCCTCCCCCTCTATTTCACAAGCGCTTCTGGTATAACACTTTCCACTGATAAAGTCCCATACACTTTCTGGCGCAAACTTTATTCGCATCAGCATGTGATTTTCTGACAATACTGGACACAGTTCACATTGCAGGGGAGGACTTGTCACATAAGGCGCACACCCGTATCCTCTTTGTAGGATGCCAAAAGTTGTGGTAGAGGGTGTGATGCAAAGGACAGATGGAATTACCCTAGGGGCAGATGGCATTAACCCCTTGTATTTGTGACGCCAGTGCATGGTTTATCCTCGATAAACATATTTACATGGGGGGACAGATGCAAGGGGACCCAGGGGACACTGTAGGGAGGCTGCCTGACAGGGCAGCAGGAGTACAGGGAACACCTCCTGTACTTGGCCACCACAAATACTTTTTTTTTTAAGTCAGGAAAAGAAGCTTCCTAATAGTTCTGGACAACTTGATATAGGGTGTTTATTTCCATAGACCACACCTTTCCTTATAAATACACCTCATCTGATATACCTTAATCCAATAATAAGTATTCATGTTTATACAGTTTGGAGATAGAAAAAATGATGATATCGTTAAAATACCCACTTACCTTATAATTGTGCACACATTTATAGAACTGTATAGAACTGTTCTATTTACTTTTGATTTGAATTCCAATATGTTTTACATAGAGTGACACATGTATGCTCTGCATTAGCTATTGTTCTTTTGCCAGCATTGTCTTTATGCTACCTTCAGCTGTCAGAAGACAACTCATACACAAAGGCTCATTTACACTAACATTGCTATTAAGTGCGAGATGTGCGCCGGACCATGACAACCAATCAGACTGCTGCTTTCCCAATCGACATTGTCCTAGACAAATAAAAGCTAATTAATGATTGGCTGCCTTGGTTCAGTGCACATTTTGCACCTAGGTACAGTGTAAGTAAATGAGGCTTAAAGTACTTGGATTCAAGGATCCTTTGAAATGGTTGTTTCTCCCATAATTTTAAAGCTAAGTATCACAGTGTGAGACCCTCATAAATAGACCACCTGGTGATTCCTTTTCTCGCTCCTTGGCGTCCTGCCAGTATTTACATGTGCCTGATTCCTGGTAATCATTAAAACAGAAGTGCTGAGGTTCAGAGGAACTGACTTTTTATGTTGCCGTAGTTAAAGTGACGGCTGCAACGCACATTTCAGTCTTTTGCACTGAAGAACACGAGTCACAGGTTATCTGCGTGAGAAATCTCAGGGATGCCACAAATCCGTTGTGGGAAGAACGCAATGCTCACATCCATGCCATTTTATTTAACTCATTGAAGCGCTGATGTTAACTGTCTCGGACTGATAAAAAAAGAGTGTATCTGATCCATGTAGTCGCCCGATTTTACGCAGCCTCTTTTTGATCTGTAATCACATCTGTATTTTATAGCTTTATTCGTGGCAGTAACTTGGGAGAAAATACAACCTAAAGAGCCCTCGCAAGACATTCATGCTTTAAAAATACCACTATGGGCCCGATACAGGTGTTATATTCATCCACATAGGAGTACGGTTATGTGAAGGATGCAAGAAGGAACAAGAAGTATGCTTTTCATGGACATACCGTATCAATATCAGGTTTTTTTCCACTCAAAACTAGTGTTAATAGAGACATCACTTTGTGCTCCCCACAGAGAAGCCAACATTTCCCATTACACACCAAGAGACAGTGCTTGAAATCTGAAAATCCTGTTAACAAACGCTTACTCAGTCTCCTGCTGAGAGTGGTGAATTGTTAACTATGAGACGTGTATGATGGCCCTAGCCTGTGCAGACAGACGCACAACACAGTCATCCCGGAATATACGAAGTGGACAAACTATAGTGCATATTGTCCATCTTGCAAACAAACTATTAAAACCTTTAAACATTGATTTTTTTTCTAGTGTCATTCGATTTTATAGTTTTCACAACTAATAAAAGTGATAAAGGGGTATTTCATGATCTCTTTTTCTTCAGCCTTTGAGCCCATGATGCAAAGTTGTAATACTGTGTAATATGCTTACATTACCTACGTGCACCGTTTGTCTTGTTTTCATGCATAAGACCCACCCCCAAAAGTCCTGTAGGGCAAGCACTTTTATTTTACTGTTGTCTCTGACCTTTTTGCAGACTTCAATGTGGTCAGAGACAATATTTCATAAGTCACATGTTCTCTAGGAGGCGTGGCAGCTGGACCTCCGAGTTCATAGGTAAGTTATTGAAAGTCACAATTATTTCAGAAGTAATGGTGTTCATTCAGAAGAGAGGCTGGTTACAAGTGGTGGGCTACAAGGTTCTGTTCCGAGTCCTATTCTTTTTATATGTTTGTATGTGACATAGGAGAAGGTTTGGTAGGTAAGGTTTGCCTATTTGTTGATGATGCAAAAGTGTGCAATAGGGTTGATGTTACTGGAGGTTTCTGTAATATGGAAAATGATTCAGCTTCACTGGATATAAAGCAATGGAAAATTTAGTTCGATGTTTACAGGTTTAAAATAATGTGCTTGAGAATAGCTTAGTATAGTATCAGCAGTTCTGTGTTGGTGAAGACTTCAGAAGAGAGGGATTTAAGGTTTGTCGCCAAGATTTATCAACCTGACTGAGACAAAAATGTGTCTGATTTTTTTTTGTCTTAGGCAGATAACAACCAATAAAAACTAATTTTCACAAATGAAAGCTGAGCTGTGATTGGTTACTATCTGTCTGAGGCAGAAATTAGACAATTTTTTTGTCTTCGACAGGTTGATAAATCTGAGCCAGTGATTTTTTACAAAAATAAGTCAACAGTGCAGCCAGGCAGTAGAGAAAGCAAGTTGGCCGCATAGCCAAAGGTGTAACCTATAAGAAGAGTGTGATCCCACTGTCTACAGCCCTAGTAAAATATCTACAATAGTTCAGTTCTGTAGACCTTCCATAAAAAAAGATATTGATAAAAAAAACAATAAGTAAAAATTGGGGCTACAAAAAATTGCAGATGGTCTTAAAATGGTATCCTAACAGGATCCTGACTCTACCCTGCATGGAACGGTGGAGTTGACATGCGTTCCATGCAATTACCTCCCACCGCTCCCATGGTGCCTGCAATTTCCACTGCAGTTCCAAATGCACTCCTCTTTCTGGTCCCCTGTGGTCAATATGTCACTCTGCGGCTCAGCAAATCCCTGGCTGCAGCAATGTCCCACCTCAAGTAGCGATTGGATGAGTGGCAATGTGACACACTGAGCCCCAGAAACAGGAGTTCAATACGTGACATCGGGGACCGCAGCACAAGGGAGGTGTATTTATAAGCAGTAACTGTTCATAATAATGAATGAAGTCGCACTCACCCGGATAATCTTCAAAAATCCATAAAATCTTTATCCATATTCCGTGCGGTAACATAAAGAAACACTGTTCCATTGCGGGGAGCGAGAGGCGGCACGCTCTCAAACGCGGGGCACACCAGTGATAAGCAACTAGTTTCACGTCACCTGCGGAAACTTCTTCCAGCCAAGGTGCACATGGAACATTGTTTCTTTATGTTACTGTACTGAATATGGAATTAAATTCTATGGATTTTTGAAGATTATCCGGGTGAGTGCGACTTCATTCATTCTTATGAACAGTTACTGTACATGTAACAAGCTACTATTGGGGATAGCGATTGAGAGGCAGTGCCTGTTATTTCTCTGTCTATTCTGATTTTCGCAAGAGAGTGTATTTATAAGCAACTGAGCACAAGAACAAACGGGCACAATTTGAGATTAGTTTGGAGAAAGAACTGGAGCAAAGTCAGAAAAATAATATTTTATAGAAAGAGTAATAGATGCCTGGGACTAACTTCCAGCAGATGTGGTTGGGAGTAAATATAAACCTGCCTGAGATAAACCTATATCTATCCTAAGTTAAAAAGAAAATAATCTAAAGGCAGAATAAATGGATATGTTGATCTTTTTCTGCCGCCAATATTCTATGTTGTTATGTGGGTCTTTGGAAAAACTCATATGCTGTACATGCATATACATACACATTCATTGCGCTACAGTGTCACTCCACATCTTCCTGTCACCACCGCACATAAGAATTATGAAAAAGTGCTGCTTTCACAGGGGTCAGTATTAATCTGTGGCATTCTCTTTTGGAGAGGGCATGAAGGCTAACATAGTCATTGGGAATTACTGTAGGGAATATTTGGAAAGGAAATTCAGCTAAGCAGGGCAGACTCAATTACAATCTAGAGCTACTAAAACCATTGCAAGAAAAGCATGACTGACAAAGGTGACATATTTTCTGTCATAGATACTATGCTAACCCCAGAACACAAGCTCCTCTGTCACTATTAACAATTTGTACTTTATGGTTTTTTGTGATGGACAGAACAAATCGTGCTTGAAAATCCAACTGCTCCTTCACACACACACATGACTTTTTCATAGGCATTTTAAATCGCTAAAAAACAAAGGCCCCCATTTACTAAGAGTGTTGTGTAGGTTTCTTCGTGGGTTTTAATTCCCTACAGTTTATTTTCCATGGTATTTACTAAGGTTTCCCTACATTTTCCACTTTCCCTACATTTTCCTCATCTCAAATCCACCACATGTTATGTGGAAACCTTAGTAAATATGTTGGGTTTTTGTGAAAATGTCGGGAACACGCCCCTTTTCGGGGACCGCGGCCCCTTTCCCCAGTGACCATACCCCTTTTCCGGATTTTCTAAGCAAAATGGAGAGTTAGTCGGGGTTTTTTCCATTCTGGCGCAAATTCTGGTGCAATATCTGGCGCGTACAGAATTTCTGGCACAATGCGACAGAATCTGGTGCACAACCCGACAAAACATGTCGGGTTTGCAATAGTAAATGAGGGCCAAAGTGTTTGTTTTTATCAATGTTTTTTTTTCTGCAGTTGTGAAATCCTATAGAGAAAAAATAACAAAAACCGACCTAAAAAATGCTTCAAAATTATAAAGAAATATGTGTGTATGATGCCTTTTGCAATAGACTTTGAAGTAACATTTGGTGTAGCATTTTTAAACAAAACAAATAACCTGTGAAAAAACTAATGAACACAATGGGGGAGATTTATCAAAACCTGTGGAGAGGAAAAGTTGCTGAGTTGCCCATAGCAACCAATCAGATCGCTTCATTAATTTTTCAGAGGCCTTTTAAAAAAAGAAGCAATCTGATTGGTTGCTATGGGCAACTCAGAAACTTTTCTTCTGGACAGGTTTTGATAAATCTCCCCCAATGCCACAAAAATGTATTTAAATGCTGTGTGTGTGCATTCAGGATGGCTACCAGTTAAGTGGTAGTCTAAGACTATACTAAAAGTTCTAATTAAATCATGTAATATTAGGTGGATCTGTAATTAATAAAGGTCCCACCTCCAGGAATTTGGGGCACGCCCATGAGGATCTCCATACACATTCCTTTCAATGACTAAGCTCAGCTATTGTGCATTTCCTATCCTAAATATGTGTTACTAATGTTTTATGGAACTTACTTGAAGTTTCTGAAATAATTCCGTGAAAATATCTCTATATGCCTATGAGTGCCATGGTACTGCACAAAATTGTATATCTGCAAAATCTTCTCAAACAAATTTATTATATGAATTATTTTCTTTAGAAACATCTTATACTTCTCACACTTTTTTGAGCCTTTACACTGTGTATGGAATAATTCAGGCATCACCAGGACCTCAGTGTGGCCCTCACCAAGCATTATATTGTTAGAAGAACCCCTACAGCAACCCAACTCTCCGGGTTTGCATTTCCGAGAGGATCCCCCAGAAAGAATTGGCCTGGTTCATTCTTTTGGCAGGGTCCGGAATATAAATTTCAGCATTGTGCATAGTGCAGCAGAATCCCTTTAAAAAACAACAACATTTTTCTGCTCCGAAATTCTATAGTGTGAATGGACCCTAACGATGCAGCTATAGCATTATAAGTTAATATGCAAATGCAAGCTCTTTACAGTGATTCTACATGAGGACATGTTTTGTTCTTAAAGGGGTAGTCCGCTGCTCAGCGTTTGGAACAAACTGTTCCAAACGCTGGAGCCGGCGCCGGGAGTGTGACGTCATATCCCCGCCCCCTCATGACATCACACCCCGCCCGCTCAATGCAAATCTATGGTAGGGGGCGGAACAGTTTGATCCAAACGCTGAGCAGCAGAGTACCCCTTTAAGGGGTTAAGTATTGTAGAGGATTGGTATACATCCAGAACATGCTATATGTGGGAGAAGAAATCTCCCGATAAAGCGGTGGCTATAATGGCGCTCTCGATCTTCTGGAGGAGAGCGCCATTATAGCCACCGCTTTATCGGGAGATTTCTTCTCCCCCCCCCCCCTTTTGTGATTTCCTAAGACCGTCCTCTGCCAGCTGAGAACGGGACCGGTGCCGGCTGCACTCCATTCTGCAGCACAGCAAGTGGTATCAAGTCTACTATGGTGTTGTGCTCAAAATACAACACCACCAGGTGGACAAACCTATTTCCACAACACACATTGTATTTTTTTTTAAAAAGGATAATTGCGCTTAGATGCGCATCGGTTCTTTTCTGTTTTTTTCTTCCACATAATGCTATATGTGGGCAACACACATGCAACTAAACCACCAAAAATATTTAATTATTTATTATATGGTGAAAAAAAAACATCACTTTCTTCTGCTGGGATTTCTATTTCAGACATCCCTGAACTGATGGTGTAACAGATCATCCCCATACAAATAAGCCGTGTTCAAATACAATAAAATACACCACTTGTTGGTGAGAGTGGCACGGTTTCTGGGGAAAAGCAAATCTTTTCAGACAGCACTTTTTGTAATATATTAGAAAAATCAATGAGTAAACTTCAATGAATAAAATAGATGCAAAAGTCTGACAAATAAGTCATTTTACATCATCCCAAACACTCTGGTATGTAGTCGCTATCTGCCATGATTTTTTTTGTGTGGGATTGTTTTAGCCATTATGCTAAATTGTTAAGAGTTAATAGGTTAAAGAGCAACTATAGAATGTGCAGCTCAGGTACAGTCTGTGAATTAATGCTGTATATTTCTGGAACATATATTAGTGCCCAGGCTTTGTGCCTCTCCTGTGTCTGAGTTTTCTCCTAGACCAAGTGGAAGGAAAATACACAGCAGTGAATGGTTTCCTTATGATCTGTGCTTTTCCTCCCCTCTTTTAAGGATCTGTAGCATGAAAGCGGCATATTTATCTTTCTCCTTCATTTGCATGTTTCCTTCTGTACCAACCTTCCCAGCTTTCACCATTCAGAGGAAGTCAGAGCTTTCGTCATGTTTTGCTGCTCTTAAGTGCTCAAGTAATATGGCAATGAACATTCCAGAATGAACAATGTAACTAAAGTGCATGCATAGTTTAATCTATCCCCTGCACAATTTATATCCCCTCAAAATATATGAAACTATTTACATAGTTAACTGTATTTAGCCATTTATTGCATCATCTGATTTATATGCCTCTGTACGACATATGTCGGCAGTCTCTCAGGGCTAGATATGACCATAGCCAAAGACACATTGCTATACATATACAGTATATATATATATATATATATATATATATATATATATATATATACTATGCAAAGTTTCTCATAACACCACCATATAAGGTAGCGTGCCCTCTGATCAGCTCTGGCTCTGGTTACAAAGTCTCAGAAGCTGATTGGGATTTATGCCAAGTCAGAGTTCTCCCCAAAAGGGAAGAGGACCCATCTGCAGACAGCTGTTTCGGGGTGCTTGCCCCTCGTCAGTACAGAGCAGGGTGTTCTGGTTTAGCTGAGGATGAGAGACATGTAGTGACTCGCTAAAAGAAACTTGCTAAAAGAAACTTAAAAGAAATGCTGATGAGGGGCAAGCACCCCGAAACAGCTGTCTGCAGATGGGTCCTCTTCCCTTTTGGGGAGAACTCTGACTTGGCATAAATCCCAATCAGCTTCTGAGACTTTGTAACCAGAGCCAGAGCTGATCAGAGGGCACGCTACCTTATATGGGGGTGTGACGAGAAACTTTGCATACTTATTACCCAGAAAGCCCGCGGAGTGCTAATGGCCTTTTTGAATCTCCGTTTGAAACCGGAAGCGGTGCCTCTCCCTGAGGAAAATACTCGTCCCTATATATATATATACACACATATAATTCCCGGGAGTACCCCTTTAACAATATGTTCTTCGACTCATTTGGAACATAATTTATGAGGCCTAAATGGGTTAACCACCTGTTCGTATATTCCTTATACATGAAACTTATATGTTCTTCCATCATTCTAAAAAATGACACTTCAGCACAGACTTAATTTTTTATGATAAGACCAAAGACAATAAAAGAAAACTTGGAAGATTATTTGTATGTTTAAACATACCTCAAAGGGTGATGTGACTTGATACAAAATTGCATGTCCTATGGTGGCAAAATTCTATATCATATCATATCAAGCCAACCTTTACTTTTTGATGATAAATTCTCCATGTTTTTTTGTTCTTCTCATCGATATCCAGTTCTACACAGCTGGGATCATCCATTCTAGCTTCATAAATAAAGGCAGGGATTGGTACTACATTCGTCAGAAAAATTAGAAACGTTTTATGACCCTTGGAAATCTAAAACTTTGTATAAATATAAGTAGACTGCAGTTAATTTTATGAACATTAGATATTCTGAGACGTACATGTTCTCACAATGTCTGACTTGCAGGTGCCATGCCCCACTCATAAGTCTACAAAGTAAAAAAAAATAATAAACTCAGACTGTTTTCTGGATGTGTTTTAATCATTAGATCAGACAGGGTCTCTTGGCATGTGGATGGATATGTCTTGGAAGGCTGTGTATGGGAAACCCAATGTCAAGAACATTATACGTTTTGCAATATATATTGTATACTGACAGCTACCTACAAAATGTAGTAGAATTGTGGCCTCCTCCATATAACTGGAGCAGCTGTTTAGGAAGCATGTTGTAAACTGTTGTATCCAGCAGAGAATGAACTTTAGGGGAAGAAGTGTAAGCTTTGGAGACATGTTTATTGGAGTTTAATGCCGGGTGGTATAAATGATGTCAAAAACCTAACAGCTTTATCAGAACCATTGTTGTAAAACTGTGCCTTTAATACAAAACCAACCAGGCTAATCTCTGTGGGCAGAGGCTTCTCTGCATGCCTGTCAGACACCATGGATGACAGAGGCCCATAGTGACTTTGGCGCCCTGTGATGAAGTTTATAATAGGAGTGAGACGTGATGTGATCAGAATTGGGGGACTTTGGGTCCTGGCCAGACTTATAATGGAATATCCAGCATTTGGACTTTCTGTCATATTGTTGTTGGCTGCCCTAGACTTCCTGAAGTTCAACCTTTAATACAAGTGGCAGCAAGAGTATGTATATATTTTTTCCCTCTTTCCTTCCTATTGTAATTAGTAGGAAAATGTCAGAAATAGTATTTTTGAAGTCCGTAATTCTTCCTTTTAGAGAGGATGTTGAGAGACAACTTCAATGCCCTGTCCCAAAGCGTTGCACCTGTCTTTCAAAGCATTGAACACTACCATATTTCCTGTTGGATGGGGCTGAAATGGTGAGTGTATCTATTAAATATTCAGATTTTCACAATTTCATTCATAGACCCAAATTAGACCTATACTTACAAAAGTCTAGTAGAGAATACAATAAATATAGTCAGATGTTTTCTGCTAGTTTTGATAAAGGTCGAGAAACCAGACAATGTTTAAATGGTCACTGTTGGTTCAAACAAGTTTCCTTTTGGGTAAGCAGGTGTAGTGATCGAGTGAAAGAGGGCTCAGATGGGTTATGTCCATTCCTTGCAGCTGACGGTGGGTTTCAGCTGTAGTTAACAGCCAGCATCCAACACATATGGAAAAGTCTAGGAAAAGATTTATCAAAATCCGTGTAGAAGAAGAGTGGTTCAATTGCTCATTGCAACCAATCAGATTGCTTCTTTTGTTTTTAAAAGGGCCTCTGAAAAATGAAAGAAGCGATCTGATTGGTTGCTATGGGCAACTGCACCACTCTTCTTCTACACACATTTTGATAGATCTCCCCCTAGAACTTTTAAAAATCTTTAATGTACAGCTACGCTTTAACTCCTTGCAGTAGCGTTGCTATGGGGTGGGCGGGCCGCCCCGGGTGACACCCCCCAAATGGGGTCAAACCATCAAGCGGGAAGTAATCCTGCGATGGTGTCACCCAGCAATGCAAGCAAGTGTACTGCCTCTGGGAACGCAGAGCCAATACACTAGAATGGGGATATAATGCCCCCTGTATATATAATATATATAATGCCCCCATAGTGCCCCAAACTTAGAAAAAAACAACAATTATACTCACCTAATCCACGTTCGTACGAGCAGGTCTCTCCCTTGCTTCTGGCTTGCAGCGTGTGAGCCGTAGGGACGTGATCCCCGGCAGGCCGTCGCGATGATGTGACGTCATCGCGACTGCCGGAGATCCCGTCCCCGCGGCTCACATGTTGCAATCCAGAAGCAAGGGAGAGACCTGCTCGTAGGAACGCGGATTAGGTGAGTATAATTGTTTTTTTTTTTCTAAGTTTGGGGCACTATGGGGGCATTATACAGGGGGCATTATATCTGAGGGGCACATTACAGGGGGCATTATATCTAAGGGGCAAAGGACAGGGGGCATTTAATGTAAGGGACACAGAACAGGGGACATTTTATGTCAGTGGCACAGAACAGGGGGCATTATCTGTGAGGGGCACAGAACAGGGGGCATTATAAGTGAGGGGCACATGACGGGACATTATATGAGAGGGGCACATGAAAGGGGGCATTATATGACAGGGGCACATATGACAGGGCATTATATGTGAGGGACACAGGACAGGGGGCATTATATGGGTCAGCATATGGGGCAAGGAACGCTGGGAAGGCGGGAAGGCAAGGCGGGAAGGGAAGTAGGCGGAATGACCCTGAATCACATGCAGGATGCAGCCTATCAGCAGCCAGTCACTCCTGTGAAGTCACAGCCCTATATATTTGGCAGCCATTTTGCTGCTCGTCATATCATTCATTACACTGCATAGAGATAGGACGGACATCGCTGTGTGTGTGTTACACAGAAAAGCTTGTTGCAGCAGCGTTTCACCTCTTAGTCACCTCAGCCTTCTGTAGGACACAGAGCACAGCGTATTTGCACAGAAATTCATTCTTACTGCAGCGATTAACCCCTCAGTCACTGTGAACAGCATTGTATTACAGAGAGGGGCAGAGAGCTGTGTCGCCTCAGCTGCATGAACGTTTTCACAGGAGCGAGAAATAATTTTTTAGGGCAAATCTGTGTCCCATCTTTGTTCCACAACAACTGGTTTGCTGGTTATACTAGTCTGTAGACGGTATAATCCTTACCCAGCAGTCCATTCCTAATAGTATTTGAGAGACAGTCTTTTTTGCAATTTTGGGTTTAGTACATAGTGACTGTGTGCTCCAGCATTGTTGTGTACTGCTGGTGTTTTGGGCAATTTTTTTATTTTTTTTTAGCATACTGTAGCGCATTTTTCTGCCCTCATAAGTGCATACCACATACCTATATCTAAGTGGTGTACTATTTTGTACCTGTTAATCTGTCAAGGGCCTACATACTGTGAAAGGACAGCCAAAAGTAATCACCGGCTGGTGTTTTCCCCCAATACGTTTTTTTAAGTGTACTGTAGTGCATTTGTATGCCCTGTTAATTCCACCATACTATACTAGTCTGTAGATGGTATAATACATACCCAACAGTCCATTCCTAATAGTCTGTGAAAGAGTGCAATTCTGTCTTTAGTACACAGCGACTGTGTGCTGCAGCACTGTTGTGTACTGTTGGTGTTGTGCAAACATAAGTTTTTTAAGCGTACTGTAGCGCATCTTTCTGCCCTCATAAGTGCATACCACATACGTACATCTAAGTAGTGTACTATTTTGTACCTGTTAATCTGTCAAGGGCCTAGATACTGTGAAAGTCCAGGTAAAAGTACTCAAACTCTGGTGTTGTACTCATGTACTTTTTTAAGTGTACTGTAGCGCATTATTCTGCCCTCATAAGGGCATACCACATACCTACATCTAAGTAGTGTACTATTTTGTACCTGTTAATCTGTCAAGGGCCTAGATACTGTGAAAGGACAGTCAAAAATACACACCTGCTGCTGTTCTAGACAAATTCTGTTTTAAGCGTAGTGAAGCGTATTGTACTCCCCTCATATACGCACTAAGTATGTCATGCAGAGAAGTGCAGTGGCGTGCAGACACTTGTTGATGATGATGAAGCCTATCGCAATTGGGAGCCGGGTGCACAAGGGGCTTCATCATCATCAGGAGAAGAGAGTTGCAGGTTGCCCGTGAGGCAGCAGCTGAGCCAGCAAGTTGGTAGCATATTTGGCATTCAGCATGGTGGCAGAATTGGAAATTATGGAGCCAAACGTGCCTGGGGAGACCACCTGCTTTGAGGCAGCCTACCTTCCCAGGAGGTAGTGGAATAGGGGTTCCTAGAGACGGCGGCAGTAGCAGTCAATTAGTGCGAACTGTTGGTGGGAAAATCAGCTACTCAGCGGTGTGGCAATTTTTCATCAAGCATCCGGAGGAGGTTCATATAGCCACATGCAAGATATGTCGGCAGAAGGTGAAGCGTGGCCAGGGTCCCAATGTTGGCACCACGGCCCTGCGTCAACATATTCTTCACCACCATAAAGCGGCCTCGGAGAACCGTGGCTCCGATGTAGGGGTCCAGCCTGCTGCATCACCCAGTGGCACGCCGCTCCCTCTTTCAGCAAGCCAAGGCTCCACCACCTCAGCCGAAGGGAGCTGTGTGTCATACCCTCCTTCTGTCACTCCAGATGCTCCTGCTCCTCCTACTTTTAGTCAGCCATTCCGCCAGCAATCCATCGGCGAAGCCATGTCCAAGAGGCCACAGTATGCGCCCACTCATCCAATGGCGCAGAAGTTGAATGTGCTCCTGTCCAAGTTTCTGGTGCTGCAGTCCCTCCCTTTTCAAGTGGTGGACTCTGCACCTTTCAGAGAACTGGTGCCGATGTGAGGTGGAGAGTGACAAGTTGTCATTTCTTTGCGAAGAAGGCAGTACCAGCCCTGCACAATTTTGTGTAAGAGAAGGTGGGCCAATCCTTGAGCCTGTCAGTGTGTACCAAAATGCACGGCAGCATCGACGTCTGGAGCTGTAACTATGGTCAGGGACAATACATGTCCTTTACGGCTCACTAGGTGAATGTGGATCCTGCACAGCCACAACACCAACTTGGACAGGTCACGCCGCTTTTTCCTCCACGCTCTCAGGCCGTTGATCCTGTGACAGTGTGCGACTCCGCCTCCTCATCCTCCACCGTGTCCTCAGCTTCCACTGCCCAGACAAGTCTCAGTGGCCCTTCAGCATACCATGTGTGCAGGGCATGTCGGTGTCACGCTATTCTTCACATGGCTGGCCTTGGCGAACAGAGTCACACAGGGGAGGAACTGCTAAAAGTAATTTGTAAAGAAACCGGAGCATGGCTTACTCCAGGAAAACTGGAAATGGGAACCATGATGACTGACAACAGGAAGAACATCTTGTATGCGCTGCGACTGGGAAGGCTGAGCCATGCGCCCTGCATGGCACACGTGTTCAATCTGGTTGTGAAGCGGTTCCTGAAGTGTTCCCCTATTTGCAAGACATCCTAACAATGGGAAGGAAACTTTGCATGCAGTTCAGCGTACACCGCAAAGCACACCCTCCTTGAGCTGCAGCGTCAGAACGGTTTCCCCCAACATAGTCTGATTTGTGACGTTGCCACACGTTGGAATTCCACCCTCCATATGTTGGACCGACTGTACGAACAGAGAAAAGCCATCACCGATTTCTTGATGATCCAAGCGGATAGGGGTATCCCCTTGTGTAACTTCAATGTGAACCAGTGGCAGCTTTGAGCAAGCCACATTATTAGTAAGTCGCCAGGATTACAGGATGAACAACGTCATTCCACTGCTTCATTTCTTACAACATGTGTTGGAAACGATGGCTGGTCAGGGCACTGGAGATGTGGCGCCTACATCTCACGGCCACATAAGCCCTGTGGGGGCTGAACTGGAGGAGGAGGAGGGGGTGGGACACAGTGGAGCACAGCTTAGGATTCCCCAAATTTTTTTTTTTTCGAGTAATCTGACAGGAGAGGAGGAGCAGTAGCAGCCAGAGGAGCTAAAGGGATATGAGGAAGGTGAGACAGAGGACCCAGACATATCGTGGCAGTATGCAGTGGAGATGGAGGCAGGGAGTCCCTCCGAGTCACTTGCACAAATGGCACAATGCATGCTTACTTGCGTAGTGACAGCCAAATTGTCAACATTCGGCAGCGGGATGACTTCTGGATCTCCACCTTATTGAACCTTCGCAACCGCCACAAAGTAGGGCCCTTTTTTACACCCACTGAAAGGGAGGACAAAGTGATCTACTACAGAGGCATCCTATGTAGTCAGTTGGCCGATGCCTATCGGCGCCATCGTCCATCCTCTCGCAGGTCTGAATCGGGGGGCCCCCTGCGCTCACCTTCCACTGCTATGGCTGCATGTGAGGGGTGGAAGGAGCAGTACCAGCTCCATCAGCAGCAGCCTGAGTCTACAGTCACTGATGAGTAGCTTTCTTCACCCGCATAGTGAAGCAACTCATCAGCAGCAGGTACACCTGGAGCAGGACCTTAACCAGCAGGTGGTGGCATACCTTGAAATGCCCATGCCAACACACCTTGAAGATCCGCTGGACTTCTGGGCAGCCAAACTTGATTTGTGGCACTAGCAGAGTTTGCCCTGGAAAAGCTGTTCTGCCCAGCCAGTAGTGTGCCATCAGAGAAGGTGTTTAGTGTAGCGGGGGCCACAAATCCCCAAGGAGAACTCGTCTGCCATGGAAAATGTGGAGAGACTGACATTTGTGAAGATGAATCACGCATCGATTAGCCAGAATTTCCAACCACCAATACCTGATGTATAAGAGTAGATTGACCATGGTGCCACAACAACATTTTACAAATATAGATAGTGCCAAACAGATTTAAGGTGCTGCTCCCCAGTTAAAAACATTCCTACGCATCAGACCTTTTTTCACCCACCTTCGTCACCAGGTACTGGTATTGCCACCCACCGCACCACTCTGTCACCAGGTCACTTTCAGGACTCCTGATGCTGCTGCTGCCACCTTCAGGCTGTCTCATTCAGCCACTATATGGTCTCTTCTCATGCTTCAGCCAACTCCAGGCTGTGTCATTCAGCCACTATATTGTCTCCTCATGCTTCAGCCACCTCCAGGCTGTGCCATTCATCCAATATATGGTTTACTGATGCTTCAGCCAGCTCCAGTCTGTGTCATTCAGCCACTATATGGTCTTTTCATTCTTCAGCCACCTCCAGGCTGTGCAATTCAGTCACTATATGGTCTCCTCATGATTCAGCCAACTCCAGGCTGTGCCATTCAGCCACTATATGGTCTCCTCATGCTTCAGCCACCTCAAGGCTGTGCCATTCAGCCACTATATGGTCTCTTCATGCTGCCACAAACTCCAGGCTGTGCCATTCAGCCAATATATGGTTTACTGATGCTGCTGGGCCTGGGCCTAAACAATTTTATGGTAGCACTAGCTACCATAAATCTTCTATTTAAATTGTGAAGGGATTGTGAAGCCCTAGTGTCTACTCATGCTGCTGCCAGCTCCAGGCTGTGTCATTCAGCAACTATATGGTCTCCTCATGTTGCCAACACCTCCACGCTCTGTCATTTAGCCACTATATGGTCTCCTCATGCTTCAGCCACCTCCAGGCTCTGCCATTCAGCTACTATATGGTCTCCTCATACTGATGCCACCTCCAGGCTCTGTCGTTGTACTTCCATGTGACATGTCACTCCATGTTATATTTGGTTCTTTGCACCCACACGCTGTGGTCCGGGACACTAAAACTTGGGAGTTTCAATTTTAAATTTCTAAATCTTAAATTTCTATTTCAAAATCTTAAATTTCAATGATGTCCTTAACTACAGGCTGTGCCATTCAGACACTATATGGTCTCCTCATGCTTCTGCCACCTCCAGGCTGTGTCATTCAGCCAATATATGGTTTGCTGATGCTGCTGGGCCTGAGCCTGGGCCTAAAAAATTTTATGGCAGCACTAGCTACCATAAATCTTCAATATAAATTTCAAAATTAATCTTTTAATCTTAGGGATTGTGAAGCCCTACTGTCTACTCATGCTGCTGCCAGCTCCAGGCTGTGTCATTCAGCAACTATATGATCTCCTCATGCTGCCAATACCTCCACGCTGTGTCATTCAGCCACTATATGGTCTCCTCATGCTGCCAACACCTCCACGCTTTGTCCTTCAGCCACCATATGGTCTCCTCATGCTTCAGCTATATCCAAGCTGTGTCATTTAGCCACTATATGGTCTCCTCATGCTGACAACACCTCCACGCTGTGTCATTCACCCATCATATGGTCTCCTCATGCTGTCAACACCTCCACGCTGTGTCATTCAGCCACTATATGGTCTCCTCATGCTTCAGCTACATCCAAGCTGTGTCATTCAGCCACTATATGGTCTCCTCATGCTGCCAACACCTCCACACTGTGTCATTCAGCCACTATATGTTCTCCTCATGCTGCCAACACATCCACTCTGTGTCATTCAGTCACTATTTGGTCTCCTCATGCTGGCAACACCTCCACGCTGTGTCATTCAGCCACTATATGGTCTCCTCATACTGATGCCACCTCCAGGGTCTGTCATTGTGTCGCTCTGTGGCAGTGATTCTAATAGCGATACCTGTAATCTGCATGTCATACTGAATAACAGTATTATTTCACTACCCCAGCACACTCCATATGCATGTTAGAATAAAGCAAAGTGTTCTACACGAGAGGCTCTCTGTAGGCCAGAAATAGCCGTTTTTAATATAGATTTGCCGTGTATAAATTCGACCCGAAACAATTCTTTCCGGAAAATTTGGCAGATCGGCTGAATCTAATTTTTCAAAAGTTCGCTTATCTCTATCACTGATATTGTGTATTCTCCTCACTATGTCCCATCAGAGCTGGAGTCACTTGTGAGTTTTGCAGTGTTGATGGATGAAACAACAACTCCTAACATAACCTTACCACTGTCACGATGCCGGCTGGCAGGAGGTGGATCCTCTGTGCCAGAGAGGGATTGGCGAGGACCGCGCTAGTGGACCGGTTCTAAGCCACTACAGGTTTTCACCAGAGCCCGCCGCAAAGCGGGATGGTCTTGCTGCGGCGGTAGTGACCAGGTCGTATCCACTAGCAACGGCTCACCTCTCTGACTGCTGAAGATAGGCGAGGTACAAGGGAGTAGGCAGAAGCAAGGTCGGACGTAGCAGAAGGTCGAGGGCAGGCGGCAAGGATCGTAGTCAGGGGCAACGGCAGGAGGTCAGGAACTCGGGCTAGGAACAGACAAGGGAACGCTTTCACTAGGCACTAATGCAACAAGATCCGGCAAGGGAGTGCAGGGGAAGTGAGGTAATATAGGGAAGTACACAGGTGATCACACTAATTGGTAATTGGGAAGATTGGGCCAGGCACCAACATTGGTGCACTGGCCCTTTAAATTGCAGAGACCCGGCGCGCGCGCGCCCTAGGGAGCGGGGCCGCGCGCGCCGGGACAGGACCGACGGAGAGCGAGTCAGGTACGGGGACCGGGGTGCGCATCGCGAGCGGGCGCCACCCGCATCGCGAATCGCATCCCGGCAGGAGGCGGTACCGCAGCGCACCCGGTCAGTGGATCTGACCGGGGCGCTGCAGCAACGAGGATGAGGCGAGCGCTCCGGGGAGGAACGGGGACCCGGAGCGCTCGGCGTAACAGTACCCCCCCCCCTTGGGTCTCCCCCTCTTCTTGGGGCCAAAGAACCTGAGGAAAAAAAAGTCAATTTTTCCGTGATGAGGTCCGATGCACATTAGGAGGGGTTCTGTGCGGAAACGCATGAGACAGTCCAATCTTTTATTGTTAATACAATAGATGTAGAGGGGTCTGGCGAGACTGGTCACAGGGACGTAGAACCTGTTGATAAGAGAGGCCAAAAAAAATTTTCCTGCAGATCCGGAATCCAAGAAGACCATGGTAGAGAAGGAGAAGGTAGAGGCAGATATCCGCACAGGCACAGTAAGGCGAGGAGAAGCAGAGTTGACATCAAGAACTGTGTCACCTTTGTGCGGAGTCAGCGTACGTCTTTCCAGGCGGGGAGGACGGGTAGGACAATCCTTCAGGAAGTGTTCGGTACCGGCATAGTACAGGCAAAGATTCTCCATGCGGCGTCGTGTCCTCTCTTGAGGTGTCAAGCGAGACCGGTCAACTTGCATAGCCTCCGCGGCGGGAAGCACAGGAACGGATTGCAGAGGACCAGAGGAGAGAGGAGCCGGGGAGAAAAAACGCTTCGTGCGAACAAAGTCCATATCCAGGCGGAGCTCCAGACGCCATCCGGAAGAACGCATGTCAATGCGAGTGGCAAGATGAATGAGTTCATGTAGGTCAGCAGGAGTCTCTCGTGCGGCCAGAACATCTTTAATGTTGCTGGATAGGCCTTTTTTAAAGGTCGCGCAGAGAACCTCACTATTCCAGGACAACTCGTAAGCAAGAGCACGGAACTGAATGGCGTACTCGCCAACGGAAGAAACACCCTGGGCCAGGTTCAGCAGGGCAATCTCGGCAGAAGAAGCTCGGGCAGGCTCCTCGAAGACACCACGGACCTCAGCGAAGAAGGACTGGACTGTGGCTGTGGCAGAATCATTGCGGTCCCCATCAAATTTGTCCGGCAGGGACAAGCAGGGGTTAAGAACGGCCGGTTGCTGCGGAGGAGTTGCAGGAGCCGGCGGAGGAGATAGTTGTTGCAGCTGTAGCTGTGACTGAAGTTGCTGTATCTGCGGCAGCAGCTGCTGTATCTGTGACTGATGACGCTGTGTCTCGGAGATCAAGTATGCCAGCTGTTGATCTCGTTGGGCGATCTTTACGCCAAATTTGTCCGGCAGGGACAAGCAGGGGTTAGGAACGGCCGGTTGCTGCGGAGGAGTTGCAGGAGCCGGCGGAGGAGATGGTAGTTGCAGCTGTAGCTGTGATTGAAGTTGCTGTATCTGCGGCTGCAGCTGCTGTATCTGTGACTGAAGACGCAGTGCCTCGGAGGTCAAGTATGCCAGCTGTTGATCTCGTTGGGCGATCTTTAGGGCTAGCTGGGCGACCAGTGTAGGATCTTCAGCGGGATCCATGGCCGGATCTACTGTCACGATGCCGGCTGGCAGGAGGTGGATCCTCTGTGCCAGAGAGGGATTGGCGAGGACCGCGCTAGTGGACCGGTTCTAAGCCACTACAGGTTTTCACCAGAGCCCGCCGCAAAGCGGGATGGTCTTGCTGCGGCGGTAGTGACCAGGTCGTATCCACTAGCAACGGCTCACCTCTCTGACTGCTGAAGATAGGCGAGGTACAAGGGAGTAGGCAGAAGCAAGGTCGGACGTAGCAGAAGGTCGAGGGCAGGCGGCAAGGATCGTAGTCAGGGGCAACGGCAGGAGGTCAGGAACTCGGGCTAGGAACAGACAAGGGAACGCTTTCACTAGGCACTAATGCAACAAGATCCGGCAAGGGAGTGCAGGGGAAGTGAGGTAATATAGGGAAGTACACAGGTGATCACACTAATTGGTAATTGGGAAGATTGGGCCAGGCACCAACATTGGTGCACTGGCCCTTTAAATTGCAGAGACCCGGCGCGCGCGCGCCCTAGGGAGCGGGGCCGCGCGCGCCGGGACAGGACCGACGGAGAGCGAGTCAGGTACGGGGACCGGGGTGCGCATCGCGAGCGGGCGCCACCCGCATCGCGAATCGCATCCCGGCAGGAGGCGGTACCGCAGCGCACCCGGTCAGTGGATCTGACCGGGGCGCTGCAGCAACGAGGATGAGGCGAGCGCTCCGGGGAGGAACGGGGACCCGGAGCGCTCGGCGTAACAACCACTTCACACAAGAGCAGTAGAAGTCTTGCATCACTAATGTAGATGGGTATATGAGAGCATAAATGTGAAAAATAAAACACAGCTAGTAAATGTGTCTGTCCGGGCAGTGGTTGCTGAGGGTAACGGTGGTGCTCTTATCAAAGAAAGTCCAGAAATGCAGCACATTCATTATATGTGGGAAAACGTTTCACGCACTGAGGCGCTTCCTCTGGCCCACACTGACCAGTGTGGGCCAGAGGAAGCGCCTCCGTGCGTGAAAGCGGTTGCCGCCCCTTCGTTCCGCCCCCGCTTCACCTGTTCCATCCATTGCTCCCTGTGTGTCTGTCCGTCCTGCTATATGTATCCAAGCACTGGAATAAATCCACATTTTGCTGTTGCAACTCCGGCTCCGGTGAGTGCTTTATCTTCTTTTTTTCAACATATGATGAATAACCTTACCACTGCTTGGGTCATACTGGGAGCTTTAGTTTTAAATGGTTAAAACTGCTCTTGCACTGTCCCATTCTGTGGCAATTGATATATTTTATTATTATACTGGAAATTATTTTTCGCAACAAGCTACATCACTGGCATCTGTCACAACAGGCTAAAAAAAATTCTTTGGGGGTATGAGTTTAGGGTGACCCCATTTTTTACTATAGCAAGTGACACCAACCCTAGCAACGCCACTGACTCCTTGTCCAGTGGAATGATCATAGGATGCCTGATATCTTCTGATATTTGCACCACTTCATTGTACAAGTGTGGTACAATCATTGAGGAAGAAAACAGAGTATATGATGGAAGACTGCTCCAAAATCATTCACCATGGGAAACCAATAATAGAGATGTAATATATACTTACACTAGTAACAGTTGGACAATACCTTGAATGCTTTTTTTTTGTTGAGAAGGTCTTATGCATAACCAAAATAAGCATACATTTTTGATACACTATTTTTTTCTAAATAATTCCATTGTGAAACCCTTTTGTTCATTGACTTAAAGGGGTATTCCAGGCTCCGGAAAGTTAAACAGATTTGTAAATTACTTCTATTAAAAAATCTTAATCTTTCCAATAGTTATTAGCTTCTGAAGTTGAGTTGCTGTTTTCTGTCTAACTGCTTTCTGATGACTCACGTCCCAGGAGCTGTGCCGCTCGTATGGGGATATTTTCCCATCATGCACAGCTCCCGGGACGTGACATCATCTTTGAGCAGTTAGACAGAAAACTTCAGAAGCTAATAACTATTGGAAGGATTAAGATTTTTTAATAGAAGTAATTTACAAATCTGTTTAACTTTCCGGAGCCAGTTGATATATAAAAAAAAGTTTTTGCCTGGAATACTCCTTTAACTTACATATAACTGTGGTTTGGGATTATATTATTTTCTGACTCCATGTGGATCAGTCCTCAAGGCCTACTTATACAATGCTTAATTAGAATACTTGATGACAATAATTTACTTATAGCAACAGATAAAGTATAATACAACCCAAAAGAAATAAAGACAAATACAAATAAATGATAGTTGGTGATACTCAATACATTTTCTACAGTTAGTCAATGCAAAAATGTGCAGTTTATCTGGCACTGCATACAAAAGGTTAGGCTGGATTAACTTGGCTTGCAGCCTCCAGTACTCTGGTGGGAGTTGTACAATTAAGGGCAGGTGGTGCTCTATCCTATACAGCACAAATCGCTTCCATACAATGATTCCAAGAGAAAAGTAAGGATGGCACTCACAGCGGATCCAGCTGCACTATGCACTTTGTACAGTCTCACAAATAAAGAGCAACATTTATACAGCAGAAGCGTGGTGAGTGCCATCCTTACTTTTCTCTTGGAATCAAATTTGCTACAGTACTAAACAATTATAAAAAGGCCATAGGGCACTTGCAGTAGACTGTGTGAAGTACCTAGATCATAAACATATTGCAAACAAAACCCATAAAAATAGCCAGCACAACTACCTAATACACGGATGCACGCTGCTGTGGCAAATACAAACTATACAAAACAGAAGGTTGCAGCAGTACTCAGTCAAAAAATGGAGGCCTGCTGCAACCTTCAATCTGTATACTTTGTATGTGCCAGAGCAGCGTGCAACCGTGCATTAGGTAGTTGTGCTGGCAATTTTTCTGGAGGGGTTTTCGCAATGCAAGTTAGGGGGAGTGGCACCCTCTGTAGCCGTGCACCCCTCCCTGTTCACAGGAGGTTTTTTAAATTGATAGTGGAACTAGCATGTCACCCAGTCAGAGGCCATATGCCCAGCAGAGGTGAGTGGAATGAGCATGTTAGGGTCCCATCCAAAGTGAGGCCACCTCTGCGTGGTGAATGGGGGACACATTTTGATCCAAAAAGTGCACTAAGAGTCTCCGTTTTTTGACCAAGATTGCTGCTGCAACCTTCTTTTTATATAGCTCATAAAGGTAAGTAGTGCAGCAGAGTAAGTAATTAATAAGTATTAAATTAATAAGTAAATAAATAATTATTTTAAAAAAATTATTAAAGGGGTACCCCGGTGGAAAACTTTTTTTCTTTAACTCAACTGGTGCCAGAAAGTTAAACAGATTTGTAAATTACTTCTATTACAAAATCTTAATCCTTCCAGTACTTATTAGCTGATGAATACTACAGAGGAAATTATTTTCTTTTTGGAACACAGTGCTCCCTGCTGACATCATGACCACAGTTGCTCTCTGATGACATCTCTGTCCATTTTAGGAACTGTCCAGAGCAGCATATGTTTACTATGGGGATTCTCTCCTACTCTGGACAGTTCTTAACCCCTTAACGACCAAGGACATAAACGTACTTCGCTCACCAGGATGTACATTTACGTCCTGTGTATGAGCGCAAGCATCGGAGGGGTGCTTACATCATACACGGCAGCGACCAGCCGGTAATGGCCGACATCTGTGATAGTGCGGATGTCCGCCATTAACCCCTCATATGCCGTGATCAGTACTGATCACGGCATCTGCAGCAATGCGCATGATAAAATAGATGATCGGATCGATCCAATCATCTGTAATGGCAGACGGAGGTCCCCTCACCTGCCTCCGTCCATCTCCCAGCATCTCCTGCTCTGGTCTGAGATCGAGCAGACCAGAGCAGAAGATAACCGATAATACTGATCAGTGCTATGTCCTATGCATAGCACTGAAGAGTATTAGCAATCAAATGATTGCTATAGATAGTCCCCTATGGTGACTTAAAAAATGTAAAAAAAAATATGGAAAATTTAAAAATAAAAAGTAAAAAAAAATTTGAAAAATCCCCTCCCCCAATAAAAATAAAAACTGTCCGGTTTTCCCATTTTACCCACAAAAAGCTAAAAAAAAATTGTTTTATAAATATATTTGGTATCGCCGCGTGTGTAAATGCCCGAACTATCAAAATTTAATGTTAATTATCCTGTACAGTGAACAGCGTAAACGTAAAAAAAAATGTAAAAGTCCAAAAATGCTGCTTTTTTGTCACATTTTATTCCCAAAAAAATGTATAAAAAATGATAGAAAAGTTTTATATATGCAAATGTGGTATCAATAAAAAGTACAGATGACTGTGCAAAAAAATGAGCCCTCATACCACCCTATATACGGAAAAATGTAAAAGTTATAGGTGGTCAAAATAGGGCGATTTTAGATTACTGATTTTGTACAAAAAGTTTTAGATTTTTTTTAAGCGGTACAAAAATATAAAAGTATCTATCCATGGATATCATTTTAATCGTATTCACCCACAGAATAAAGAACAGATGTCATTTTTACCATAAATTGTACAGTGTGAAAACTAAACCCTCCAAAATGTGCAAAATTGTGGTTTTCATTTAAATTTCCTCCCTAAAAAAATATTTTTTGGGGTTCGTCGTACATTTTATGGTAAAATGAGAGGTTTCATTGCAAAGTACAATTGGTCACGCAAAAAACAAGCCCTTATATGGGTCTGTAGATGGAAATATAAAAGAGTTATAAATATAAAAGAGTTAAGGATTAAGATTTTTTTTATAGAAGTAATTTACAAATCTGTTTAACTTTCTGGCACCAGTTGATTTTAAAAAAAAATATTCCACGGGAGTACCCCTTTAAATATCATTTCAAATATACCACAAACAAACATTTAAGGAATTGTAATCTTTGATTGTGAAATATATGGTTTTATATCCAGAGGATGAAAGTCCAACTCATGGATTAATAAGAGTTAATGGACCAAGCCCAATTTGCAAACAGTAGTTAGCTAAAAATGACTTCAATTACATGCCATAATAGGGTGTATGATGAGTGGCTAAATAGATGTAAAATGTAGAGTAACTCAAAATGATATAACGTGGTGCATTGTACCATTTACCACTGCGGAGATGTATTAAAGCAGCCGTGTTGTTTCCCTCTATGATCATCCCATATCTCTGTCAAGCAGGATTCCTAGGTACAGGCTAGAAGTTTAATAGACACGATCCTCGTTGTGTCTTAGGCCTTGTTTCCATCAGCACTGGAGCCCCATCAGGCCACTCCGTTTGCTGAATCCAACGAAACAGGGAGACATGAGTAGAGAAAAAATACAGCAAGAAAACATTTTTTCCAGACAGACAACCAGATGGACTCTCTTAAAGTCAATAGTCAATAGTCAACCCGTTGGTGTCCATTATGCAACAGACTGTTCAGCTCAGTTTTTTCACTCTTGAATGAACTACGACGCAGATGTGCACTGAGCCTGAGGGGGAGCCTAGTCACTTCTGGTCTTGCATACTAAAGCTAATGCACTGGCTGAGTTTTCTATGATAGTGTTACTCTGGTTAAATAAAAGGGGAAGTGCCTAAAATATAATGTTTAATAGATATATGTTAAAAATCCCCACATTATCAGGGAAGTGTACCCCAACCAAAGGAACAATCCTAATAGCCTAACATATAGCATGACGGTTATCGGCAAACATATGTCGGCAAAAACAAAGCACAATCCCAGGCATACAGTACCCGGTGACCTGCCACTGCAGGACCGTAGGATAAAATAGTGGCACCCTGGCGACAAGTAATTTCCTCCCCCATACAAGTTGTGAAATAACAGCACCGCTTATGTGGCAACTGCGGGAACCAGTCAGCTTGCATTGGGGCTCATTTTTTATTGGTTGATCATGAATCTACATATCTAACTATATATTTAATATGAAATCTTAAGGTGGCACATTGTCCTTGCATTGTTACTATACATATTATTGGTTGTATGTTCTCCTGAGGATGTCCCGGTGTGCATGCATCACACCTAGGGACAGAAACGTACATTGGGAACGGTACTTGGTAGCTTATCTGTACCCTGTGCATCACATAAAATCTATGATATATAGATATATTTCTATTCATTTAACCTGCCTCTAAGTGAGGGGTCATAATTTGGTTAGTGATCAACACTAGTACTGTACAGATTGTTTTTGATGACACATGTTTGCCGATAACCGTCATGCTATATGTTAGGCTATTAGGATTCTTCCTTCCCTGATAATGTGGTGATTTTTTACATATATCTATTAAAAGTTATATTTTAGGCACTTCAACTTTTATTTAATTTGATTCTGCTGGGAATTGGTTTATTTGATTTTGGTTGGCATAGAACCTATACTAATCTATGATTCTTAAGTATAGTTTTACACTATTTAGATCTGTTTGTTGGTATGTTATATAGATTAAAAGCTGCACTGTTACAATCTTGCAGTATCCTTTACATTATTTAGAGGAATTTTCAGGGCATAGCCTTGTCCCTTCTTCAGTAGCTCGCACCGTACAACTGGGAGTGGTACCACACATCAGCAGTAATCCCTATCCATGAATTAATATTTAATAACAGCTGACTGCTTGCAGATAGGGATTTCCTTATAATATCAGAATTGGTAAGCAGAAGAGAAGTCTCTGTCATTTATAGAGAATTTACAGATTTTAGTCAGAATTTACAGTATGCAAGTGGCAAATCATATATGTAGTCAGCAAGAAGTCCTAGTTAAATCAAAATAGTAAATGAAAGTACCTTCAAAATCCTACAGTAAACAAAGGACCTTCCTGTATAGTTCAAGCAGCGAAGGTAAAGTAATCAGAGGTGCTAACAAGTGTGTCCTGTTATAAGCACCTGCCACATATCAGAATATATTATGTTTTCTATCAAATGGGTTTTCCCACCTGACTGTTTGAGCTCATTGCGCTGCTTCATCTGCTCTCTTCCTGGTTTAAAAGTGATGGCACATGTAAATTAGATTGGCAGCTAAGCCCAGAATCTTTCTGCAGCCTGGACTGCTTCCCTCTACTCCTGTCCCATACACAGGGCCGGACTGGCCTATCAGGATACCGGGAAAATTCCCAGTAGGCTGCCAGCCCTGTGGGTCGACAGCGGACGGCCCGTGCTTCGCTGTCCAATGCAGGAAGTAGCACAGGTCAGCCTCTGCCTGCCTCACTCCAGCATACAAGGTCCTGACATATCAGGACCTTGTTTTTAGCGGGGCAGGGGCGAACTTACCGTCCGGTCAAGTAAAGGGCCCACCGTCGCTACTGAGGATCTAGGACACTCGTCCCGGATCCCCGGCCAGACGGCCTCCTCTCTGTGTTAGCAGCATCTGTGGCCTACACAGAGAGGAGTCATGATTTCCACCCCTACGCAGTGCAGGCGCCAATGATGTCACTCATAGGCCCCTGCACTGTCGAGGATGGCAGACGTGGGCCCCTGCTGTGAAAAAGATCGCTGTGTGGGACATCAGGTAAACAATTTTTTTTCCTCCTGGGGAGGGGAGGGAAGGGAATGGGAACTATGGGGGGTGTAGGGTCTGGGAGGGTGGGGGATTCTGCTGCCTACACTTATCTCTGATGCCTACACCTACTGTGGGGGACTTCTGCTGCCTACACCTACTGTGGGGGAATTCTGCTGCCTACACCTACTGTATATGCACACATTAATATAGGTATGCGTGTGTGTGCATGTATATACAGTGGGGCAAAAAAGTATTTAATCAGCCACCAATTGTGCAAGTTCTCCCACTTAAAAGATGAGAGAGGCATGTCATTTTCATCATAGGTAAACTATCAACTATGAGAGACATAATGAGAAAAAAAAATCCATAAAATCACATTGTCTGTTTTTTAAAGAATTTATGTGCAAATTATATTTTCATCATAGGTATACTGTCAACTATGAGAGACATAATGAGAAAAAAAATCCATAAAATCACATTGTCTGATTTTTAAAGAATTTATGTGCAAATTATGGGGGGAAATAAGTATTTGGTCACCTACAAACAAGGAAGATTTCTCACAGACTTGTAACTTCTTCGTTAGGAGTCTCCTCTGTCCTCCACCTGTATTAGGAGCACCTATTTGAACTTATCAGTATAAAAGACACCTGTCCACAACCTCAAACAGTCACACTCCAAACTCCACTATGCCCAAGACCAAAGAGCTGTCGAAGGACACCAGAAACAAAATTGCAGACCTGCACCAGGCTGGGAAGACTGAATCTGCAATAGCCACGCAGCTTGGTGTGAAGAAATCAACTGTGGAAGCAATTATTAGAAAATGGAAGAAATACAAGACCGCAGATAATTTCCCTCGATCTGAGGCTCTACGCAAGATCTCACCCTGTGGTGTCAAAATGATCACAAGAGCGGTGAGCAAAAATCCCAGAACCACACGGGGGGAACTAGTGAATGACCTTCATAGATCTGGGACCAAAGTAATAAAGACTAGCATCAGTAACACACTACGCCGCCAGGGACTCAAATCATGAGTTGAATCCAAAGAACACCATACCTACTGTGAAGCATGAGGGTGGAAACAGTTGAGGTATACCTATGATGAAAATTACAGGCCTTGAGAACTTGCACAATTTGTGGCTGACCAAATACTTTTTTTGCCCCACTGTAGATTCTCCTGGGCCAGACACAGGGAGTAAAGGAACACACAAACGACAGGTTAAGGATAATTGTCTTTAATGAGCAAGGTGCAGATGCTTTTACAGGGGCAGTCTGGTGCAGAGTGAGAGGATGCAGCGTAACCCCTTGGGAGTCCTGTTGCCTTTCTGGGACTTATGGTGCTTTCACCAAATAAATTGATACTGATTTGAGAGACTTGAAGATTGATCCTGGTCGCTAAGGTTCTGACAAGGTCTTGTAGCTTCATCCGCCAGGGTATGAACTTCGACTGTGTGAGTGATCCTTGCAGAATGACCGGATAAAGTAGATTTGATCTGGGCCTTCCCTTAGAGCACACAACACACCTTACACATTTACAACACTAATGCTCAGACCAAACTGGACTTAGACTCTATTGGGGAAACTCCTCCCCCCCACTACACTATATGGGGAAGAATTTAGGGGTTCCCATTATCAGGCAGGGTCACATGGGGTTTACACTGCTCCCTGCTTAAAGGTACAGTAACACATAAATAACATACATAAGCATAACAACTTAATAATTATAAAAAAAGATCTTAATTCTTAGTAAAGAGCAAACATAATTGATATAATAAGACAGAAGTCTTCCAGTGGGCCCAACACCGGTGCTGCTGGGACACCACATTCATATATATATATATATATATATATATATATATATATATATAGAAAGTTCATATAAATCCGCAGCACACAGGTCCAATATGGTGAAAAAGAAAAACTTTATTCCATCATGTGAATGTCATACAGCGACATTTCTGCTGGCTCTCCCAGCCTTTCTCAAGCTCATACAAGTGTTACAAATCACCCATTTTATAATGGCAACAATAACAAAGTCAATTACAAAAAAATCTGTGAAAAACATAAAATACACAAAGTAAGGTATACATCATACAATCCATAGTATACATAAATACGTGCTCATTATAACCATATATAATATTCACCTACATAGTGAAGTGATAACACACCGTTCTACTATATCCTTAATAAAGGTTCTGATTGCAGTCTCAGAACATATGTGCACGTGTATTAAAAACAATTAAAATCAATACTTGCAGGCTATAAGGGAATCCCCACTCACCGCTATGTATATGTAAATCAGCGTGGAGGTATTCTACGGCGCATATGCGCCGGAAATGTGTAGTTTCAGAACGAGGGTTGGGAGTGCGGAAGTTGCAATAGGTATACCAGACGCTGCGTTCCACTCATGGACGTCACGCTGTGCACGCGCACAGTCGGCCCGGCCATGATTTTCATGGGGACAGCGCCGGTATCACCATGGCAACTCAACTTCACCAATATACAAAAGGTAATTCTTAACAAAAAATAGATAAAGACAATAAAGAGTGACAAATAATAAAAGAAAAAAAGAAAAATTATAAAAAAGAAATAAAATCAAACCAGGACTGCTTGGATTTGAACTCACAGTACTTGTGGTGGCACCACATTCATTCACTCCTCTCCTTCTGCTCTGTGCTATTCAGGAAACCACAGTCAGGCACTGTGAAGTGTCTGGCCTTGGTTCCCATGTGCTCCTGTCCATGCCAAAATCCATAGTCTGAGGACTTCAGCAAGTCCTGGCCACTAGTGTGCACAGAGCCCTACAGAGAATTGGAGATTTAACCCATATCCAGGGATAATATTGCACTCAGTACACCGGCTTATGTCCACAAATCAAATAAAGTCATAATGAATAAATGATGTAAAAGTAAAATTAAAAATTAAAAATGAAATAACAAAAAAAATACATTTAAAAAAAATATAAAAAAACATGAAAAATTATTTTTAAAGAATAAGATTGAAGGTGAGAAAAAAGAAAGTAATCCAATAGTCAGAGGCTACTGATGATAGTCGTGATGTGCACTCCCATATCCCCTCTGAAACATATACACATGCAAAAAATATGAATAATAATCATAATTTATTAGATCAAAGCAAAACAATATGTCTTGTGTTCAGTGAGTGACGAAGTATTCCCATATAGATATATAGCCACGTAAAGTGATACGCCTCCGCTTAGCGGCCATCTCTGGCAAAATTACACAATGCTGTGGGGCTGGTATGCAATAATTTCCAGGGCTAGTTTTTGGCCCCAGTCTGGCCCTGCCCATACATACTCATCTATGCTATTCCCGTCACCTCCCATCTCTACAGTATCATGTCAGAGCTCCATACACTTATAAACAGCGTGTACTGTGCCTGGAGCCTGTAGTGAGAATGTTTACAAACTAAGGTGGCTGGGCAGAGGAACCAGTGAGCTCCAGCCAGCCATAGACCCAGCCCTCTCCCGCTATGCAGAGCGTGGTCATTAACCAAGACTACCAAAATGAGTAGTGTAATAAAATGAGAGAGGAACATCCAGAACAGGAAAAGGAGGCAAGTTAGAAAATAATATGTATTTCCAAAAGTGAATAATTTTACATAAACTACAACTAGTATGTGGTTTTAAAGATGAAAATTTTCCTTTTATTCCAAATCAGGTTCATTTTTAAAGGGGAAGTCCAGGGAACTGACATTTTTGACACTTTTTTGGACCCCCCACAATCTCCTGTATGGGGCACTGGCTACTTGCATGTCCTTGGTGTACTCTGGCCCCCTCCTTCCTGGATGAACACAAGTGATAGCCCACTCAGCCAGTCACCTGCTAAGGCATGACATTGCTGTGGCCAGTGATTGGCTGAGAGGGATGTTACTTGCGTTTGTTCAGGAAGGTGGTGGCCCCTCTGCTCCGAGGACATGTAAGTAGCTGGAGCCCTGTACATCCTGTGGCAGGATGTCCCGGCAGTCGGATCCCCCAAGATCAGATATTTATCCCCTATCTTATGTATAGGGGATAAGACCTAAAAAGTTTGATTCCCTGGACTACCCCTTTAATGCAATACTATTTTATTACCCAAAGATCAAAACAATGCTGCTTATTAATGCAATCCTGTCAGTTGATTTATGCTGAACATTAGGATACGATTTATCTGTGAGAAGGCTATATTAGAGCTGAAATCTGTGCCACAGTTTTATATGATTTAGAGTAGGATTTCTAAGTAAAAATTAGGGTGAATTCTGACAGTACTCTTCAGAGAAACAAGAAGAGTCCTCCTTTCCAGTCCACACAGGCTGATTGATAGCCTTGTCTATACACACACTGATAGGGGGAAAGCTTCAATCACTGTGCAGGGTAAGCAGGGGTCCCATTGTCTTTCCTAGGAGTCCTGTTAGGATATTTACTCAACCTTTTTACTCATAAATCCTGATCCAAATCATATAAACTAATATATTCCAGATATCAGTAACTCTCCCTCTATTATATCCTGCACTTAGATAGGGCAGAATATATCTCATGAAATGTTCATCACTGATCGTTTTGCAGTTGTACTGTCTATTTGTTTTTGTATTTGTCACGATTCGGCTGGCAGGAGGTGGATCCTCTGTGCCAGAGAGGGATTGGCGTGGACCGTGTTGGTGGACCGGTTCTAAGTTGCTACTGGTATTCACCAGAGCCCGCCGCAAAGCGGGATGGCCTTGCAGCGGCGGTAGCAACCAGGTCGTATCCACCAGCAACGGCTCAACCTCTCTGACTGCTGAAGATAGGCGCGGTACAAGGGAGTAGACAAGAGCAAGGTCGGACGTAGCAGAAGGTCAGGGCAGGCAGCAAGGATCGTAGTCAGGGGCAACAGCAGGAGGTCTGGAACACAGGCTAGGAACACACAAGGAACGCTTTCACTGGCACAATGGCAACAAGATCCGGCGAGGGAGTGCAGGGGAAGTGAGGTATAAGTAGGGAGTGCACAGGTGAACACACTGATTAAGCCTGCTGCGCCAATCAGTGGCGCAGTGGCCCTTTAAATTGCAGAGACCCGGCGCGCGCGCGCCCTAAGGAGCGGGGCCGCGCGCGCCGGGACAAGACAGACGGGGAACGAGTCAGGTACGGGAGCCGGGATGCGCATCGCGAGCGGGCGCCTCCCGCATCGCGAATCGCATCCCGGCTGAGAGGGATATTGCAGCGCACTCGGTCAGCAGGTCTGACCGGGGCGCTGCAAATGCGAGGAAGCTGCGAGCGCTCCGGGGAGGAGCGGGGACCCGGAGCGCTCGGCGTAACAGTACCCCCCCCCCCCTTGGGTCTCCCCCTCTTCTTGGAGCCTGAGAACCTGAGGATAAGACTTTTGTCTAGAATGTTGTCCTCAGGTTCCCAGGATCTCTCTTCTGGGCCACAGCCTTGCCAATCCACCCCAAAAATTTTTTTCTTTCTGACAGTCTTGGAGGCCAGAATCTCCTTCACGGAGAAGACGTCAGAAGAACCGGAAACAGGAGTGGGAGAAACAAGTTTGGGAGAGAAGCGGTTAATGACGAGTGGTTTAAGGAGAGAGACATGGAAGGCATTGGGAATACGAAGAGAAGGAGGAAGAAGGAGTTTGTAAGAGACAGGGTTGATCTGGCAGAAGACTTTGAAAGGGCCAAGATAGCGTGGTCCCAGTTTGTAACTGGGGACACGAAAGCGGACATATTTAGCGGAGAGCCATACCTTGTCTCCGGGAGCAAAAATGGGGGGAGTTCTTCTTTTCTTATCGGCAAATCTTTTCATCCGGGAAGAAGCCTGTAAAAGAGAATTTTGGGTCTCTTTCCATATGGTGGAAAGATCACGAGTCACTTCATCCACAGCGGGCAAACCAGAGGGCAAGGGAGTAGGGAGGGGGGGAAGAGGGTGACGGCCGTACACCACGAAAAATGGGGATTTAGCAGAAGATTCGGAGACTCTGAAGTTGTATGAGAATTCGGCCCATGGTAGAAGATCTGCCCAGTCATCCTGGCGGGAGGAAACAAAATGCCGTAAATAGTCACCCAGGACCTGATTAATTCTTTCTACTTGCCCATTGGATTGGGGATGATAAGAAGAAGAGAAGTTTAATTTGATCTTGAGCTGTTTACAGAGGGCCCTCCAGAATTTAGACACGAATTGGACGCCTCTATCCTATTTGCGTGGGCAAACCGTGAAGGCGAAAAATGTGTACAAAAAATTGCTTTGCCAACTGAGGTGCTGAAGGAAGACCAGGAAGAGGAAAAAAATGTGCCATCTTGGAAAATCGATCAACAACCACCCAAACAACTGTGTTGCCACGGGATGAGGGTAAGTCCGTAATAAAGTCCATACCAATCTGTGACCAAGGCTGTTCGGAGACAGGCAGAGGATGAAGGAGGCCAGCAGGCTTCTGGCGAGGAGTCTTATCCCGGGCACAGACAGTACAGGCCCACACAAAATCAACAACATCAGTCTCCAGAGTCGGCCACCAATAAAAACGAGAGATGAGTTGCAAGGATTTTTTGATGCCCGCATGGCCTGCGAGGTGAGAGGAGTGTCCCCATTTGAGAATCCCGAGACGCTGGCGTGGAGAAACGAAGGTCTTCCCTGGAGGAGTTTGACTGATGGAGGCTGGAGAAGTGGAGATCAGACAGTCAGGAGGAATGATGTGTTGCGGAGAGACCTCTACTTCAGAGGCATCAGAAGAACGAGAGAGGGCATCGGCCCTAATGTTCTTGTCAGCAGGGCGAAAATGAATTTCAAAGTCAAAACGGGCAAAGAATAACGACCACCTGGCCTGGCGAGGGTTCAGTCGTTGGGCAGACTGGAGATAGGAGAGATTCTTGTGATCAGTGTATATGATAACTGGAAATTTTGATCCCTCCAGCAGGTGCCTCCATTCCTCAAGCGCCAATTTAATGGCCAGTAGTTCTCGATCCCCGATGGAGTAATTTCTCTCCGCCGGGGAGAAGGTCCTAGAAAAAAAAACACAAGTCACAGCATGTCCGGAAGAATTTTTTTGTAGAAGGACAGCTCCAGCTCCCACTGAGGAGGCATCTACCTCCAATAGGAAGGGTTTAGCTGGGTCTGGAGAGCACGGGAGCAGAAGAAAAGGCAGACTTGAGATGTTTAAATGCGTCTTCCGCTTGGGGAGACCAGGACTTAGGATTGGCATTTTTCTTGGTTAAAGCCACGATAGGAGCCACAATAGTGGAAAAGTGTGGAATAAACTGTCTGTAATAATTGGCGAACCCCAAAAAACGTTGGATAGCACGGAGTCCGGAGGGGCGTGGCCAATCTAAGACGGCAGAGAGTTTATCTGGGTCCATTTGTAGTCCCTGGCCAGAGACCAAGTATCCTAGGAAAGGAAGAGATTGACATTCAAAGAGACATTTCTCCATTTTGGCATAAAGTTGATTGTCCCGAAGTCTCTGAAGAACCATGCGGATATGCTGGCGGTGTTCTTCTAAGTTGGCAGAAAAAATCAGAATATCGTCCAAATAAACCACAACACAGGAATATAGGAGATCCCGAAAAATTTCATTAACAAAGTCTTGGAAGACGGCAGGGGCGTTGCAAAGGCCAAAGGGCATGACCAGATACTCAAAGTGTCCATCTCTGGTGTTAAATGCAGTCTTCCATTCGTCCCCCTCCCTGATGCGGATGAGATTATAAGCACCTCTTAAGTCCAGTTTGGTAAAGATGTGGGCACCTTGTAAGCGATCAAAGAGTTCCAAGATAAGAGGTAAGGGGTAGCGGTTTTTTACCGTGATTTTATTAAGTCCGCGGTAATCAATGCAAGGACGTAGGGAGCCATCTTTTTTGGACACAAAAAAAAATCCAGCTCCGGCAGGGGAGGAGGACTTGCGGATAAACCCCTTTTTTAAATTCTCCTGGATGTACTCCGACATGGCAAGAGTCTCTGGAGCAGACAGCGGATAGATTCTGCCCTGGGGTGGAGTAGTACCTGGGAGGAGGTCAATAGGGCAGTCATAAGGCCTGTGAGGAGGTAAAGTCTCAGCTTGCTTTTTGCAAAAAACGTCAGCATAGTCCATATAAGCCTTAGGAAGACCGGATACAGGGGGAACCACAGGGTCACGGCAAGGAGTACTGGGAACTGGTTTAAGACAGTCCTTGTGACAAGAAGCACCCCAGTTCTTGATCTCTCCTGTGGACCAATCAAGGGTTGGGGAATGGCGTTGAAGCCACGGTAATCCAAGAAGAATTTCAGAAGTGCAGTTGGAGAGGACCAAAAATTCAATTTTTTCGTGATGAGGTCCGATGCACATTAGGAGAGGTTCCGTGCGGTAACGCATGGTACAGTCCAATCTTTCGTTGTTAACAGAATTGATGTAGAGGGGTCTGGCGAGACTGGTCACCGGAATGTTGAACCTGTTGATGAGAGAGGCCAAAATAAAATTTCCTGCAGATCCGGAATCCAAGAAGGCCATAGCAGAGAAGGAGAAGGTAGAGGAAGATATCCGCACAGGCACAGTAAGGCGTGGAGAAGCAGAGTTGACATCAAGAACTGTCTCACCTTTGTGCGGAGTCAGCATACGTCTTTCCAGGCGGGGAGGACGGATAGGACAATCCTTCAAGAAGTGTTCGGTACCAGCACAGTACAGGCATAGATTCTCCATGCGGCGTCATGTCCTCTCTTGAGGTGTCAAGCGAGACCGGTCAACTTGCATAGCCTCCACGGTGGGAGGCACAGGAACGGATTGCAGAGGACCAGAGGAGACAGGGGCCGAGGAGAGAAACCGCCTCGTGCGAACAAAGTCCATATCCTGGCGGAGCTCCTGACGCCTTTCGGAAAAACGCATGTCAATGCGGGTGGCAAGATGAATAAGTTCATGCAGGTTAGCAGGAATTTCTCGTGCGGCCAGCACATCTTTAATGTTGCTGGATAGGCCTTTTTTAAAGGTCGCGCAGAGGGCCTCATTATTCCAGGAAAGTTCGGAGGCAAGAGTACGGAATTGGATGGCGTACTCTCCAACAGAAGAATTACCCTGGACCAGGTTCAACAGGGCAGTCTCAGCAAAAGAGGCTCGGGCAGGTTCCTCAAAGACACTTCGGATCTCCGTGAAGAAGGAGTGTACAGAGGCAGTGACAGGGTCATTGCGGTCCCAGAGCGGTGTGGCCCATGACAGAGCTTTCCCAGACAGAAGGCTGACTACGAAAGCCACCTTAGACCTTTCAGTAGGAAACTGGTCCGACATCATCTCCAAGTGCAGGGAACATTGCGAAAGAAAACCACGGCAAAACTTAGAGTCCCCATCAAATTTATCTGGCAAGGATAATCGTAGGCCGGAAGCGGCCACTCGCTGCGGAGGAGGTGCAGGAGCTGGCGGAGGAGATGGTTGCTGGAGCTGAGGTAATAGCTGCTGTAGCATCACGGTCAGTTGAGACAGCTGGTGGCCTTGTTGCGCTATCTGTTGCGACTGCTGGGCGACCACCGTGGTGAGGTCGGCGACAACTGGCAGTGGGACTTCAGCGGGATCCATGGCCGGATCTACTGTCACGATTCGGCTGGCAGGAGGTGGATCCTCTGTGCCAGAGAGGGATTGGCGTGGACCGTGTTGGTGGACCGGTTCTAAGTTGCTACTGGTATTCACCAGAGCCCGCCGCAAAGCGGGATGGTCTTGCAGCGGCGGTAGCAACCAGGTCGTATCCACCAGCAACGGCTCAACCTCTCTGACTGCTGAAGATAGGCGCGGTACAAGGGAGTAGACAAGAGCAAGGTCGGACGTAGCAGAAGGTCAGGGCAGGCAGCAAGGATCGTAGTCAGGGGCAACGGCAGGAGGTCTGGAACACAGGCTAGGAACACACAAGGAACGCTTTCACTGGCACAATGGCAACAAGATCCGGCGAGGGAGTGCAGGGGAAGTGAGGTATAAGTAGGGAGTGCACAGGTGAACACACTGATTAAGCCTGCTGCGCCAATCAGTGGCGCAGTGGCCCTTTAAATTGCAGAGACCCGGTGTGCGCGCGCCCTAAGGAGCGGGGCCGCGCGCGCCGGGACAAGACAGACGGGGAACGAGTCAGGTACGGGAGCCGGGATGCGCATCGCGAGCGGGCGCCTCCCGCATCGCGAATCGCATCCCGGCTGAGAGGGATATTGCAGCGCACTCGGTCAGCAGGTCTGACCGGGGCGCTGCAAATGCGAGGAAGCTGCGAGCGCTCCGGGGAGGAGCGGGGACCCGGAGCGCTCAGCGTAACAGTATTCTTCTGTTTAGGTGTGTATTCACACAATAGTATGTTCAGAGCAGTTTTCTATTGTCCCTGGTTAGGGAATTGATTTATGCTCTGAACAAATGAGAACTCGTGGGTGTCTATTTTAAGCCGGACTTCTCCTGCATTCAGCGTTGGTTATTAGTTTAATGCCACTATGTCTGTTTGTGCAATATTCTGACTATGTCTGCTTGAGCAGTTACCTTGTATTTATTTTGTAATTTTTTTCTGGGGTTTTAGCCATGGTTATGTAGCATGCTCCTTGTATTTTAGTCTGTGTTACATTAGTCGGTTTTAGGATTATGTTTGTTCATTCTGCTTTGTCTGTGTTCACCCTGAGTTAGTCTTGCTAGTGTTATCCGTGCTCTGTAGTTTACAATTCCTGTTCAGTGTCCTGGAGTCTATTAAGACTCATCCAGTTCTAGTCTTGTATCTTGAGAAATATCTTGTCTAGTATCCTGACCAGTGTTCCTCTATGTTGTAGAGTTTAATGTTCTTGTATCCATTTTATGAAGTTCTGTGTTTTATATTTCTGTTTCCTACTGGGTCAGCATCCTGACCACACTGTGGAGTGTGCCCGCTGGCCAGTAGTCTATTTGACTTTATAATTAATGGCTACTCCTTTTGTGGAGTGGGGTATCCAGGTCCAGTTTGTTTGCTCAGTGTCCCATTGTGAACAGTGTCCTATGTTTCCTTATCAGTTTGCCTGTTTATATTCTGCCCTGTTAGTATTAGTATCCTGTTTGGTATATCTGGTTGTCTAGTAGTTTTCCATTTCTGTTCTGGCCTGTGACCGACTATGTATATTATGTGCTTTTACGCCACTGCAGTTTAGCGCAGTCAGGGACCGGCTCCAAGTTGTTGATTCACCGCTTAGTTGGCAGGGGCAAGTAGGCAAGTAGGCAGGGAAAGTGCTTTTAGGGTCAGTTTAGGGCTCACTCTCCCTGTCCCCAGTCGGTCATGACAGCAGTATGGAATACTATGAAATATAATGATATTGCTTATAAAGTTCTATGAACTTATGAAACACAAATACTTCTCAGTCTATTTATTAATCTCATAGATGAATATGTAGGCTAAATGCTCTTATCTCCAGAAGACATGAACCATGATTATTAGCTCACAGGAAAAAAACACATTTTTCTCAGACAGAAATATTTGAAAACCTGGCATGTGGCCAAGGAAAGGGCTGATAAGTTCAGTGTATGATAATGTATCATAATTATGTGAGTAGGATGGCGTAACAATGATTCTACTTACACATCAACTGAGACAGTTGTGGAAATCTGAGTATTACAAAATACTGTAAGATACTGGCTTAGTTATTCCACTCAATAGGCCTTAGCCTAAACATCTGGAACAAAGAAAGATCTAGAGCAGGACATTGAGAAACAGAATAGTTTAAGGGAAACTTCGGCGTAAACACAAGTTTTAGGAATCCTAAAAAATAATCTGCTGAGTTGCCAATTTTGCTTAATAGCATCCAAAAATGTATTTATAATAAAAGCTGATTTAACATGGCCAGTGTCACTTTAACAAATGTTTGGCATGTTGTAGAGCTATAAACCTACAAATATTCTTCAGACATGCTCAAAATAATTGCAAAAGAAAACCACTTAAAGGGCTACTCCACTGGAAAACATTTTTTTTTTTTATCAACTGGTGCCAGAACAGATTTGTAAATTACTTCTATTTAAAAATCTTAATCATTCCAGTACTTATCAGATGCTGTAAACTATAGAGCAAGTTCTTTTCTTTTTGAATTTCCTTTCTGTTTGACCACAGTGCTCTCTGCTGACACCTCTGTCCATGTTAGGAACTGACAGAGCAGGAGAGGTTTGCTATGGGGATTTGCTCCTACTCTGGACAGTTCCTGACATGGACAAAGGTGTCAGCAGAGAGCACTGTGGTCAGACCGAAAGGAAATTCTAAAAGAAAAGAACTTCCTGTGGAGCATACAGCAGCTGATAAGTACTGGAAGGTTAAAGCTTTTTAAATCTGTTTAGCTTAATGGCACCAGTTGATTTAAAAAAAATTTTTTCCATTGGAGTACTCCTTTAACACAATGAAGTCAATGCTAAATAAGCTGACACATCACAAGGGGAAAAGATCCCCACGGCCATAAATGAACAAGATAGAGGTCTATATACAATACATAAGGACAGGAGAGCACAGATACCATACATATGTATACTTCCTACACAAATACATAAAGAAAATTTTAATTACTCAAATTATATATATATATATATATATATATATATATATATATATATATGGCTGTTAGGTCACCCAGAGATGCATAAAGAAAATATTTTTGTATTATCTAAAAGAATACAAAGAGTTTATCAATAGTTTCCTCTTGTGATGTCTTTTTCAAGGTCTTGGCCCGACAATAGGTAATTCCTGTGTTTCTGTAGCCCTCTTTGATTTTGGCCTCCAATTTGTGTGATATTGGGAAATCGTACCTGATTTTCTTATCTTCTTGTTGATTGATGGAAGTCTGGGTGTTCATACCTCCACCAATCTGTAGCGTGAGCCAGGAGAAGTGTGCACTAAGTTCTCTCTCAGCTCTGAGAACATGACCAATGTAAGTCTATGAGACCTGGCCATGCACTTCTCAGTGTTTATTCTAGTGATCGGTGGATTGGTGGGAGTCTGAACACACCAACAACCAAAACTTTTAAACTGCCTCAATGACATTTTAAAAGTTTTCTGAAGTGATAGATACACTTTAAATATCTTGTTATTTTCTAGTGATATATTTTTTTTTCCTTCTTCGATGATAGGCTTTTTTAAGAGGATCAGTAATTTGCAAGAAACCATCTGTTAGATTAGAGGCCAGAAGATCTCCTACCCTAGTTACAGTGGGGATCAAAAGTTTGGGCACCTCAGGTAAAAATTAGTATTAATGTGCATAAAGAAGCCAAGGAAAGATGGAAAAATCTCCAAAAGGCATCAAATTACAGATTAGACATTCTTATAACAAAAGTTAGATTTTATTTCCATCATTTACACTTGCAAAATAACAGAAAACAAAAAAATGGTGTCTGCAAAAGTTTGGGAACCCTGCAGAATTTATAGCGTGCACTGCCCCCTTTGCAAAGCTGAGACCTGCCAGTGTCATGGATTGTTCTCAATCATCATCTGGGAAGACCAGGTGATGTCAATCTCAAAGGTTTTAAATGCCCAGACTCATTTGACCTTGCCCCAACAATCAGCACCATGGGTTCTTCTAAGCAGTTGTCTAGAAATCTGAAACTGAAAATAGTTGACGCTCACAAAGCTGGAGAAGGCTATAAGAAGATAGCAAAACGTTTTCAGATGTCAATATCCTCTGTTCGGAATGTAATTAAGAAATAGCAGTCATCAGGAACAGAGGAAGTTAAAGCAAGATCTGAAAGACCAAGAAAAATATCAGACAGAACAGCTTGCAGGATTGTGAGAAAAACAATTCAAAACCCCCGTTTGACTGCACAAACCCTCCAGAAAGATCTGGCAGACACTGGAGTTGTGGTACACTATTTCACTATAAAGAGATACTTGTACAAATATGGTCTTCATGGAAGAGTCATCAGAAGAAAACCTCTTCCACGTCCTCACCACAAAAATCAGCGTTTGAACTTTGCAAATGAACATATAGACAAGCCTGATGCATTTTGGAAACAAGTTCTGTGGACCGATGAGGTTAAAATTGAACTTTTTGGCTGGAATGAGCAAAGGTTTTGAGATTTGGAGAAGAAGGGGAACAGAATTTGATAAAAAGAAACTCTGTCCAACTGTTAAGCATGGGGGTGGATCAATCATGCTTTGGGGTTGTATTGCAGCCAGTGGCACAGGGAACATCTCACAAGTAGAAGGAAAAATGGATTCAATAAAATTTCAGCAAATTTTGGATGCTAACTTGATGCCATCTGTGAAAAAGCTGAAGTTAAAGAGAGGATGGCTTCTACAAATGGATAATGATCCTAAACACACCTCGAAATCCACGGGGGATTACATCGAGAGGTGTAAACTGAAGGTTTTGCCATGGCATTCACAATCTCCTGACCTCAACATAATTGGAAATCTATGGATAGACCTTAAAAGAGCAGTACGTGACAGACAGCCCAGAAATCCCAAAGAACTGGAAGACTTTTGTAAGGAAGAAGGGGCAAAGATACCTCAAACAAGAATTGAAAGACTCTTGGCTGGGTACAAAAAGTGTTTACAAGCTGTGATACTTGCCAAAGGGGGAAGTACAAGATATTAACTCTGCAGGGTGCCCAAACTTTTGAAGATGCAATTTTTTGTTTTCTGTTATTTTGAAAGTGTAAATGATGGAAATAAAATCTAACTTTTGTTGACATATTATAAGAATGTCTAATCTGTAATTTGATGCCTTTTGGAGATTTTTCCATCTTTCCTTGGCTTCTTTATGCACATTAATACAAATTTTTACCTGGGGTGCCCGAACTTTTGATCCCCACTGCATTACCAATGTCTGGTGACTTTTTATCACACATGAGAAAAAAATACAAGAGAGAACATGGGTTTTTCAACATATGACTGGAATGTTTTAAAATCAATAAAAGTGAATTGATAAAAATGTAAAAATGTGCAAGACTGACATGAATGATTGCAACAGGTAATCCCTATTAATGGTTATAGAACAATCTGAGACCACGTTGTGTTTTGCAAATATTCAAAGAGTGAGGAAGTGATTAAGATATGAGACCTTCCAGGTCACAGTATTTCAGGCATGTTTTATTTTCCACTTGTATCTCATGCTTTTTACTTTGTACGTTAATGATTTTATTGTTATGGAGCTTCACAATAGCTCTGAGGACAATGTTTCCTGACACCTGAGCGCCAGGTCACATACATTGAAACCCGATGTGATGACTACGGACATGAACAGTAAATCGGTGCTCTTGAGGAAGCAGATGCTGCCAAAGGAAATATAGGAAACTAGAAACATAAATAAAGAGGAAGCACAACAGAGACATATATCTAACGGGAAAATATCAATGGAAGAATATTCTATAAGATAAGGCCACAGGTTTGAAATTTTTCCTGAAGTGAGCAGCTTTGTATAAAAAATGGATATGTTCACTTTAATGCCCCACAATGATAAAATAAAACCATATTTGTCAGAATAATCTGTAAATTTTTTCGTCAATTACACCTCTACCTTAAACCAAAATACCAGGCCTGTTTATTACTTCCAGATCTCCATAATGGGGTTTCATACTAGCAAGGTCGGACTGTCACACCACCAAAATACCAGAGGACCTTCCCATCAGCCAAGACTCTGACACACGGTGTCCTGCTCCTTTTTTGCCAAGGTTTAACACTTACCCTCCCATATCCTGTCTGTGATTGGCCTGCCATCTTCAGCTGCATTACAGCCTCTAGGGATCACATGATTGTCCCCACAAGCTGCAATGCAGAGAAGGATGTTGAGGCCAGGACACAGACAGCATATGGGAAGGGTAAGTGTAAGGCTTTCTTAAATTGCATTTATGTTGCATTGTTAGCATGCATTTTTCTAAAAACACATGCAAAAATAACCACAGTGTGGAAACACAGTCAAGGTCCCTCCTGCTGTTCACAACTTAATGCAACAACCATGAACACCCTTTGTTTACTAACATGTTTTGTTTGTTAAGATTAAGATAAGGAGAAATGTTTTTCTTGTTTTCATTAATAAAATGTCAGGCTGTAGGGGTGTTTTCATTTTGCTTAAAAAAAATCATTGGTGTATTGTTTTTTGTTTTTTTTATTAACCTGGCTCAGTAGAGCTTATTGATAGACAGGCTAAGGCTAAGTGTTAACCCGCAAAACAGTTAATGTTAACCCCTATATTATTTCCCTTGTACCCATCACCACCCACAGGTATCAAGAAGAGCTGGATGCCATCAAAAATGAGGCTCATGGCCTGGACAGTGGCAAGCTCCTATTACTAGGCTGGGAAGAGTGAAAATAAATGGCCCCTTCCATCCTGGTAGTACCGTATTAGGTTGAGTTTTTTTTGTACCTGGCTTATTATTATGGAAATGTAGGAGGACAGAAAGCAAGGAAATATAAAATAACGTTCTATATTTATTAGCAAGATATATAACCCCTTTGAAACCCATGACGTACATTTACGTCATGAGGGAGTTAAGGGAGTGTGGCATGGGCTCGGTAGCTGACACTTGCCAGTAATGACAGACATCGGACACCGTTCCTATAACCATTACTTAAAGGGGTATTCCGCCCCTAGACATCTTATCCCCTATCCAAAGGATAGGGGATAAGATGTCAGTACGCCGCGGTCCCACTGCTGGGGACCCCTGGAATCCCCGCTGCGGCACCACGCTATCATTACAGCACAGAGCGAGTTCGCTCTGTGCGTAATGACGGGCGGTACAGGGGCCGGAGCATCGTTACGTCATGGCTCCGCCCCTCGTGATGTCACGGCCCGCCCCTTTCAATACAAGTCTATGGGAGGGGGCGTGGTCGCCACGCCCCCTCCCATAGACTTGCATTAAGGGGACGGGCCGTGATGTCACGAGGGGCGGAGCCATGACGTCACGCTGCTCCGTCCCCCGTATCGCCCGTCATTACGCACAGAGTGAACTCGCTCTGTGCTGTAATGATAGCGTGGTGCCGCAGCGGGGATTCCAGGGGTCCCCAGCAGCGGGACCGCGGCATACTGACATCTTATCCCCTATCCTTTGGAAGCCAGATCGCAGCGCTCAGAGGGGCGGATAACTCAACGTCATTAGGACGTGGAGAAACAAGAAATTAATATGCAACAAGGGGGGCGGGATTCGAGCGCTTGCCTCAGGAACCCAAAGTGAGATTGCTGGCGGGGGACCCCTGATGGCGGACACTTTAGAGGATGCAAACTCGCCCTAAACAAAACTTTACTAAGTAAGTGAGCACGTTACAGACTTGACAGTTTTCCTTTAAATGCAATACAAACGTGGATAATTTTTATTGAAGGTTTGTGTTACTTATTGACGTGTTCCTACTTCATCAGAAAGTAATTCAACTCCAGATGTTCTCTTAGCATTTCCCGTGCTATTACTTGCTATTTTTATTCAGAAGCTCATGATCTAACTGCTAGCGCACAATATGTCGGAATAAATAGCTAGCTGTCCCTTTGAACCATCTCAATATTAGTACCAGTAGTAGTCAGCTCCTGGCCTTGGGCAGTATGACTCCCTGTCAGTTTAGGCAAATAAACTATTTTGACACCTTTGTCAGAGGGTAAAATATTTTCCTACCATGCCAAGCGGCCGGCTCCTAATGTGCTAGGCTGCTATGATTCTGTGCAGCAAAGCTAATGAGCTTTAAACTGACCACGCTTGGAAACGTTTAGCCACGATGTCACTCACCCCCTAAGCAACTGTTTTCTAACGTCCTGCTAGTGTTAAACCCAGATTAATACACAGCAACAGTCCCTGGCAGAAATATGGATGCAACAGCTGGGATTTAGCTGCCTGGCAAACAGACAACCATTTTCCATTCCAGAGGTGGCCATAGTCCTCTGTATAAGACATCACCACAAAAAATGACTAAATATATTTAGGCTTTAAAGAATTCCTTTCGTGACATGGAAGATTGTCCTTGCACTTATGGAAGCATTTCACCCACAATTACCCAAGTTTATATATTAGAGGTAACCAAAGCTAAATATATTGTATGTTTATACACAGCTAAATCGAGCCATTATGCAATTTGTTCCATCCATGGGAAATGCTCATTCCTAAAAAAAAAAAAAATTTATAAAGAAAAAAAAATTGATTACTTAGTGTTTGCAACAGAATCCTTTTTAGGTTTAACTTTTTATAACACATAGTAAATCTCTCACCTCTAGTGCATTATATGTAATACCTCAAGAATATAAAGAACCCCTCACCATCAAGATCATAAGATACCACACAAAATGTCTCTTAATCTGTCACTAACATAGTGAGAGCTTCCATGTGCCTCTTGACACTTTCTTCTTCTTTCTACATTTTGAAAGCATACTTCAAGTTCCCACTTACTTGTTTGGGCTTGATTCACACTGTGTTTGGACACTACATTCAGATGGGAAAAAATAACCCCTTATACAATCTAATGTGGCCATGGACTATCACCAGCCGCTACAACAAAAATTTTCCTGAGTCAGTCATACCTGCCAGTATTCACTAGTATAACCCAGCTTAATCCTATGGTCAAACTGGGATATGCCATCTTAATGTGGACACATTACACTAGTGTAAAACTAGCCTAAATATGTAATATACACTATGAACACAACAATGAAAAATATAAGTGGAAGAGAGAAATGCTTAATCACATGGCCAGGGACAGGTGTACGCTAACCAATAAAACCACCATACAGTGACCGATACCATGTCTACTCCTGTGCTCTGCAGACTATAGAAGAGAATACAGCACCGATCAGACACAGTCACAGGCAGATTACACAGTATTATGGAGAACCTGACACCTCTACTGACACGTCTGTTTTAGTAAATCCTTGTATTCCCAGTTTAATTTCTGGACTATGTTTTCATAGAACTCTGCCTTGTGTTGGTCCTCTGTTATTCCCTCTGGCAATGCATTATCTGTGTCAAAGGGCTATGGGGGAGATTTATAAAAACTTATTCAAAAAAAAGCTGACCAGTTACCCATAGCATAGACCCCAGACCAGACCCCTAAAAATACAGACCTCTTACCAAACCACCTAAAAAAAAATACAGAGCCCAGACTACCTGAAAAATACAGAGCCCCAGACCAGACCCCTAAAAAAATAAAGACCCTTAGACCAGAACAGCTAAAAAAAAACACAGACCCTCAGACCACACCATTTAAAAATACTGAACCTTAGATCAAACCGCAGTAAAATACCTGACCCCTTGAAAAATACTGACCCCAGTTTGTGAGGCCACCTATGCTGTCAGGACCCGGGACCTCTAGTGACCCTACTAAAGGTGTGTGGGTAGTGTCAGGGGGAGGAGCTGATGGGCATGCACAGAGGGTTAAGGACTCAAGAAAGAGCATCAGGCAGGCAGCATAGAGCACAGCACCACTACACAGTGACAGTGACAGGAACTGCGGAAGGGTCATTGTTGTGATGTGCTGCAGTGTGGCCCATACACAGTTGCTGCTGACTGTCAGGCTAGTCCGGCAGCTGCAGCAGAGCCATTGGAAGCCAATTGCATCAGTGTCACTTTTACTGGTGTTCTAGTAAAAATTTACTACTTTACAGAATTTCTTTTAGTGACTGAGCTTAAGTTTGATCTTTCTCTGATACTTAATGTTCTAAAAAGAAATTCTGGGAAGAATATTATTTTATGCAAGATGTGTTATTTTTAGAAAGTGAATTCACAGCATGGGTTATATACACCGTTAGGGTCCCATCCGGAGTGAGGCCACCTCCACGTGGTGCATGGGGAACATGTTTGATCAAAAAGTGCGCTAAGAACCTCCATTTTTTTTACCAAGAGTGCTGTTGCAACTTTCTTTTTTGTCTACTATGATATACACTGTCACCCTAGAAATCAATGTGCCACAGTGGCAACAAATAAATTCACAGAAGGGATACACATATATTAAAACTTAACCTTTAATGGCAGATGTTAGTAACAAATTAATTACCACCCTAGGGTGTGGGTAGGCTACTAGCTGAGACTATTAAAATAATGTGACAGCTCCACAAAACCACAGTTTGGTGGCTTAATGTTGGGGTAGAAATGTATGAAAGCCCACTTACTCAAGGTCGGGTCCAGGGGTACAATTACACTAGAATTCTATAAAGGGAAGGTGTTGTGAGACTACCCCTACTCCATCAGGGACTGTCAGAGCACTTGCCCTAAAAAGGGCGACCCTTGCCCAGCTCTACCTCTTTGTCTTACGCTAGAAATACCTTACAACATAGATATCCTTGATGTAATCCAACATGTTTCAACCACATACAGTGGGTTCCTCAGGGGTTGAATACAAACAGGTAGCTGGTGCAAACTTGTGAGGTATTAAAGTAAATATCACAGTAAATTAACAATTATAGATGACCTAATGTGTATACAATGAACTGTAATAATGAGTATTTTTCCAGAAACAATCAATCAGTACTCCCAGCAAGTATCCAAAGTACTTTTGCATAAGCACAAAGGTCCAGTCAGCGGACCATCCGCACATTAGAAACCAGCAAGTACAGTCCAGACCAAGTCTTACAGGCACATGGATTACAGTTGCAAACAAATATATGGAATTGAAGCATTAGAGGTTCTGCTAGTGCTGGCTAGAGAAAACTGGCATAGCCATAGTACTCACTGAACTGTAGACCACATTGGTGGTTTAGGCATGGGGCTGTGCTCTGCAGTGCTCAGCCCAGTAGCACAATCCTGGCTGTGTGGTTTTTTGGAGCTGTCACGTTATTTTAATAGTCTCAGCTCTAGTAGCATACCCACACCCCAGGGTGGTAGTTTATGTGTTACCCACATACACTTTGGGGATATCACTTCTTGTGTCTTTGACATTCTTTTGTAGTGGGGTTCTCTTTTAGTTACATCATTAAAGGTTAAGTTTTAATATATGTGTTCCCCTTCTGTGAATTTGTTAGAAAGTAGATGTCACCTCAGACTACATAACATAAAAAGACTGGCTATAGTGTGATTAAATACATTTTACCTTGTAATGTGGTATTATCGGTCATATTAGTCTTTGTACAGTGTGTTTGTTTAATAACAGTAGAGAGGTAATATTTGATCACTGTACACTGTATGGTGGACATAATTGGTCCCAATAAAATGATATTATTTTATAACTAGATATATATGTATATAAATCAGAGAGAGAAGGGAAATGGTTTGGTGCTTTGGGTTATGTTTACCGGAGTTCCTAAAGAGAATGTATTTTCAGAAAATGGTCTATTGTTTAAAAGTTTTTTTAGTATTTTCATGTTTTTTCTTTCCATTTTCCATTTTACTATCTGTGGTGGCCCAGTACAGGATGGTCTTTCCCAGTACCTCTCCTGCCCTGTGAGGCAGTGTCCCGTCATGTCCCCTGCTGAGGTCCAGTGCAGTCGTCTCAGTGTGTGTCCAGAGCATTGGAGGCCTCAAGCCTAAATTCTGCAGCCAAAAAGTCAGCTCAAGTAAGCTCAAAGTCATCTTCATGTCAATTGTCAAGTCAGTCAAGTCAAGTCTTCTATATAGTCACTGTGACCTGCACTAATGTGTCTCTACATACTGCAAGTCCCAGCAAGCCTGCGAGGTCCCCCTGTGTCACTGGTCACCTCCTTGGGATATTGGCTGTACTGCATAGACTGTGTCATCTGTCGACCCTCAGTAAAGCTACTGTTGTCTGTAACTTGGCGTTGGTGTCTTCATTGCCCTCATGTCTAGCCCAGGACCAGCGGTATTACCTTCGGGTGGTTAAGGCTAAACCATGCCCTGGTGTCACAACAAGAAGGGGTTAACAATATCTGCCCCTCGGATTATAACATCTACCCTGCATTGCACCCCGCTTACACCACAAATCTATATTTTAAACAATCCTGAAACTTGTGGGTTTTAGTCTAACCATTAAGCCTAATGATATAATATTATAATATAACAATATGCTGACACTTTCTGTTTTGTACAGAAAACATTTCAACAGTCTCTTACTTTTATTACAGAGGCCAGGAAGATACCAGCAGATAGATAAGATGAGATCAGGCCACTGACAATAGGTCATGGTCATAGCTCATCCTTCCCCCTCCCTGCACAAGGAGCTCTGCACAAGTTACAGGAAATGGCTAAAAAAAACTCTCCATAGAAGTTAATATGGTGCAGAATTATGTTTCAGTCAGTATCTTGCTTTGATCGGTAAATTTTTTTTTTATGGAGATCTGTATATATCCGTGGCTCCAAAGGTAAAAATGCCTACTGGTGAAAGTTCACGGCTATCAACCAAGGCTGCACCCCACCGATTTCCTGCTTTGTCCATCATTTAAATGTACTGAGATTTATTAGCCTGGATTTGTAATCCTACAATATTGAAGGGAACTTGTCACATGGAAATAGTAGTCCCGTCTGCAGGCCTATAACATTTGGGTCTTGGAGACATCAAAAGTGTCATATGCAGCATTCTTCCCCTATGATCTCTGTCCTTTAGACATTCAGAGATTAACTAATGACTGGTTCACCCTCCTTTATGCAACCTCCCCTATTTTTAAATCATGGCTGAACCATTGTATCAATACAGAACTTTCTGCCTTTTGTCTCAGTCCCATTCCATATAGACTGTAGGCTCTTCTGAGCTCCTCACTCCTCCTGTTTGACTATTTAGTGTGTAATATTGAAATGTCTAAAGCTTTATTTGTACTACCAGGATTGTAAAGCATGCATGCGGAATCTGTTGGCACTATATAAATAAATATTATTATTATTATTATTATTATTATTATTATTATTATTATTAAACAGAGTGAGCTGAGCAGATTTATAGATAGTTTTGTGGGAAAAGTTTCACAGGAGATCCGAACATACATTACAGAAAAAAACTATTAAGATACAACACTTCACCCTCTTGAAAAAGTATAGAAGTACATATCCTGCTTGTTCTGTCATGCATTGATGCACGCCAATATGGTCTGGGAGCTGTGAACTATAGAAATATTCAAATATTTTGAACACATATTATGTTGGATCTCCTGTTTGCCGGGGTTTACCTATACCATATATGCATATTTCATTGTATCTATTCTAATTGTTTTGTCATGTAAAATTTAGCTAAATACGAAGTGTAGCTTTCTATACTGATGCTAATTGAATCTTAATGCTATAGTGGCAAGAACATGGTTGGCGATTCCCCATGCCATTCCCTTATGTCTTCAAGAAGGTCACCTTGACTCATGGTTCTAGGGAAGCGATACTAGTATCCTATAGGTTCATAGGCATCTTTTGCCTTGTAACATGTTGATAAATGATATGTCTGAAATATCTGCTTTACTGTTATGGTATAAGTTGCCTTAACAACGTTTTATGTTCTACTCGGACATTTATAATTTGCCCACGATAGTCAAAATTACTACTGAAATGAGCACTTTGCACAGATGGCCGTATGGCTTAACATATAACTGTAATAGTGTGATTGCCTCCCTGAGTGAAGTCTTGACAGGATTGATGCTTGTGACTGACTATCCATGTAACTCTGCCCCTGGGAGCTCATGCTGTTCCTATGGCCCTGCAATGCTAGACGTCGCCACACTAACAATTCTTCACACCCACTTTTGCCCAACACAGTCACTCTCCAGTTGGAAGAGCTAAGCATTAACACCACCTTTCAGCAGTGTATTTCAATCTTCATTTTAGACATTGAAAGATGGGTACCATGAGCCTGTTTCAGATGTTTCTTGCTGGCTGCCTTCCAACATATCCTGCTGATAGGGTTGTAATGACTGGAGATAGGACCACCATGTTCAGGGGAGGGGCACTGCAGCTGCACAAGATGCTTTATTGACATACAGGACCTTCTATGGTGATTTGCACATGTTGGCATTCTCACACTGGGTATCATCCTATGGCATTAATGGCATTTGCTGTAAGGCTCTGGTATAGAGGGATAATCTCTTCTAACTAAGGTTATTCAACAAAGATTATACAGTCATTCATTTCAATAAAAATTGTTTCCTATAGGTGTAATAAACACAGCAGAAAACATGCACTTCAAGCCAGGTATATATAACAAAAGTCATCACATTATCATATATAATATAGAAAAAACATGTGATATGCACTGTATGTGTGAATTCAGACATATGTTCTAAAAAGGAAAGGCTATAACCTCATAGGGAGACAGTTATCAAAGCGTTTAGGGTTGGGTTTTTTTGCCTAAATTTGTCGCAAAAAAGTCACATGTGCGACTACTCTATTTTTTGTGCGACTTTTTGATTGTGCAGTGCCCTAAGCAAAAAAAAAAGTGCGAAAGTCGCAAAAAAAGTCGCATCGCATGAAAAAACCTACTAAATTTACTCCAGCTCAGACATGGAGCAGAAAAATCCACTACCAAAGCAAAAAAAAAAATGCTTAGGTGAAAAATTTATCAACAGGCTGAAACCAGTTGATAAATAAGTCGCACGTAAGCATAAAAAAAATGTAAGGAACAAATAACTAAATAATGGAATAAATAAGCAAACATTGATAAATGGCCCCCATAGACCTTAAAGGGGAACTCTGCTGCTCATCATTTGGAACAAGCTGTTCCGAACGCTAGAGCCGGCAGCTCGTGACATCATAGCCCCTCCCCTCGTGATGTCGCACCACGCCCCCTCAATGCAAGTCTATGTCACGCCCTCTCCCATAGACTTGCATTGAAGGGGCGTGGCATGATGTCATGAGGGGGAGGGGCTATGACATCACAAGCTCCCGGCGCCGGCTCCAACGTTCGGAACAGCTTGTTCCAAATGCTGAGCAGTGGAGTACCCCTTTAAGCCGATATTTCTAAGTAGAAGATTTGTATTAATGATCTTCCTAGTATACTATAGTTGAAAGAAGCCATCCCTTCAATAGCTGCTATGTTCTTGTTATTTTTAGGAGGTTGCACAAAATTCATGAGTAGCAGAGATATCTCCGGAGTGACCCGGATACAAGCCCAGCTATTTGATCTGTGCAAGGTTAGTATATAAAATTACTATTTATGGGAGTGCGTGGAGATGTGTGGATTGAAATTTGTTAAGTTAGTGATGATGATGATGATGATGAAAATCACAAAAGTCCACATAATATCATTATATCATTATCAACAAGGTCATGGAAAATCCTAGCATTTATCCAATTGTTTCTATAGGTTTATTTATTAATCATAAAACAGTTTTTAGCCTTGCCGAATGTAATATATTTGCAGTATGCAACAATATCCTATAAACAGGAAACCTGGCAGTGGAATAGGAGATTTGAGAAGAATAATAAAGCTACATTTAATATCATTAATATTTGTTGATGAAAGCAAGGAAATAACCAACACATTCTATAGAAAAAGTTTCTTGAACTCACGTAAATAATAAAACATTTTAGGTTTTAACTTTTTTTTTTGTTATTTTATTTATAGCATCATCATTTTTTATGAATCTCATATTCCAAAACATTTAAGGTAAAAATAGAATCATACCTTGTACAAAAAACTCTTCATATATTGTTTTATTTTCCTTTTTGTTTTGTTTTGTTTTGTTTTTTATTCATTAGATTTTTGTTTTATTAGTTAATTTTGTACTATATTTTTTTTCTCATCATATTATGTTTCTAGCCAGATAGTGAATCTGCAAAAGAACTCATGTATCTATCTACAATCTATCTATCAATACAACTGCCTATGTCAGAAAAGCATTGTGAGGATATATAATTTTTACCAATATATGTACACCATTTTGCTCAAAATCTTCACAGCTCTTACAGAAAGTTACTATAAAAAGGAGTTGGTCTTAACATCTCATCTTTCAAGATATTAGTCATCTTGTTGCTTACATTCTTTACACTAAAACCTTGTACATACCTCCTATGAAGTGCTGAATAATGGTATATAAATATATTGCTGATACAAATTAGTTTTCTACAATGCAACTGAAACATGTATTCCATTTAAAAGACATGTCCTCTACAGTGTTTTTGTCCATATGTAAGTTTATCTGAACACCAATGACCTCAAGGAGAAGAATATTGGCAACATTTTTAGTTTATAATTCTGTTTGGTTATTTATTGCATTGTTCCATAAAAGTTAGTCTAAAATAGACAAGAAAATAATTATTTTTAATATTTTAAGTACGCTTTTAAAGAAATCTTTAAAAAAAATTTTTAGAAAAGGTTTTCCTCAAATTGAACAAAAATATGTCAGTTTGATTAAAGTAAAACCCGATGAAGTAATGAGACATAATTATAACAATAAAAACACTATGTTGTAACAATAGCTGAATACATTTGCTATGGAAACATTAGATACTGAATTTATAACATTTAAAAATAATTATAATTTAAAATACAGTTATCTTAACAACATATCTAAAGAATGTCTCTTTAAGAAAAAAAAACCTACAGATGACTTTTAGCTGTATTTTCTATTGCTGATTAAATAATCCATTATTATCTGTTTCATGTAAATGAATAGTGTTGAGAACTTTCATTATCAGTCAGGCTGCACATACTTGGATCGACGAAAACCTACAGGACAAGTAGTGCAGTGATGGCACAATGTCCACAAATTTAAATTCATCCTTAAAAATATTGTTTACGCACCGTACATTTTCTCATATTAGTGCTAGTTTTAATAAACTGACTAAAAAGGAAAACTTTTGAACCATTACTTATCTTTTCAATCAGAAGTGAATGTTGTAAGACACATTATAATAATCACTAACCATCATCTTTTCAGGTCATTTCATTATTAAATACTGCCATGTGTACATAGACGCCTTCAAATTTTAGGATAAACAGTAAACAGAGATTGTCAGATAATATAAGGGAAATATAGTAGGTTCTGTAAGTAAAATGGCCACGTCCATGTCTACCCAAAGTATAACTATTTATAAGATTATAGAAAGACTTAATGAATTATGATTTGTATTTTAATCTGTGAATGTAGAAACAGATTAAATAAAATTAATTATTAATTAAACAAGTAAATAAACACATTATATTACAATGTGTGGAACTATTGACCAATCACAATAAAAGTATATCATCATATGTTCTTGTTATTTCTTAACATATATCTGATAACGTGAAGTCATTGAACTTCCCTTTGACAAAATAAAAAACAGTGCTTGGCTAACCTCTGGATGGGTCAGATTGTATGAGCAACCAAACCCTTGATCTGAGGTCAATTGAGCATCAGGTTGGTTGCCAGTCAGCTTCTTTAGTACTTAGTAAGTTAGCCATTTAGCATTGAGTTGTTTGACTGTCATTTTTAAAGTCACTTTTGTTGCAGGTTTTTTTTGGCGGACAGGCATAATGTCTCATATGTGTGATAACTAATGCGCAAGTCCACCAAAACTACCAAAACAACATTTCTCACTTCACAGCACTGAAAGTGGTCTGAGTTTTCAACCATTTGGTTGTACTTTTGGTATTTAAAAAATATCGCAAATGATAAATTAATGACATCTGCATGTAAAGTGGCCTACATAGACAAGTCTTTAGAAATCACTTATATTGTAAATAAAACAAATGCACAAAAAGTAAAAAAAATAAAATTAATAATTTTCCCCCACTGATTTTGTTCAAAGTATTTATTTGATGATTGTATGATAGTCTCAAACCAATAGCCTTGTAGTAACGGGGAATACATTGCCATTTGCCAGATTGTCTTTCATGCCCAATAAGCCCCCGTGTCTATTATCATACTGCTAAATAAAGGTAAACATTTTCTCAATACAATTCCAAAAAAACATCTTTTCTTCCTATTTTATCCATACATCATACTGAGTAAAGGTTTCATTATTGGTTGCATATTATGGCCCTTATAGACACGAGATTTCCCCCTTACGAAAATTGTCTGCATCTGCCAACAAATATCTCAAATCTATGGGCACATTTAGCTATACACTAACATCCCCTCCTAAACCACGGTACTCTGCATTTCCTGTGCATCCTAATATAGTATTCTAGTAACTTTAATACAAATAACCTTTAACGCTGAGGGTATGTTGAGTGGACGTTTCTGTACAGGCAAAGAGAATGTACAAGGGGCTTACATGGTAATCTGAAGACATCTTAATGCTTATACTAATAAGCCCACAAATCACCCCACTGCTCACAAAGCCTTCTTAATAGATGTATTGTTTTTCGCCAAATAAGCAAACCTATTTATATAAGTTTGCGATAAGAATATATGTGTAATAGTGAGGCCCACTGTGTTTATTTATAGAGGCAAGACAGGAAAAAATGCCATCTATGCCCCTTCCCATGGGGACATATTAGTCCCGTCAGTCAGTGAACTGATAAATATTACTGTGTCAGAACTGGCTGAGCGATGCTGAAGAAATGAGATGCAATGGTTCTTGTTGATCATTTGTCTGGCGGAGAAGGGGTTAACTGACTTCTATATGTTTTCTTTTCTTCCTTCAATCAGTAAATCTCTCTTTCTCCTCCTCTGTGTTTCTCTTTCCCTTCTCTATGTATTCCCTGTGCAGCTCAGTGTGTGTTCTGCTGGAAAGAAAAATCACACTGGATCCCTTTCCAGCCCATACCAGCTGGGGAAAAAAAGTGGCCCAGGGAGAGCGGGCCGAGCGTAACTCTTGCTGTGCAAATGTATATTTTCCTTACTATATTAACTGCCTGTGCATTATTAGCCAAATTTATAGGGGAAATGATGATAACTTCTGTTTATTTGCTGAAAAAACTCCTGAGGAATAACATTTGGTCTGCCTGGCTGTGTCTGTCATACTGTTCACAGCGTTTTTCCACTGCTGACTGTGCTTTTGGAGATGGCTTTCATACCTATGCTATGTACTAAGACCCTTGGGTAAAAATATTATTATTTATTTGAAATATTTATTTCTATTTTTTGTTTGTTACACCATTGAGGTGTTACACTGTCGCAGATAACAATACGAAGCTTGCTGTAGTAGCAACATTCACATGTACACAGAAAGCTAAAACAGCAGCACATACCAGAAGAGAAACTGTGCAAATCTTAAAGGGTTTCTCCACTTGCCAGCGTTCGGAAGTAAATGTTCTGAACACTGTATTCGCGCTGCTGGGGGGCATTCACGCCCCTCGTGACATCACGGCCAGGCCCCCTCAATGTAAGCCCATTGACTTCAAATGGCCATGACATCAAAAGGGGCATGGACGACCCCCTCAGCGCGAAAACAGGGTTCAGAACATTTACTTCCGAATTCTGGCCAGTGGAGTAAATCTTCAATTGGTAGAGTTATCCCTCTGTCCCAAACAGGTTGGAGGGGCACTCACCAGCAGTAAATAAATCCATCAGTTATAAATGGAAATACATGCAAGGAATCTAGTAAACAGTCATTGTGTAGTGGGGTAATCTTTCTTTTAAGTGTGATGGGCCCTCTTGCCTACTGGGCCCCTGTGTAGTTGGACAAGCTGAGAAGGTGACTTGTCCTCCTCTGGTCCCAACTATATAGTGGAAATGACTGAACTAGTGCAGTACAGTACTGACTTTTCAACTGGGGTTAAAATGGCAATTGTATTGTGAAAAAAAAAGATCTTTAAGGTAGGATCACATGTGCCGTATTTTGCTGCCTATTTGCTGCTGTGTATTGTCCTACGCATTGAAGTCAATAGCTTGCAAAATATGCAGCTAATTGGTAAGGAAAATCCGCAGCAGCAAATCCACAGCAAAATACAGCACGTGTGACCCCACTCTTATACGGAACTTTGCTCCCCGCAATAGTCATCCAAACTATTTATGACAAGACCCCTGTGGAGAATAATAAAATCATATCTGATTTTGATGCAATCTGTCATGTGCAACATTCTACTATTTTCTATGGGAGAAGAAAATACCAAGGTTAAAAAAAAAGGTTCCATCGTTGCTACAAAGACATATGTTGTAATTTTGTCTCAGTAACGTTTCAGCCATGACAGTTATTGAAAAAAAAAAAAAAGGGCACCAATGAAGCCTCACCTTAAATAAGATGTTTAGCAAAAAAAAATGTATCCCTAATCCTCAGGATAGAGGATAAGTGTCTGATCGGAGGGGATCGACCGCTGGGATCCCGTCTATCTCCCGTACGGGACCCTGGCTCAGCCCCGACTCTGCTCAAGGAAATTATGTTTCACACCCAGCACGTCAGTTGGGTTCAAAACATTCATTGGCAGAGCAGAGCCAGGACAGAGCCAGGGCCCTGTACAGGAGATTGCGGGGGCCCCAGCAGTCTGACCCTCTGCCATCAAATACTTCAGATACTATTTTTTCGCTGGACATCTTCTTTAACTCATAATATTGGGAAAACAAACCACCACTGTCTCCAGCTTTTAGTACTATGGACACACAAAAATATCAATTCAAATATATTTATTTCATTACATGAGGAAGAAGCATTGGAAAATGCCACGGGCGGCATATTTATAAATTTCTCAGACAATGACAGCTCCAAAGTCTTTCTGTAAGGAGGTACAAAAGTTTAGTATATACCAACATTATAATAGTTAGGAGACATTAATGTCTGGCCAGGTCAGCATTTAATATTAATCATAAATGGTAAGATCAATTGTGTCTTTTCTTACTGGTGTCTTTTCAGGCCAGGTACAGTAGTAGTGTGGGTCTATGGGCACCTTCAAACTATATGTTTATGAGGAAATATCTGATTTTCTAGTATTCAGGTAATGATCCGTGGCCAGATCATAGGATTGCACACAATGGCCCTCATTTACTATTGCGCCAGAAATTCTGTCTGCGCCAGATTTTGGGCCATAATTTGCGCCAGAATTGAAAAAACCCCGACTAACCCTCCATTTTGCTAAGAAAACCCAAAAAAGGGACGTGGCTGTCTGGAAAATGCGGCGTGGTCTCCAAAAAGGGGCGTGTTTCCGACATTTTCACAAAAACTCAACATATTTACTAAGGTTTCCACAGAAAATGTGGTGGATTTGAGCTGAGGAAAACCCGACAGATCAGAGCATGTGTAAAAAAAAAAAAAGTAAAGTGTAGGGAAAGTGCAAAATGAAGGGAAACCTTAGTAAATACCGTGGAAAATAAGTTGTAGGGAATTAAAACCCACAAAGAAACCTACACAACACTCTTAGTAAATAAGGGTCAATGGCTTAGATTCATCAGCGCTGCTTAAAGGCTACAAGAACATAAACTGGAAGTAGATGGTCCAAGGGTTAGGCAAATTTATGAAAGTAATTCAAGTTGTTTCATGAATTTGGTGCAGCCTTAGACTGTCTAGGTTCAGTTTTAGACCTGTCTAACTTTTATGTCATCTTAAGGTTAACTACTTAACTTACAAAATCTACTGTACACCAAAATTTTATCACATATTGGCACAGCATGTCACATTTTAAGCCACACCTTCTCACCACATACCATGCCATGTTTTTAAGTCAGGTAAAAAAAAATGTGTTTTAGGAGCAAATGTGGCACGTTGCTCTAATATGCACCAAATTTACGTCAAGCATAGGGAAAATGCAGATTTGTAATTGAGCCCTTATGTTGCTTTTCCACTGCAATTTTTTTTTTTAACATTTTCTCTTGTAATAAGAAAAATATCAGTTCCGCAGATACAAAGAGTGCACTGCTTAAATAGAATGTGTCATTAGAAAATAGCCTATTTTTTTTTTTATCGTTTTTATGTTTTTTTGTTTTTATGAATTGTTGGAGTTTGTTTGTTTTTTAACTTTCTATGCCATTACCTATATTAAAAAAAATAATGAAATCTTGCCGTCTTCTCTGTGATCACTAAGGCTAATAGACTAAAATGTCTTATTCTGTAGAGATCATTTTTCATCTCATTATTACTATAGGTAGGCTAACAATGTAATGTGCTGCCTAAAGATACCACAGGATCACACTATTCACAATAGGAAGAGGTTACAGTTCTGCACAGGTCACAGAGCATACCTAGAAAATTATCCCATAAAAGTCAGTTATTCATTTCAAAACTAAAGTTCCAATGGACCATGTAACTGTTGTGAGAATACCTGTAATGCTATTAATAACAGTTCTGACAAGATGGCTGCCCCTAAAATCATTTACATAAAAATGTAATTAAAAAAATACCTACAATCAGAAGGTAAAAACAGATAAGAATAGAAATATTTTTCAGCATCTGGACACTAATCTTTATAAACTATATCATCCAAGTAAATTAGATGTAAATACCAAATGTGAATACAAACATTTTATCAATATTGTTATTATTGTTAATCAATCAGTATGGATTCTTTACAATTACATTAATTATAGAATGGACAATATTTATAAACATGGGTGACTGTATTTATCCTGTGATGTGATGATATTGAAATGCTGATGTTTATTTCTTTATGTGTCATGATCAGGATGATATATTCATTCTTTTATAGAAATGTCTCATTGGTTATAGTGTTAACAGCTGTTGCTCTTTTAAATGCCCATTTACCTATTAAAAAAAAGTCAATACAGTACATTCAGCTTCATGGGTAGACTCGGAGAGGCCATTATTATTTTATATATGACTTTCAGTTGAGGTACCGCACTGGGGATATTCTACAACAGAAGGCAGAACTTTGAAATTAATTCAAGAAATAGAGAAATTCGACCATATTGTAGGAATGTTATTGCTTCATAGCTGTGGGATTATGTAAGTGAAGCGGACCTATATGTGAGAATTAAAAGCACACACGCAACATGTATTACATTTTGTGTTTATTTGACTTGAGCTAATAATAGAGTTTGTGTGATCTTGGTGATAAACTGGTATGAGCACACAGATATACATATCCTGTCAAGGGAGGCTAACCCCTGGTGTCTGTTTTATGAATGAGAGACCTCCGCCGGTGCAGATCACGAATAATAACAGCCTGGAAAATACAAACACAATCCGACACTGCTGGGGGAAAGTTTCAGAAAAGGGATCCCAGAGGGTCAATGCCAGCATCCGAAGTGAAGGGAAAGCAGGAAGCAGCCCTTGAATATGCAAGCACTGGGAGCACAGGCCTGGGCTCTGACATCCGGGCCACACCATCCAGCAAACCTGTGCCCTGCAGCTGTGTGAGGTTTGGGGAGAGGTAACTTACTTCTCCTCTTTTAATACTGTGCATGTGTTACCATTTTAGGAACAGTAATAAGTACAAAAAATGGATGTTAACAACAGAAGTCTAGAGCATGCATTGCAGAATATCTAGAACCTGGCATGGTAAAGAAATGGTATATGGTGCATGTTTTTTTTTTTTTTACTTGGCACTGCATATGTGCATAATGCACTTTTATACTAATGTTAACTTAAAGGGGTACTCCGGTGGTTAAGATTTTCGACTATATTGCATCTTCTTTTAATGTTCATGTTTTTTGCAATTGACATGTATTATATGTTTGTGTAGCATGTGTCTTTTTTCTTACCTGTTTGTGGGCCAGAAAGTTCTGTAGTTCTGTGTTGGATCTCTTACTGGACAACTTGTCATGGCTTTTTTTTCTCTCTGTTCTTTCAGAGCTGCATGAGAGAAAGAAGTCATGCCCCCTCATCTCCCCCTCCCGGAGGATGCAGGTCTGCATGAGAGAAAGAAGCCACGCCCCCTCATATCCCCCTCCCGGAGGACGCAGGTCTGCATGAGAGAAAGAAGCCACGCCCCCTCATATCCCCCTCCCGGAGGACGCAGGTCTGCATGAGAGAAAGAAGCCACGCCCCCTCATATCCCCCTCCCGGAGGACGCAGGCCTGCATGAGAGAAAGAAGCTACGCCCCCTCATATCCCCCTCCCGGAGGACGCAGGTCTGCATGAGAGAAAGAAGCCACACCCCCTCATATCCTCCTCCCGGAGGACGTAGGTCTGTATGAGAGAGATAAGCCACGCCCCCTCATCTCCCCCTCCTGGAGGACACAGGTCTGCATGAGAGAAAGAAGCCAGAGCAGGGGGAGAGAGAGGACATACACAGCTCCTCATCTCCCCTCCCCCTGCTCTGTCTTCTGAGGACGTAGGTCTGCACTGAAAGAAGACAGAGAAGATAATAGTGTTCTCTGAAGGGGAGGATAACAAAGTGCACGGGCTGGGGATGTATAGACTGCAGGGGAATAAATCTCGGACTGGGGATGATTTCTATGTGTGAAGGGGGGGGGACTCCTGAGTGACACATGCTGGGAGTTGTAGTCCCTGTTATGTGTATGTATGCTAGTGTTTACAAACCAGTGTGCCTCCAGCTGTTGCAAAACTACAACTCCCAGGATGCCTGGACAGACTTTGGGCATGCTTAGAGTTGTAGTTTTGCAACAGCTGGAGGCACACTGGTTGGGAAACACTGTCCTAGCCTATTCAGCATACACATCATGTTACACCAGTGTTTCCAAACCAGTGTGCCTACAGCTGTTGTAAAACTACAACTCCCAGCATGACCTGACAGCCTTTGGGCATGCTGGGAGTTGTAGTTTTGCAGCAGCTGGAGGCACACTGATTGGGAAACACTGTTCTAGCCTATTCAGCATATTACAAACAAAGTGCATTGTTTCCCAACCAGGGTGTCTTCAGCTGTATCAAAACTACAACTCCAAGCATGCCGGACACCTGGAGGCACCCTGGTTGGGAAACACTGGTGTATGCCCTATAGAGGTGTGGTGAACTACAACACCAGGAAACTACAGAGGCAGCATGCTGGTGTTATACCACAGACTGAAGACTCCTGAATGACACATGCTGGGAGTTGTATCCCTTTTATGTGTGTATGCCAATGTATCCCAACCAGGGCTGATTATATTAGTGTGCTGTGTATAAGGGGGCCAACACGGGAAAATAGTAGGGTGGGTAAAGGGCGGAACAAAAAAAAAAGGAGCCGTCCCAAACTAGCAAGGCATGTGGCATGCTGGGATTTGTAGCTTTCAGCACAGCAAGAAACAGGAAATAGAAGCAAAGGTAGGAAAACAAAGTGGGGGATAAAAAGACAACAAAGAACAGAAATAGCGTAGCCTAAACAACAAGAATAGAAATGAAACAAAACAAATAGGATAAGTCAAAAACGGAAAAACATGCAGATTAGTCTGGATAAGCAGCCCCAAACAAGTTCCAAAGATATTCAAGCTGTCCTGCAGGATCAGGGAGCATCAGTGTCAGCGCAAACTATCTGTCGACATTTAAATTAAATGAAACACTATGGCAGGAGACCCAGGAGGACCTCACTGCTGACACAGAGACATAAAAAAAAACAAGACTACGTTTTGCCAAAATGAACTTGAGTAAGCCAAAATCCTTCTGAGAAAACATCTTGTGGACAGATGAGACCAAGATAGAGATTTTTGGTAAAGCACATCATTCTACTGTTTACCAAAAACTGAATGAGGCATGCAAAGAAAAGAACACAGTACCTACAGTGAAATATGGTGGAGGTTCAATGATGTTTTGGGGTTGTTTTGCTGCCTCTGGCACTGGGTGCCTTGAATGTGTGCAAGGCATCATGAAATCTGAGGATTACCAACAGATTTTGGGTCGCACAGTGTTTGTGGGTTTGTGTCCGAGATCTTGGGTCTTCCAGCAGGACAATGACCATAAACATACGTCAAAAAGCACCCAGGAATGGATGGCAAAAAAGCGCTGGAGAGTTCTCAAGTGGCCAGCAATGAGTCCAAATCTAAATCCCATTGAACACCTGTGGAGAGATCGCTCCCTTCCAGTGAGAGAGACCTGGAGCAGTTTGCAAAGGAAGAGTGGTCCAACATTCCGGCTGAGAGGTGTAAGAAGCTTATTGATGGTTATAGGAAGCGACTGATTTCAGTTATTTTTTCCAAAGGGTGTGCAACCAAATATTAATTTAAATGGGCACTGTCACCAACTTTATTTTTTGATATGTTGTAATACTTTTTTTTCATTAAAAAGGTTTAATTTACATTTAAAAACCGGTCACTGAAAAAGGACTGATTTTGGAGTGGCAATCAGTCCTTTTTCAGTTAGGCTGCACTCGCTCCCTGCCTGTCAATCAGACAAGCAGGAGCGAGCGCATTGGCTCCCAGGCCACCGGCTGGGAGGCCACTCCAACCGCACATCGCCGCTGCCGCATCGTTGCCGCCGCTGTCCCTGCACGCCCGCTGCCGGACTCTGCAGTAACTGCAAGTGTAATGAGGGAACGGGGTATGCGGGGCAGGGGGGGAGGAGGGAACGGGCTAGTGCCGTAGTAGAGGGGGGGAATGGTCTAGCAAAAAAAAAATATAGGATGGTGGGAGCTACCCTTTAAGGGTGCCAATAATGTTGTCCAGCCAATTTTTGGAGTTTGGTGTGACATTATGTACAATTTGCTTTATTGCTTCCCTTTTTTGGTTTAGTTCCAATACACACAAAGGGAATAAACATGTGAATAGCAAAACATGTGATACTGTAATCCTTTTCTGTAAGAAATACTTCATTTTCTTGAAAAATGTCAGGGGTTCCAACATTTACGGCCATGACTGTCGGAAGGTCGCTTCAGTGAGTAGAAAGGTTCCCCTAGTAGATAGTTTCCCCCATCACATAGGCTTACCCAAGTAGGTATGTACATCATGTAGGTAGGTCCCCCATTTGATTGGTATGTCACCCTACAGGTAGTATCCTCCTTGTAGGTAGGCCCCCTGTAGGTAAAATCCCCCCTTAAAGGTAGTTTTTTTCTTGTAGGTATGAATCCCTGTAGAACGGACCCCTTGTAGGTAGTATGACCCTATAGGTAGGTCCTCCTGTAGGTAATATCCCCCTGTAGGTAAATCTCTATGTATAAAGGTGACCCCTACAGGTAGCCCCACTTTGTGTATCCCCCTGTAGGTAATTCTCCTCCTATAGGCGGTTTCCCCTTGTAGATAGGTTCCACTTGTAGGTATATCCCTCAGTACAATTGTTCAGAAGCCCTCCTTTATGTAGTACCCCCCTGGAGGTAATATCCTCCATGTAGTTAATATCCCCTTTGCAACTACCCCCTCCTCAATATGTTGGGGGAAAAAACATGCTCACCTTTCCCCTGCTTTTGCTCTTACCTCCCGCACAGTCTGCAGGCATATCCTTTTCCTCCCTGCCCTACAGGTGATGTCCCATATGCAACGGAGCACAAAGGAAAAGAGGGGCCTCATGTGACTGCAGGCATAATGCCGCCTTTGGCCTTTTTAGCAAGACCAAGAGGGAAAAGCTGCGAAATGAGACTGTCCCTGCACAAGCTTTACGGAGCTCTTCCTTTATCTCCTTCTACCACTTTCCTGATGTTCATTGAAAAGAAAAGAAACTTCATCACTATTGGCAACTAAAGGGTGAGTGCTGAGCTACTATTTCTCTTTGCATGTACTATATATATTGTATTGTGTCTAGATAGCCAGCACCTTATTCTTTAAAAAAAATTCTCTCACATGTTTAGTTTGTTCTGAAAGCAACAAAATGATATATGCAAATATTCACACATTCAGATTATTTACTGTAATTATTCAATACAAAGCCAGGAATGGATCATAATTGGAGAACACATATAAAGTAAAGACTGGGGCTTCTTCTCTTTTAAAATTCATCCTTGGCTTTGTATTCAATAATTGCAATTAAAAACTTGAACATGTTAACACACATAGTTAATTATATCTCAAAAATCTGTGTTTTACTTCAAAATATATTTACAGTACAATATGTTTACCCATTTATTTAATATATTACATAGCATTGATGTCTGTTTGCTTATCCATTTTTATGTAATTGTATTCTTTTCTTATTTCTTATCTCTTTTTTTATTATTATTATTATTATTTTGCTTGAGGCCAAACCTTTATATTTATATAGAAAATGTGTCACAGGACAATCACCAATATAAACTACATTTGGAATCTGGCTAATATCCCATTAATGTGCTATTATCAGAGATCTACATCTATTAGCATGTGCACCGCATGGTGTCATAAAGCTGCAACTTAGAAAATATGTTGACAGGATATTTTTCTCAACACTGACAAGTCAAAGGGACCTTTCAATGTGTTGGAGGATCTGACTGAAATACAGAGTGAGATAAGCATTGGAGCAGAGGACTTCATTCTCCCCCAGGCCCTGTTGGTGGCAGCAAGAAGAAGGTATTGACAAGTTTCCCCCTTTACAGTAGAGCAAACTCTCCAGATAAGACCTGGTAAAGATAACATTGCTGTCAGTGAAGATTTAGATCAGCTTAGTTATTTCTTTAACCCCTTTTCAGAAACAAGTTTTTCCTTCAGCAATGCATACACTTAACTGTGGATTCATTACTTGACTTAGAGAGTCATTCACATTACAACATGATAATACAAGACTGAGTAGGTGTAAAAATTCTTATGTACAAAGGTTTAGCGGTAAGATTAGAAACAACTGTTGTAACTGCACATCTTTTTGGTCCTGTTGTGAATTGTGACCTCTATGTATTGGACTTGTTTTTCATGCTCATCCTACAGCTGCTGGATCAGATCGAGATCTTTAAAATTTGAACTCTTACGGTATGTTCACACTGCGGATTATGAACAGAATCTTTGCTCGCAGAATTCCGTGAGCGGAGATTCCATTCTGGTGGCCGCCGCCACAATACTTCGGCAGTAGGATCGTTCGGCACTGCGCCATCACCATTGACGGCTATGCAGGGTTCGCGGACTTCCGCGCAACGAATGAACATGTTCTTACTTTGTGCGGAACAATTTCAGCGGCGGAATTGTCCGCCGCTGAAATTCCGCGGTGTGAACAGGTCTCGCGGAGACCCCATCACACTGATGTTTATGTTCACAGCACGTTATTCCGTTCGCGGAATTCCACGGGAATTACGTAGTGTGAACATACCCTTGATGTTCCTCAATCCATTCCTGAACAATTTTTGGAAGAGGTTCCTGCTATTAGAAAATGCCACAGCTATAAAGAAAGTATTTTGTCTGTAGATGGTGTGTGACAAAGTAACATCCACAAGAATGCCAAGACCCAAAGTTTCCTAGCAAAACATTTGCCCATCACAATGTTTCTGCCAGCCTAGCCTTCTCATAGTTCATCCTGATGTCATCTCTTCCCCAGGTAAGGCATCCAATAGTAGGGCTAGAAGAAGCAAAATAGAGGCACCATACTGAGAAAACTGTTCTGATAGCATACCTAGATAACTAGGTTGAGGAGGCTCACCTTGTCGAGTTGTGATATGGGAACAACAAGAGAAACAGCTTGTAATGTATTTGCCTGAGGCAAGTCAATACTCCAAGGTACATCTAAGGTCAGATGCCCACCATACTCAGGATGGGAATAGAAGTAATCGGTATCATCAGTAGTAACTAACTAAACACTGGCAAAGGAGCATTCCAATGATGGAAGGAGCTCATATTCACAAGGATATCTGGATCCAATGGGGGAGATTTATCAAAACCTCTCCAGAGTAAAAGTTGCTGGGTTGCCCATAGCAACCAATCAGGTCACTGCTTTCATTTTTCAGAGGCCTTTTCAAAAAATGAAAGCAGCAAGCTGATGGGTTGATATGGGCAACTCAGAAACTTTTCCTCTGGACAGGTTTTGATAAATCTCCCCCAATGTGTTTATTAAAGTCTTATATAAAACAACATTTTTTGGGGTCTCTAAAACCCCTTTGTCAAGTTCCAAAGACAGAAATACACACAACATCATAGCTGGTTTAAATATCTTTGTGTACACTACTTTGGCAGCTGGCCTACACATGCCCCTTGTGGCAGGTAACATGTTAAAGGAGTACTTCTTTAACAATTACCTGTTTCATTACTTTGATTCCGATCACTTGACTTTATCCATAGTGTTTAAATTCCTCTATTATGCAGATCACATGACCAGATTTCCATTACACTTATTATGCTTTTAATTTGTGTGGATCAAATATTGTTTAGTGTGGTTCAAATACTGATTCACACACCATTATGTAACATATATTTATGAAACATAGCTGGACCATTAAATGTATTAAGCACTTGGTACCTTTTGTCTCAACCCCATCCCTCATAGCCTGTAAGCTCTCGTGAACAGGGCCCTCACCCCTCCTGTTTGAATAATCAGTGTGTATTATTGTAATGTCTAATTTCTGTCCTTATTTGTACCTTCAAAACTGGAAAATGATGCGTAATTTGTTGATGTTGTATAAATATTTATTATGTTTATTATTATTTTTATCTGGCCACAATGTGATTTTTTTTTATGTGTCATTTGTGTGTCTTTTTTATCCTAACGCTACTTTTTTAAAACAGCTACAAAAGAAAAGAGAAATAGCACTCCATATATATATATATATATATATATATATATATATATAAACATTAACATAGGTAAGAACATTTCTGATTAAATGTATACTGAGACCAATATTATCAATAATATCAGTATACAAGGTAAAATATTATTACCATACATATTTCCATTATACTGTTACTGACCAAATCCTGTATACTGAACAATATTAGCAATGATACCAGTACACAAGAAGAAATATTATCCCCATACATATAACCATCATACTGTTACTGACTAAATCCTGTATACTAAGATCAATATTATCAATAATACCAGTATACAAGGAGAAATATTATCACCATGCATATTACCATCATACTGTTACTGACCAAATCCTGTATACTTAGATAAATATTACCAATAATACCAGTATACAAGGAGGAATATTATCAACTTACATATTATTGCAATACTGTCACTGAGCAAATCCTGCATACTGAATCCAATATAACCAATAATAAAAGTATACAATAAGGAATATGATCATATATATATATATATATATATATATATATATATTACTATCATACTGTTACTGATCAAATCCTATATGCTTAGACCAATATTACCAATAAAATCAGAATCAGTATACAAGAAAGAATATTATCACCATATATATTACCATCAAACTGTTACTGACCAAAACATGTACACTGATACTAATAATAGCAGTTTACAAGGAGAAAATATACCCCCATAGAATGACCATATAGTAGTAGACATCAGCTTTACATGGGCAGTGCAGTTACATTGGGTAACTCACAGGTGACGTCTTTTCTAATTGGAGTTGTTCACTTTCTTTTTTTTCTTCTCCTTCCAGCCCAGACCATCATGACAATTTCTTCCAGCCACAACTCATCTCCACAGTACCTGCCAGATAAACACTACAGTGACCCAAACAGTAATAATAACCTTGGTGTTGCGTAAAGTAGGTAGATAAGTGGGTTGGGAAAGAGTTGAGTCACTCCCTTCACATGGCTTCACTGGTCCATGCCTAGATAACTGCCCCCTACAAGTAGGGGTTACTTAGTGTAGGTAGGTCCCATTGATGATACCTTGTAAATAGTTGCATTCTTCTATATATAGTTGAAGGCCCCTGTTTATAGTAGTAGCAGCCACCTGCATATATTAGTAGCAGCCCCCTAAAGGTAGTAGAGTCCTTTAAGTAATAGTAGTAGTAGCAGCCACCTTTAGATAGTATTAGTATCAGCCCCCTTTAGGTATTAGTAGCAGCAGCCCCCTTTAGGTAGTAGTAGCAGAAGCGCCCTTTAGGTGGTACTTGAAGCAGCCCCCTCTAGGTAGTTGAAGCCCCTCTTACCGAAATAAAAAATAAAAATAAAAAACATACTCACCTGGCTCCCACACAGTCCGTAGAGTGGCCCCTCTTCTCCTCTTCTTCCTTCCGGTCTGTGTTTCTGTGCATGATGGCGTCACTGATCAGTGACAGAGGAAGGGATGTCTTGCCTCTTGCCTCTCTTGTCTGTATAATGCGGGTGGCCACAAAAGTGATTGCTTTGTCAAACAGCCAAGCGCCGCATTTAACTATAGGTGCGCTTACAGTTAGATGCGTCCCAGCCCTAGTTGTTCCCCCTGGCCAGTCCAGCAGTGGTTTTATTTAAGACTTCAATAAGCATGTTGGATTTGAATATCCTTGTGATATCCTTACACCATTGGATTCTCCTTTACATCAGTGTTTAGTTACTACTGATGATGACACCTGGTTGCTTATGGTCTCCAGATGGTCCTCATCCTTATGATGTAAAGAAAATGTGATTTAGCTGCCCATCATTTTCAGCAATTTGTGCTACAATAGCTTTTATGTGGTTTCTGACCATACCGGCTAGTCTTTGATCCCTACATGCATCAGTGGCCAATAGATGCCCATGACCTGGGCACAAGTTATGGCAAGTACCAACCACTGCATTACATTGTCAATGGTTGCAGTGTTGTATGATCAGTGTCTATTATTTACATTAATTACGTCTCTTATGACTTTCCATGACTTTCCTTTCCTTTGACAATAACAGAAAGAATACAATAAAAAAAAAAACATAATACTGTAATTAATTAACCTGGATCTACACAACTTTTATGCACATATATGTTTTGTTTTGTTTTTGTTTTTTTTGGGGGGGGGTATTGTTTTTTTTGTAGGAAAAAAGCCTTACTGTACATAAAATTGCAACTGTATACCACTAACATCCATTTGGCAAAACTATTTATTGCTTTGACTTTTTATTCTGTAGATATAACATGTAACATAGATAGAGATATGTGGTAAAGCATATGCGTCTGTAAACATAGCGCAAATGGACAATGTACACAGACAATTTGTATTGACAGCATTTATTATTAAACTTTTGGCAGGCACATCTTATGGCACAGCATTTATCATCTCAGACCTTTAAAAAATCACACAAAATTATATGAAATTTTTATGCCCATTTCAGAAAATAGCAGGGTAATTATTGATGGTACCTCTAAATAACTGCCCTAAAAGGGGTTAAACGAAAGATTTATCTGCAACTTCATTGTGCGGGTTTGTTAATCCGTTTTTTACTACTTTCAAACTTGAGCCTGAGGATTCAACACCATCTCCAGTTTAAAAAACCTCCTTCCCATAGTCACTTTACATAGAATAATCTCACCAATGTTGCTTCTTTTTCACCTATAATGCTTTCCTTGGAAAATGTAGCATGCACCCCAGGTATTTGGTTTCCTGCGCCAAGCAGCAACGTAATATCACATGTTACATTTAGCTGGGATTCATTACAAGGCCTATCACTCAAAGTTAAAGGGGTTATCCACCTTAAGGTGACTTTAGTACTTACCTGCCAGACAGTAATTGACATGCTTAGGAAGGATCTGCACCTGTCTTGGGTCTAAATGGCTGTGCTGTGAGTCCACCATAATGCTGTCAATCTACAAACCCCATAATACCTTGTTTGTAAGTGTGAGGTCATTTTCCTCCCTCCCACACATCAGCCACCCCACCCATTGAAGCACAGGTGTGCTGACTTTCAGTCTCTGCTGTAATGAATAGACCAGTGTTTTCTGATCAGAGTGCCTCCAGCTGTTGCAAAACTACAATTCCCTGCAGAATGATCTCCTTCCCATCCACCAGTCGCTCCGCCCATTGAAGCAGACAGGCTCCCTCTGATCACCTGACTAGTGATGTAATGTCTCGGGCCGCACTGCAACCTGGAAAAACCTGAGACAACAGTAATTTTGTATACTGTTAAAAATAAATATTGTGGCAAAGACACTATATTATGAACTACACTAACTTACAGTCCCTGTAGCATAGTCAAATTTAAAAAATCATGGAATACCCCTTTAATTCTGTTTAGCTGCTAGACACTCAAAATTGTGCAGAATACATGGTCATGTCACACCAAAACACTGCAGATAGTAAATCTCTCTGCAAATGTATGTTAAAACATACCAATACATTTGGCTCTCCCTGCCATTACTTCCATTTAAAAAAAATTATACCTTAAAGGGGTTACAGGGAAATATATTTTAAAGTTTACTACTGCCACCCTTAGAATTTTTAAACTATAAATAAATTTCCTGAAAATCCTGATTAATCGGTTGTCCATTGAAAAATGCCCTTTTTGTTCAGATTCATATGACAATGTGCTCTGCAATTATAGGCTCAATTTCCCCTATTTCTTCCATACTGCAGAAAGTGCACATACCGCTGAAATAAATAGTCAATTTAAAGTATCCATAACTTCTATGGGTTAGATATACAGTGTGCCAAATGTGCGCCTTTTTGGCATGTGTCTCAATAACTTTCTGACTATGCTGAAGAGGTATTCACACTTATGGGGTAGCGCTGCATAGACAATCTGCATAGACAATGGACATAACATTCTAGAACAAAGTGTCCAGGTTTTTTAATTTCTCACATTCACTTTAAAAAATTTAGAATAATTGTTGAATCTGTGACGGCCATTTTTAAATATGTGTCAGTGATTTAGTAGAGTCTGTTTCTTCAACAAAATAAATGTGTAAATGACCCTAAATTATCATGGCTGAATGTTTCCTTTGTTACTCTATAATATAGTGCTATATTAGCACTCTTAAAATGATAATAATGTGGTCAGTATTTGGCCGTGGATTGAAAGTAGCACTAGAAACTGTTGATGCTCTAAAAATAAACGCTTAAGTGCCAGGATGCCAGCTGTCGACTGACCAGAAACATTAGACCATTTGCGATCAGTACTTTTAGTGTTCTCATTTCTACCTAAGTTACTTTATGATATTCATTGATCAGCCACAACATTAAATTCAATGATAGGTGACATGAATAACGTTAAATAATATTATTAGTATTATTATTATTTACCATTAATTCCAGGGTATTGTACACATGCTGGGGCTAAAAGGCATAAGACAAAATAGGTACACTAGTGAGTGACTTGACAGCTCTGGTGTATGATCAGCACCTTGGCATGTTTGTGGGAGTTTATATGGCAGCAAGAGGCCTTTACAAGGTCTCTGTACCTGCCACAGGGTGATCTACTAATAGAGTCTGCCTCAGGCAGCCTTTACCAGCAGAGTGCATTGATCGCTATAAGCAATTTAAGTATTCCTTATAAAAGTGTGGTGACACTGGTGGGTGCAAGGTATACTTGTCAATTTGTGACGCCAGTGCACAGTTAGCCTATACACAGTCCGAGGTGGAGACAGCTACTCCTGGGGCATGCATGGGGCAATGAACACTCAGACACCAGATTATGGATAACTGTCTTTTACTGAGGCAGGAGTAGATGGTACAACACTCACAGTATGGAGCAGAGTAGAAGGGATGCAGGCTTCCCTCTGGATCCCCTCAAACTTCTTCCACTGCAACTCACATAGAGCTCTGCTCAGAACAAGGTCTTAAAGGGGTACTCTGGTGAAAACATTTTTTCTTTTAAATCAACTGGTGCCAGAAAGTTAAACATATTTGTAAATTACTTCTATTCTTTTTGGAACACTGATGACATCACGACCACAGTGCTCTCTGCTGACATCTCTGTCCATTTTAGCAACCGTGCATAGCAGATGTATGCTAAGGGCAGCATGGTGCCTCAGTGGTTAGCACTGCTGCCTTGCAGTGCTGGGGCCTTGGGTTCAAATCCCAAGGACAACAATAGATAAAGAGTTATTATTATAATGATGTCAGCAAAGAGAACTGTGCTCGTGATGTCATCAGAGAGCATTTCAAAAAGAAAAGAATTTCCTCTGTAGTATTCAGCAGCTAATAAGTACAGGAAGGATTAAGATTTTTTAATAGAAGTAATTTACAAATCTGTTTAACTTTCTGGCACCAGTTGATTTAAAAGAAAAAAGGTTTTCACCGGAGTATCCCTTTAACTGAACTTAGTCCAGAGCTCAACTGGGGCAATTCTTCGACCCACACTATATACAGGACAATTTGGGGGTTCCCATTGTGTAACAGAGGACACCTGGTCACTCTGCATCTCCTTTTTGAAGATACAGTACATATATAATACAAGAATACAGTGAATATGGCAAAGTGCATAAACATAGTAAACAATATAACAGTGGGCCCATCACAGGAGCAGCAGGCATGTCCGAGGAGATCCGCAGCCCACAGGACAGCGTTTGGTGCTGGGACTCCACAAAGTACCCTAGGGAGACCTAAAATTGTAAAATATAAAGAAGTCCTCCCCCAATAAAAATTATAATCACCACTTTTTCACAGTTGTGTGTGGAATTTCAGTGAACGGTGTAAATGTAAAAAAAAAAAACTGAATTGATGATTATTGGTGACATCCTATATCAGGAAAGAAGTTCTTAAAAGGGACCGAAGAGTGCTAAACATGATACCAATACTACAGATCCCATCTCAAAAAATAAGCCCTCTCACAGGCCCATAGGCAGAAAAAAAGTTATAGGGGTCAGAATAGGGCAATTTTACCATACTTATTTTGTTTTTCAGGGGGGGGGGGGGGGGAGTTTGACTTATTTTAAAAGTAGTAAAACTGTGTAAATATGAGTATTGTTTTAATTGTATTGACCCAGAGAACAATGATACTATTTCAAATATATCTTGAAGTTCACTGTGTAAAAACGACCCCCCTAAAAGCTGCAAAATTGGCGTTTTTCAAATCTTCCCCAAAAAAATAATATTTTTTTTTACTGTGCTGTATATATAAGGTAAAATTGGTGAGGCACAAAACAAGCCCTCATGTGGCTCTATAAATGGAAAATAAATGAGTTAGGTCTCCTGAAAGGCAATGAGGAAATAACGAAAGCACAGCAATGAAAATTGGCCCAGTTCCCAAGGCCAAATTGGGCCTGGTCAGGAAGGGGTTAATATTATATTGGAATAGTGTATTTGATCACCCTAAACACAGATTCTGTCATGGGAGCATAGGCAACTTCATGACATCAGGAAGCCTCAGCCTCATTGTGACAAATATTGGTGGTCCATTATTTTCAGCATGTAAGGTCATACAGCTGGTTATGGGCAAGTACAGGTGTATACATAAGAATGGTTGTCTAGGTGTGTGTATGTGTGTGAAAGTGGTACTCCAGTGTTTAAAAATATATCCCCCTATCCAAATGATAGGGATTAGTGCCTAATCGCTGGTGGGCTGATCGCAGGAATCTCCGGAACAGGGCCCCTAATCTCCCTGCAGCATGGAGAGGTGGGTCGGAATGCACTCCATTCATTCTCTATAGGATTGCCGAAGGTACCTAAGTACAGCACTTGTGCATCTTTAGGACTCCTATAGAGAATGCATGGAACTCTGGAGTAACCATTTAATTTTCTGAGGCAAACTTATTTCCTTCACAACTTTACATAGGGAATATAGATTCTTATTACACTTGGTATATTAAAATAAGGGGTTTTAATAGTTTTAGACGATCAGCTCAGCCAAGCGTGGATGTGTACTGCATGGGCAAGCCGCTGCCAGATTTATCTTCCAGGAGTGGACATGAAAAATCATTATGCCCAATTTATATTTCTCCTCAGGAAAAGGTTGAAAAAAAAACTGCACATTAGATAGTCCTCAGTCCCCAAATAATTCGGTGAGATCAGACTAATTTTCTCTAATGTCTAAGGTCTAAGACCTTTATAGTCTTGTGCCTAAAGCACACATGTAGGAAATGTACTGTGTCTGCTTGACTGGAGAAGGAAGAGCTAAGGCACTGGTGCCATTTGTTCTGAGGATGGTGCTGTGCTCTTTAATGTCCACAATCACCTTGTATCAGAAAGATTCTGCTAATGCGGGAGGATATGACTAGGGGAAATAAGGCACTAACAAGCATAGAACTAGGAATATTTTGGGTGGTTATAGATAATAAACAATAGTTTTTTTTAATTATTTAAACATTTGTGGTATTCCGGTACCGGATTGTATCCGTTACCTTGTGATTAGGTCCCCAAAGTCAGAGTCCCTAGTTACCGATGGGGTCCTCATCTATAGTTAGCCCCTTGACACCCCTTTAATAGTTAAAATTATTCAAATTCTAAGTGTATATATGTATATAATGTATACTTACCTTGTTGTAGCGTCGCAAGACCTGCGGGTCATGTGATGCGTTCCAAAACTCTATGGTTTTATGGTTCAAGGACCTTTGGAGGAAGTCAGGTGATCGCCCACCATGCATTGTAACGGTGAGTGACAGCTGACTCGGACCAATCCAAAACGGCCCGGCCCATGCCCATATAAGGGATCGGCGGCCATTAATCGCTCTCTTTCCTTGTGGGCTGCTGATAGAGGAGGATCTGCGCAGCTGTCGTCAGCAGTGACTAGGCCCAAGCCTTGCGGCAACGGCCATCTTACAAAACTGTGAGTTATCTCAAACCCTCTTGAGTCTGCAAGATCACCGGACCTAAACAGACCCCTAAATCCGGACGGATCTCTGCATCAATCCTAATTCTAATAACCTTTTGGATAAGCTATGGTCCGTGACATCTGTCAATCACTGCCGTACTTCATAGAGACTGTATTACTAAGACTGTTGCTGTTAATTGGATGTACCGCAAGTACCTCAGTAAAGTTTATACAAGTTCAAGTTCATCCCTATTGTGGACCTTCATTCATTTAAGCACGCACCTATCGTTTCTGGGAAGGGTGGCGATAGGCCAAAGATTTACCTCAGTGTATTAACCCTTAAATTAACCCCTCATATACTGAAGCAACACCCCAACTACACTACACCCCCAAGGCCCTACCACACATTGTTCAGGTGACTTTGGTAACATAACTAAACAATGTGGAATTACGGAAAAACCCCTTTACTTTCATGTTGGCTTAACCCACAAGTCCTCAGAGTGGTCCCTAACATCTGCTCACTGCCATGCCTGCCTTGATTTATAGATCTTTCCCAATTACCAAACAAAGAGAGATCTATCATTGGCCAATGGGGAAAAAGAAAGCTGTCAGGGACCACCCAGATGACAATTGGTTCCGGCAGCATGAGGTGATGACCAACTCACTTTACTATAAAGAATGCTAATAATTTATTGTTTTTATTAATTAAAGACATACTAAAAGGCTATATATGTCAATTGAGCTATCAGAATAGACTAAAAAGAAAGTCTGTAAAATTAAAATATATTATACCTACATATCAAGACACTCAGCACAAGGAAGAAGAAAATGGGAACTGATGAATGTTAGTTCCATGTGATACATTTGTCTTTTTCTATGGTTGTACGGCATATGTGTCACGATTCGGCTTCCAGGTAGTGGATCCTCTGTGTCAGCGAGGGATTGGCGTGGACCGTGCTAGTGGACCGGTTCTAAGAGGCTACTGGTTTTCACCAGAGCCCGCCGCAAAGCGGGATGGTCTTGCTGCGGCAGTAGCAACCAGGTCGTATCCACTAGCAACGGCTCTACCTCGCTGACTGCTGAGAAGGCGTGGGACAGAAGGACTAGGCAGAGGCAAGGTCAGACGTAGCAGAAGGTCGGGGGCAGGCGGCAAGGTTCGTAGTCAGGATGGGTAGCAGAAGTTCAGGTACACAGGCTTTGGACAACACTAAACGCTTTCACTGGCACAAGGCAACAAGATCCGGCAAGGGAGTGCAAGGGAGGAGACTAGATATAGCCAGGGAACAGGTGGGAGCCAATTAAGCTAATTGGGCCAGGCACCAATCATTGGTGCACTGGCCCTTTAAGTCTCAGAGAGCTGGCGCGCGCGCGCCCTAGAGAGCGGAGCCGCGCGCGCCAGCACATGACAGCAGGGGACCGGGACGGGTAAGTGACCTGGGATGCGATTCGCGAGCGGGCGCGTCCCGCTGTGCGAATCGCATCCCCAACGGCCATGACAGTGCGGCGCTCCCGGTCAGCGGGACCGACCGGAGCGCTGCAGGGAGAAAGACGCCGTGAGCGCTCCGGGGAGGAGCGGGGACCCGGAGCGCTAGGCGTAACAATATGTAATATCAAAATTTTGTGTGTATGCATAGGTCAAGGTGTGTGTGTATAGGTGTTAATTTGTGTGTATGTGTGTGATATCCTTACCGAAGAATGGATGACAGCTGGGACATAAGACAGCTGTCAACTCATTCCTTTGCTCATTATATTGAGACAATCTCACAGGAAAATAACCCATCCCTGCACTTTAATCTGTCAATGCCTTGGGAGGGTGTGGATAGTTTAAAGATGGCTGCAGAATCATGCTGTATTGATGTCTTGTAAGGGCTATGATTACTATCCATCTAACCAGCCATTGATGTCTATAAATTCTAGTAATCCGAGATTGTGTGGAAAATTACAAACAGATAATAAAGTGATTCTGAGATGGGATAATATTGGAGAACACGGGCAGTCACCAAACTATTTTCTTTTTTTAACTTGTTGAAAACATACACACTTCTGCAATTCTTTTAAGATTATATAAGAATCTTTTTGGAATCTTATAAAACATGACCTTCCAAGTGAGGGACAAACTCTAACAGACTTGGAAAGAAGCAAAGGATAGTAGACAAAGCCAACTCCCATTGCCAGACTGATATTGAGTAACATTAGAATTAGGATGTCAGCTTCAAAGTTTAAGGTTTATTTATTTTAAAACTTTTCTCTATTTGTTTATTTGTTTTGTAGATGGAATAGAATGGACAACAGAAGTGTAAAAGGTTACTAGTATCTAAATAAAGGGAGGAGTTTGGTGGGCATGTCCAAGAATACGGTCCCTTTGGGTTCGGACTCTTGAAGTGTGCCATGCCACAACTTAACAAATACACCATGGCTTACTCTGCTATCTCTGTTACCGGGATCTCTGGCCAAGGCCAAAAAAGAGATTTTATGCCATCTTTTGACTGCGGCCATTCTTGTCATCTCACTTCACTGAAAGACTCAGGACCCTTCGTCTATGGCAGAATTGGTAAGTGAGGTTAGGGAGATATGACGATTGGAGGAAATTGTGGCAAAGGCACATGATTGGTTCAATATATATGATATATATGATCTGGTCCCATCGGTGTGCTTTCATGGATTCTGGTGCTTTTCTGGGTCTTCTTCATTGATGGACTGCCTCCATGTGGTGGAATGGCGCCTCCTAGCTCCCACTTCTATTTTGCATTTTTTCTTTCCTATTTCTGTAATTCCCTGGTGGGTACTGGACAATTTTTTGTCAGGTGCATTTATTTTGCCCCCTTCATGCTATCATCACCTTCCTCTCCTTTTTCCCCTTTCCCCCTGTCCCTTCACTCCTTTTTCTCTGTTCCTTTCTCCTGTTCTCGATGTTCTCTATATTCTCTTTCTATTGGCACACTATGAAAGTGAAAGCTGTATCTCATCTACCTTTTGAATCTTGCTCACAGCATCAATAATGCATCTTACGCTAGTGCTGTCCATTTTATGCAATGTCTTATTTATAGTCTACCATGACTTAGTGCCTTGCTTGGATGAATAATGCTTCTTGTCTTGCCTTCCATTGACCTTTTGGTCCAAACAGTTCTAAGGTAAAACTTTCAAATTACATTTTCTGATAGTACTGTCATCTGGCTGTATGTCATTGGTCCTCATCATTTCGCCAGCAATGTTAACTTTGGCTTCTTGGACATTTGTTTATATTTTGCTTTTTAATTACTAAAATTATACTGTTTTATATTTTGTGCCAATAAAGGCACGGGACACTTTAATTGCCACATTGCACACAAAAAAGACTGTATATTGTGAGCTCTGAGAAATTAGAAAGAACCACAAAAATACCGCACAGTCTGAACATTGCCCGGTATTGTGCAATGAAATATTGCACATGAAAAAATAGTTGCAAATCTCTTATGCACTTTATGACGGTGGCGATCAAAGAAGGTAGTTATTGGTGACCCATCACTATCAATACCCAGAGTGTTTTTCATATTTTAATGGAAAGAAATAAAATGATATTTTAAGGTTCCCTAAAACGATTCATTTTTTGCTGACAATTGGGAGACCTAATCTAGCACAAGATACTGTTGTATCGATCAGTTATATAATCATTATTTCAGAAGACTTTAAGGTAGGCAGACAATTCATAGAGCAGTGGGAAATGCAAGCAGAATGCTTGGATGTATAGGGAGAGGTATAAGCAGTATAAGGAGAGAAGTGCTCTTGCTGCTGTTCAGAACACTGGTGAGACCTCACTTGGAGTATTGTGCGCAGTACTGGAGGCCGTATCTCCAGAAAGATATAGATATTTTGGAGAGAGTTCAAAGAAGAGCTACTAAACTAGTCTATCGATTGCAGGATAAAACTTACCAGGAAAGGTTAAAGGACCTTAACATGTATAGCTTGGAAGAAAGACGAGACAGAGGGGATATGATAGAAACTTTTAAATACATAAAGGGAATCAACACGGTAAAGGAGGAGAGCATATTTAAGAGAAGAAAAACTACCACAACAGGACATAGTTACAAATTAGAGGGGCAAAGGTTTCTGCAGTAATATCAGGAAGTATCACTTTACTGAGAGAGTAGTGGATGCATGGAATAGCCTTCCTGCAGAAGTGGTCGCTGCAAATACAGTGAAGGAGTTTAAGCATGCATCGGATAGGCATAAGGCTATCCTTCATATAAGATAGGGCCAGGGACTATTCATAGTATTCAGAATATTGGGCAGACTAGATGGGCCAAATGGTTCTTATCTGCCAACACATTCTATGTTTCTATTTTTTAAGAAAACACACAAAGATGGAAAAGTTACTAAGAAATGGTTGAACAGAATTAGGGTGAGTTTAAATGGAGTGAAATTATCGCAGCTTTTTGACACAGATTCTCCACTTAAAAATCCACAACAATATACAATAATCATTTCCGAGCATGCTGCGTATTCTCCACTACAATCTTACATGCTGAAATCACTAAGGTTATTTTTTATTAGGAATACAGATAAAAAGAAACACTAGTAACTGACATTGACACAACCATAGATCATGTTCACAAGTGCAAAGGTGTTATGAGGCTCCTACCTAAAAAAACATTGCTTACAGTAACGATATCTTAACCCGTTCTGTACTCCCTGGTTCTGTTACCGCTGTTTGAAGCATGCTCACGAGCTGAGCATGCTTCATGCGCAGTGGATACTAACTGCTATCAGCAGCCAGGACCCAGGGTTAATGCCGAACATCACCAATCGAACCGATGCCCGGCATAAACCCTTTAGATGCCATGGTCAAAGTTTATTGCGGTTTCTGAAATGGTAAAAAAAAACATCCCAGCAGCTCAGCGGAGCCGATCGGGACCATCGCGGTGAAATCGCCAACCTGCCTCCTCGCCATCCGAGCAGTGCTTGATGTCCCCAACCAGTCTCTGCAGGCTGGAGCAGCGGAACAGCGATACCACTGATCAATGTGTTCTATGAAGCAACATTGATTAGAGTTTGCAATCTAAAGATTGCATGGTAAAGCCCCCTGTGGGGACTAAAATAAAAAGTGTAAAAAAAAATGGTACCAATAAAAACTACAATGGCGGCTTACAAAATGATCCTTCATAAAGCCCCATTTGCAGAAAAATAGACAAGTTATAGGGGTCAAAAAGGACAATTATAACCACCACAATTTTTCACCCCACAAATACGTTTTTTTTGTTTTGCTGCAGATTATGTTATAAAATAAGTGATGTCATTACAAAGTACAATTGGTGATGCAAACAACAAGCCCTTATATGGGTCTGTAGGTGCAAAATTTGAAAGTGTTATGATTTTTTAGAAAAGCAGTGGTGGATATAATCCAGGAAAAATTGGACTTACCATCGGGCGCTTCTCCTCCGTAGATGGGTCTAAGCCGCCAAGGACAGGCGGCTTAGACCCATCTACGGAAGAGAAGCGCCCGATGGTAATTCCTATTTTTCCTGGATTATATCCACCACTGCTTATCAATTATCCAGCCGACCGAGAGGGACCTGGAAAGGAAACCGTGGCTGTTGATCTCCACTTCATTTGCGATTCTATATGCCTGCAGAGGTGTTGTGCTCTAAGCACAACATTATCCGGTAAGCCTCCCATTTTTTGCGCACATTGAAGCCTAATCGATAAAACTGTCTGAACTAGGAGCGCACCTGTCTTTTTGTCTTTTTATATTCATGATTTTTTAGAAGGGGAGGAGGAAAGAACTAAAATGCAAAAAACAAAAATTGGCAGGGTCCTTAAGGCCAAAATGGGCTTAGTCCTTAAGGGGTTAATAAAGGGTTACATAATATTTTGGGTAAACGGTGTTGAAGTGATTCTGTCAGCACAGAAGAAGCTTTATGAGAGGAAAAGGAAATGATGCCCCCACAATTATTTAGTTGCCCCAATGGCATTTACAATTTCTCATGTTTCATAGAGCCTTTATTTTATATAGTACAGATGTCTGACTGCACTGAGGCTGAACCTTCCCACATTAGTCAATACGTGCAGTATGTTTATATGGACCCTCAGTTAAATATGTGAATTGTTTACAGGTTCAAGTGAAAATCAAGTGTAATAACATTTGTCTTCTATGTAGTTTGTATAGAGAACCTTTAACTTCAGAGGTGCCTTTCATTGTATATTTAAGGAATTCCTCAACTAGAAATTCATCTATTTCATATTATCAAAGTATATATTCCAAAATCGAGTCTAGAACTACAATAGGGCAGATGAAGTATATGAAAGTCCTTGGACATATCTTAAAGGGAACCTGTCACCTGTTTTATGCAGCCCAAACACATGCAGTATAAAACAGGTGCTATGAGCGGGATCAGAGGATACTATGTTTAGTTTAAAAAGGTGCTGGGACCCCGCTCCACGATTCGCCAGCCTTGAGTGACGCTTCTTTTACTATCTAACAATAAGATATATAACAGCTGTATAATAGGATGTAAATTATTTATTATATAAAAATTACAAAATAAGAATACACTTAACAGTACCCTGATGTTCTATTTGAGAATTAGACAATTATGTTGCAAACCTATCATGTAGTAGTTTATTAGATTTCATTAAAGGGTTACTCCGCTCCCCAGCGTCCGGAACATTGAGTTCCTGAACGCTGTGTGCGGGATTCTGTGTTCACGCCCGCCCCCACGTGACGTCACGGCCTGCCCCCTCAATGAAAGTCTATGGGAAGGGGGCGCGACGGCTGTCACTCCCCCTCCTGTAGACTTGCATTGAGGGGGCGGGACATGACGTCACATGCCGGGGTGTGACGTCACGAGGGGGGCGGGCGTGAACACGAAAGCCCGCACACAATGTTCCGGACGCTGGGGAGCGGAGTAACCCTTTAAAGAGAACTTGTGACACAGTAAAGGGGGTGTGAATAATGTACATTGAAGGTGGTGTAGGCCTAATACACACTCCCTGAATGTATAATCCCGCCCATCATCTGATCTTCACTCCCATTAGGTTCACGCCCATCTGACCGATTCCCTGAATTGTCAGACAAATAATAATCCTTCATGTCTCAGGAACGGAGGGACATATCCGGGAACTGTTAAAAAGGGGTGTGATCAGGGCACCCTAAGCTATTTAATAACAATGCAATTTAATTTTGTGGGGGTTGGCCACAGGTCCTCTTTAAGACCGTCTCTTCATTTCATGACAGTGTATGTTTTTAACGTGTTTAATATTTAAGATTCTTTGTGTTTGTTGTCTCCAATTCTGGAACAATGTATTAAGATGTTATAGCCCTCATTTACTTTTGGAGTTCCATTTCAATTTAGGTGAAAAAAATATTGAGAAATGCATTGAACTGTATTTAATAAAGTTTCCCCTTTTAATTTTTTGGGAGAAAGACATTACTTTCAGCTATTTTTCCGAAATGTGGGTATGGCTTTCTTCTTTTCATAATGTAAGTAATTAATAAAATTTTCACCCTCTTTTGGCATTTTTTTTTTCAACCTCTTTTGGCATTTTTTTTCCCTGTGATATTTCTATAAATATAGGTCAAATATAGGTCAAATATATTATTTGGGTGCACTTCGGCGCATGTCCAATGTACCAAAAGTTACCAACATGTGCTAAGCACATTCTTGAATATGAGGGAAAACTGAAGAGCAATTCACTATGAAAAGGTAAAAAAAATTAGAGCCATTGTGTGTGCAAGTGTAAAAAAAAAAAATTTTAAATTATGTTTTTCGCAATTCCAAAGGGAAAAGGTATTAGATAAAAAAAATATATATATATTGCCCTGGAAGGCTGAAATTTGATAAAATATTTGAAAATTTTTTAATTTAAGATGTGCGCTGTGCACGCATGGAAAGTCTCATGGTGAAATATTAGTCAAGCCAGAAGATAAACACCACAGTAATTGTCAAGTGATGTCAGATCAGCTACAAAAACAACTAAATATATGTTTCACAACTAAATATCTCTCACCCTATGGCAAGCTTAACCCCTTCATGTCTAAATTGCTTTTGGTCATTTGTGCAATTTTTTGCTTTAGTAAAATTCTGTCTTTTACAATGTTGCATTATAAACTATTTATATCCTCTGTTTTGTTTTACTTTGTAGCATACATGGGGATTCTTTATGCTGCCACATGGGAACAGATGTATTTTTATTTTGTAATCCTAAAATAGGAAAATGCATGCTATCTCATATCCATGTCTGCCCAGCTCTATACATTACATGGATAAAATCTAAGTGTAAAAAAACAAAACATTATGTATCCTTTTTGGTGCTTAAATAGCACCAACAAATACCACAGTGACATACAGAAACTGTCATCACGCATATTGGCCCCTACCTGTACACCTACTAAAGGCTGCTATACACCTTAGAGAACTGTGGGCTGAACAAACATATCTTCCAAACCTCTCATACACATACTTGTTTCTCAGTAGAAAGTGGTAAATAAGCTGCTACCAGATACCTCTTCTGACTGCTTAGCAACCTTATGAACAAAAAGTTATGTACCCTCAAATTTTTTCTTTTCCCCAACATCTGCCTTCAGGGAACCGTTGGGACACCTCTATAACATTGGATGGTTGGCCAGTCTAGTTGAAATCAACACAATTTGGACATCTTTCATCCAATACATATGGCCACCTTAAGGCCAATTCCATACCCTACTAGAAGAGATGATCAAACTTTTGAAAAGATCGATTCGGCCGATTGGCAGAAATTTTCGAAAACATTTGATTTGATCCGAATTTATTCGCGGCTAATCTAAATTAAAAACGGCTATTTCTGGACTACAGAGAGCCTCAATAGGGGTGTAGAACACTTTGCTTTGTTCTAACATGCATATGGAGTGTGCTGGGGTAGTGAAATAATACTGTTATTCAGTATGACATGCAGATTACAGGCATCACTTTTAGAATCACTGCCACAGAGTGGCACAATGACAGAGCCTGGAGATGGCATCAGTATGAGGAGACAATATAGTGGCTGAATGACACAGCGTGGAGGTGTTGGCAGCATGAGGAGACCATATAGTTGCTGAATGACACAGCCTGGAGCTGGCAGCTGCATGAGTAGACACTAGGGCTTCACAATCCCTAAGATTAAAAGATGCATTTTGAAATGTAAATTGAAGATTTATGGTAGCTAGTGTTGCCATAAAAATGTTTAGGCCCAGGCCCAGCATCATCAGTAAACCATATATTGGCTGAATGACACAGCCTGGAGGTGGCTGAAGCATGAGGAGACCATATAGTGGCTGAATGGCACAGCCTGGAGTTGACTGAAGCATGAGAAAACCATATAGTGTCTGAATGACACAGCCTGGAGGTGGCTGAAGCATGAGGAGACCATATAGTGGCTGAATGGCACAGCCTGGAGTTGACTGAAGCATGAGGAAACCATATAGTGTCTGAATGACACAGCCTGGAGGTGGCTGAAGCATGAGAAGACCATATAGTGGCTGAATGACACAGCCTGGAGTAGATTGAAGCATGAGGAGACCATATAGTGGCTGAATGGCACAGCCTGGAATTGGCTGAAGCATAAGGAGACCATATAGTGTCTGAATGGCACAGCCTGGAGTTGGCGGCAGATGAGGAGAGAATAGGGCCTCACAATCTCTAAGAATAAAAGTTGAATTTAAAAATTTCCATTGAAGATGTATGGTACCTAGTGCTACCATAAACATATATAGGTAATGTCCTAGGCCCAGCCTCATCACTAAACCATGTAGTTGCTGAATGACACGGACTGGAGCAGGCTGAAGCATCAGTAAACCATATATTGGATGAATGGCACAGCCTGGAGGTGGCTGAAGCATCAGTAAACCATATATTGGATGAATGACACAGCCTGGAGCTGGCAGCAGCATGAGCAGACACTAGGGCTTCACAATGAATTTTGACATTTAGATTGAAGATTTATGGTGACTAGTGCTACCATAAAAAATGTTAGGCCTAGGCCCAGCAGCATCGGTAAACCATATATTGGCTGAATGGCACAGCCTGGAGGTGGCTGAAGCATGAGGAGACCATATAGTGGCTGAATGACACAGCCTGGAGTTGGCTGAAGCATGAGAACAGACCAAATAGTGGCTGAATGACACAGCCTGGAGGTGGCAGCTGCAGCATCAGGAGTCCTGAAAGTGACCTGGTGACAGAGTGGTGCAGTGAGTGGCAATACCAGTACCCAGTTATGAAGGTGAGTGAAAAAAGGTCTGATGCAGAGGAATGTTTGTAACTGGGGAGTAGCGCCTTAAATCTGTTTGGCACTATCCATATTTGTGAAGTGTGGGTGTGGCACCATGGTCAATCTACTCTGATGCATCAGGCATTAGTCATGGTAAATATTCAGTACAGCTCACCTCTACCAATTTCTGTGCGCGGGTCCACACTCGGCAAAGTGCTGATATTCAATGCAGAAGAAAAAACGATGATCCGGCACCAGATGTAAGTTTTGCAGCTTTATTTTCTCCGTATCAAAAATGAACAAACATCCCAGAGTAAAACTGAATCCCTCCATTGTCATACGCGTTTCAAGCGCATGCGCGCTCTTCCTCTGAGGAAGGGCACGCATGCACTTGAAACGCGTATGAAAATGGAGGGAGTCGGTTTTACTGTGTGATGTTTGTTCATTTTTGATACGGAGAAAATAAAGCTGCAAAACTTACATCTGGTGCCGGATCATCGTTTGTTCTTCTGCATCAGACATTAGTGGTTGGAAATCCTGGCTGATCCATGCCTGATTCCCTTTCACAAAGGTCAGTCTCTCCACATTTTTCGTGGACAGACGAGTTCTCCTTGGGGTGACTATGGCCCCCGCCACACTAAACACCCACTCTGATGGCACATTACTGGCCAGGCAGAACAGTTTTTCCAGGGCAAACTCTGCTAGTTGCGGCCACAAATCAAGTTTGGCTGCCCAGAAGTCCAGCAGATCTTCAAGGTGTGTTGGCATGGGCATCTCAAGGTATGCCACCACCTGCTGGTTCAGGTCCTGCTCCAGGTGTACCTGCTGCTGATAAGTTGCTTCACTATGCGGGTGAAGAAAGCTACTCATCAGCGACTGTAGACTCAGGCTGCTGCTGATGGAGCTGGTACTGCTCCGGCCACCCCTCACCAGCAGCCATAGCAGTGGAAGGTGAGCGCATGGGTCCCCCCGATTCAGACCTGCGAGAGGATGGACGATGGTGCTAATAGGCATCGGCCAACTGACTACATTGGATGCCTCTGTAGTAGGTTGCTTTGTTCTCCCTCTCAGTGGGTGTAAAAAACGCCCCTATTTTGTGGCGGTAGCGAGGGTCCAATAAGGTGGAGATCCAGAAGTCATCCCGCTGCTGAATGGTGACAATGTGGCTGTCACTACGCAAGCAAGTGGGCATGCATCATGCCATTTGTGCAAGTGACTCCGAGGGACTCCCTGCCTCCATCTCCACTGCATACTGCCATGATGTGTCTGGGTCCTCTTCCTCATAACACTCTAGCTCCTCTGGCTGCTCCTGCTCCTTCTCTCCTGTCAGATTACTAGAAAAACCACCCATTTGGCAAAACCTAAACTGTGCTCTACTGTGCCCCTCCTCCTCCAGTTCAGCCCCCACAGGGCTCATGTGGCCGTGATATGTCTCCAGTGCCCTTACCAGCCATCGTAGTAGATGAAGCAGTGGAATGACGTTGTTCACCTTGTAATCCTGGCAAGTTACTAATAATGTTGCATCTTCAAAGGGCCTGAGCAAACAGCAAGTGTCATGTATGAGCTGCCACTGGTTCACATTGAAGTTACACTGGGGAGTACCCCTATCCACTTGGATCATCAAGAAATCGGTGATGGTTTTTCTCTGATCGTACAGTTGGTCCAAAATATGGGGGGTTGAATTCCAACGTGTGGCAACGTCACAAATCAGAGTATGTTGGGGGATACCGTTCTGACGCTGCAGGTCAAGGAGGGTGTGCTTTGCGGTGTATGAGTGGCTGAAGTGCATGCAAAGTTTCCTTCCCATTGTTAGGATGTCTTGCAAATGGGGGGAACACTTCAGGAACTGTTTCACAACCAGATTGAACACGTGTGTCATGCAGGGCGCATGGCTCAGCCTTCCCAGTCGCATCGTATGCAAGATGTTCTTCCAGTTGTCAGTCACTATGGTTCCCATTTCCATTTTTCGTGGAGTAAGCCATGCTCTGATTTTGTTTACGAATGACTTTTAGCAGTTCCTCCCCTGTGTGACTCTCTTCGCCAAGGCAAACCATGTGAAGAACAGCGTGACACCGCCGTGCCCTGCACGCAAGGGCCACTGAGACTTATCTGGGCAGTGGAAGCTGAGGACACGGCGGAGGATGAGGAGGCGGAATCGCACACTGTCACAGGACCAACGGCCTGAGAGCGCGTAGGAGGAAGTGGCGTGACCTGTCCAAGTTGGTGTTGTGGCTGTGCAGGAACCACATTCACCCAGTGAGCCGTAAAGGACATGTATTGTCCCTGTCCATAGTTACAGCTCCAGACGTCGGCGCTGCCGTGCACTTTGGTACACACTGACAGGCTCAAGGACTGGCCAACCTTTTTTTCCCCAAAATCGTGCAGGGCATTGTACTCTCCAACTCGGCTCGGCACAAGCCATCAGTTCTCTGAAAGGTGCAGAGTCCACCACTTGAAAAGGGAGGGAGTGCAGCACCAGCAACTTGGACAAGAGCACATTCAGCTTCTGCGCCATTGGATGAGTGGGCGCATACTGTTGTCTCTTGGACATGGCTTCGCCGATGGCTTGTTGGCGGAATGGCCGACTAAAAGTAGGAGGAGCAGGAGCATCTGGAGCGACAGAAGGAGGGTATGATACACAGCTCCCTTCAGTTGAGGTGGTGGAGCCTTTGCTGGCTGAAAGAGGGAGCGGCGTGCCACTGGGTAATGCTGCAGGCTGGACCACTACATGGGAGCCACAGTTCTCCCAGGCCGCTTTATGGTGGCAAAGCATATGTTGACGCAGGGCTGTGGTGTAAACATTGGGACCCTGGCCACGCTTCACCTTCTGCCAACATATCTTGCATGTGGCTATGTGAACCTCCTCCGGATGCTTGATGAAAAACTGCCACACCGCCAAGTAGCTGATTTTCTCACCAACAGTCCGCACAGATTGACTGCTACTGCCGCCGTCTCCAGGAAACCCTGTTCCACTACCTCCCGGGAAGGTAGGCTGCCGCAAAGCAGATGGTCTCCCCCAGGCACGTTTGGCTCCAGAATTTCCACTTCTGCCAACCATTCTACCATCTTGCTGGCTTAGATGCTGCCTCACGGGCAACCTGCATGCAACTCTCTTCTACTGATGATGATGAAGCCCCTTCTGCCCCCAGCTCAAAATTGCGATTGGCTTCATCATCACCAACAAGTGTCTGCACGTCACTGATGTCCTCCTCATGTTCCTCAACAGTGTCTGCTTCAGGACCCTGAACCCTGGCAACACCGCCTGCCACATCACTCTCCTCTTCACTACTTGCCCGCCTAGGGGGGAAAGCTGTAGATATCTCCTCCACTTCTTGGCTGGGCAGTAGCTGCTGACTGTCCTCTAGTAGATCGCCCTCACTAAATAGTGGAGCTGAACCCACAGCAAAAGATACAGTCAAGTCCATAAATATTGGGACATCGACACAATTCTAACATTTTTGGCTCTATTCACCACCTCAATGGATTTGAAATGAAACAAACAAGATGTGCTTTAACTGCAGATTGTCAGCTTTAAATTGAGGGTACTTACATCCAAATCAGGTGAACGGTGTAGGAATTACAACAGTTTGCATATGTGCCTCCCACTTGTTAAGGGACAAAAAGTAATGGGACAGAATAATAATCATAAATCAAACTTTTAATTTTTAATACTTGGTTGCAAATCCTTTGCAGTCAATTACAGCCTGAAGTCTGGAACGCATAGACATCAGCAGACGCTGGGTGTTATCCCTGGTGATGCTCTGCCAGGCCTCTACTGCAACTGTCCTCAGTTCCTGCTTGTTCTTGGGGCATTTTCCCTTCAGTTTTGTCTTCAGCAAGTGAAATGCATGCTCAATCGGATTCAGGTCAGGTGAATGACTTGGCCATTGCATAATATTCTACTTATTTCCCTTAAAAAAACTCTTTGGTTGCTTTTGCAGCATGCTTTGGGTCATTGTCCATCTGCACTGGGAAGTGCCGTCCAATGAGTTCTGAAATGAGTTCTGAAGCATTTTGCGGAATATGAGCAGATAATATTGCCCAAAACATTTCAGAATTCATCCTGCTGCTTTTGTCAGCAGTCACATCATCAATAAATACAAGAGAACCAGTTCCATTGGCAACCATACATGCCTACGCCATGATACTACCAACACCATGCTTCACTGATGAGGTGGTATGCTCAGGATCATGTTCCTTCCCTTCTCCATACTCTTCTCTTCCCCTCACTCTGGTACATGTTGATCTCGGTCTCATCTGTCCATATGATGTTGTTCCAGAACTGTGAAGACTTTTTTAGATGTCCTTTGGCAAACTCTAATCTGGCCTTTCTGTTTTTGAGGCTCACCAATAGTTTCCATCTTGTGGTGAACCCTCTGTATTCAGTCTGGTGAAGTCTTATCTTGATTGTTGACTTTGACATACATACACCTACCTCCTTGAGAGTGTTCTTGATCTGGCCAACTGTTGTGAAGGGGGTTTTCTTCACCAGGGAAAGAATTCTTCGGTCATCCTCCACAGTTGTTTCCTTGGTCTTCTGGGTCTTTTGGTGTTGCTGAGCTGACCTGTGCGTTCCTTCTTTTAAAAAAATTTCCAAACTGTTGTTTTGGCCACGCCTAATGTTTTGGCTATATCTCTGATGGGTTTGTTTTGTTTTTTCAGCTTAATGATGGCTTGCTTCACTGGTAGTGACAGCTCTTTTGATCTCATCTTGAGAGTTGACAGCAACATATTCCAAATGCAAATAGCACACTTGAAATGAACTCTGGACCTTTTATCTGCTCATTGTAATTGAGATTGTGAGGGAATAACACACCTGGACATGGAACAGCTGAGAAGCCAATTGTCCCATTACTTTTGGTCCCTTAGCAAGTGGGAGGCACATATGTTTGTTTGTTTGTTTGTTTCATTTCAAATCCATTGTGGTGGTGTATTGAGCCAATTGTGTTGATGTCCCAATAATAATGGACCTGACTGTACATCTTTAGGGGAGGGAACAGCATAGGACAGAGGCAATGGGAGGACAGGGACTGCTCCCGGGCCATGCCAACAGAGGGTTGTGTCTGAGATACCCACTGACTGTTGACTGGGGGTAACAGATGTCACTTGTGATGAAGTGGATGACCGTGTTAACCAATCGATGACAGTAGATGGGTTGCTGGTATGGCTTCTCACTGCAACTCCTGCTGCCACTCACCCCTAGTCTGCTGCGACCTCTTCCTGATGAATTTAGGCCTCTGCCACTCCTCTGTGCACATCCTGGCACTTTTCTGCCTGACATACTTAGTGCGTATATGAGGGGAGTATAATACGCTTCACTATGCTTAAAACAGTATTTGTCTAGAACAGCAGCAGGTGTGTACTTTTGACTGTCCTTTCACAGTATATAGGCCCTTTACACTTAATAAACATATTTTAGTTAAACACCAGCTGGTGACTACTTTTGCCTGGACTTTCACAGTATCTAGGCCCTTGACAGATTAACAGGTACAAAATAGTACACTACTTAGATGTAATTATGTGGTATGCACTTATGAGGGCAGAAAAATGCGGTACAGTATGTTTACAAAAACATATTTTAGTTAAACACCAGCCGGTAATTACTTATGGCTGTCCTTTCCCAGTATGTAGGCCCTTGGCAGATTAACAGGTACTGAATAGTACACTACTTGGATGTAAGTATGTGGTATGCACTTATGAGGACAGAAAAATGCGCTACAGTACACTTAAAAAAGTACCTGAGTAAAAACACAAGACGGTGAGTACTTTTGCCTGGATTTTCACAGTATCTAGGCCCTTGACAGATTAACAGGTTTAAAATAGTACGCTACTTAGATGTAGGTATGTGGTATGCACTTATGAGGGAAGAAAAATGTGGTACAGTACGCTTAATAAACGTATTGGAGTAAAACACCACCAGTGTTTACTTTTCACTCTCTTTTCATAGTATGTAGGCCCTTGACAGATTAACAGGTACAAAATAATACACTACTTAGATGTAGGTATGTGGTATTCACTTATGAGGGATGAAAAATGCGCTACTGTACGCTTCAAAATATTATTTGAGTAAAACACCAGCCGATGATTACTTTTGGCTATCTTTTCACAGTACTACACTACTTAGATGTAGGTATGTGGTATGCACTTATGAGGGCAGAAAAATGAGGTACAGTGCGCTTAAAAAAGTATTTTAGTAAAACGCCAGCCGGTGATTACTTTTGCTTGGACTTTCACAGTATGTAGGCCCTTGACAGATTAACAGGTACAAAATAGTACACTACTAAGATGTATGTATGTGGTATGCATTTCTGAGGGCAGAAAAATGTGGTACAGTACACTTAAGAAAACGTATTTTAGTTAGACACCAGCCGGGGATTACTTTTGCCTAGACTTTCACAGTATCTAGGCCCTTGACAGATTAACAGGTACCAAATAGTACACTACTTAGATGTACATATGTGGTATGCACTTATGAGAGCAGAAAAATGCAGTACAGTACGCTTTAACCCCTTAACGACGCAGGACGTATATTTACGTCCTGCGGCGGCTCCCGCGATATGAAGCGGGATCGCGCCGCGATCCCGCATCATATCGCGTCGGTCCCGGCGCTCATCAACGGCCGGGACCCGCGGCTAACACCACACATCGCCGATTGCGGCGATGTGCGGTATTAACCCTTTAGAAGCGGCGGTCAAAGCTGACCGCCGCTTCTAAAGTGAAAGTGAAAGTGACCCGGCTGCTCAGTCGGGCTGTTCGGGACCGCCGCTGTGAAATCGCGGCATCCCGAACAGCTGACCGGACACCGGGAGGGCCCTTACCTGCCTCCTCCGTGTCCGATCGAAGAATGACTGCTCCGTGCCTGAGATCCAGGCAGGAGCAGTCAAGCGCCGATAACACTGATCACAGGCGTGTTAATACACGCCTGTGATCAGGATGAGAGATCAGTGTGTGCAGTGTTATAGGTCCCTATGGGACCTATAACACTGCAAAAAAAAGTTAAACAAAGTGTTAATAAAGGTCATTTAACCCCTTCCCTAATAAAAGTTTGAATCACCCCCCTTTTCCCATAAAAAAAATAAAACAGTGTAAAAAAAAAAAAAATAAACATATGTGGTATCGCCGCATGCATAAATGTCCGAACTATAAAAATATATCATTAATTAAACCGCACGGTCAATGGCGTACGCGCAAAAAAATTCCAACGTCCAAAAAAGCGTATTTTGGTCACTTTTTATACCATTAGAAAATTTATAAAAGTGATCAAAAAGTCCGATAAAAACAAAAATCATACCGATAAAAACGTCAGATCACATCGCAAAAAATGAGTCCTCATACCGCCCTGTACGTGGAAAAATAAAAAAGTTATAGGGGTCAGAATATGACATTTTTAAACGTATAAATTTTCCTGCATGTAGTTATGATTTTTTCCAGAAGTGCGACAAAATCAAACCTATATAAGTAGGGTATAATTTTAACCGTATGGACCTACAGAATAATGATAAGGTGTCATTTTTACCGAAATATGCACTGCGTAGAAACGGAAGCCCCCAAAATTTACAAAAGGGCGTTTTTTTTCCGATTTTGTCGCACAATGATTTTTTTTTCTGTTTCGCCGTGCATTTTTGGGTAAAATGACTAGTGTCACTGCAAAGTAGAATTGGTGATGCAAAAAATAAGCCATAATATGGATTTTTAGGTGGAAAATTGAAAGGGTTATGATTTTTAAAAAGTAAGGAGGAAAAAACGAAAGTGCAAAAACGGAAAAACCCTGAGTCCTTAAGGGGTTAATAAAAACTTATTTTAGTAAAATACCAGCTGGTGATTACTTTTGTCTGGACTTTCACAGTACCTAGGCCCTTGACAGATTAACAGGTACAAAATAGTACAGTACTTAGATGTACTTATGCAGTATGCACTTATGAGGGTAGAAAAATGTGCTACAGTACGCTTAAAAAAAACCGTATTTTTGCACAACACCAGCAGTACACAACAGTGCTGCAGCACAAAAAAGCTGTGTACTAAACAGAAAATTGCACTCTGTCAAAGACTATTAGGAATGGACTGCTGGGTATTATACCGTCTACAGACTAGTATAACCAGCAGATGATTTGTTGAGGAACAAAGACACAGAATTGCGTTTAAAAATTCTTCCTGCCTCCTCTGCTAAGATTTATGAAGTTGAGGCAGCTTGTTGAAATCTATGAGGCAACACACAGCTGTCTGCCCCTCTCTGTAATAGAATGCTGAAGAAAGTGACTGGGAGGTTAATGGGTGCAGTAAAAATCCTTTACAGTGAAAAAAAAAACACTGCTCTCTGTCCACCAGTACGCTGATGTGACTAGGATGGGAAACGATGCTGGAACACACACACAGCGATGTCCATCCTATTTGTATGCAGTGTAATGAATGATGTGACGAGCTGCAAAATGGCTGCCAATTATACAGGGTTGTGACATCACAGGGGTGACTGGCTGCTGATAGGCTGCATCCTGCATGTGATTCAGGGTCATCCCGCCTACTTCCCTTCCCGGCTTGCCTTCCCAGCGTTCCTTGCCCCATGTACTGCCATGTCGATCCGCCATTTTAGATGCCCTGGAGCTTGGACTGCAGTAAATGGAGTTTAATGAATCGATTTGTGCAATAGAATCGTGGCGATATTCGCATACGTTGCAAATCGAATACTTCATGAAATTCATAACGAATTTGGGTTCATCAACTTTGATTCGCTCATCTCTACCTACTAGTATGGGGGGGGGGGTGAAAAGAAAATCACACAGACATGAGGATAAGGTTCCTATGTCCTTGTCAGATTTAAATCCAGGACCCCAGCACAGTAGTGAGCCACTATGCTGCCCTGAATGTAACTTGCCCTTGGGTATTACAGCAACTTATATCAATACATTTCTTATAAATTAGATAAACATCTTTTTCTAAAGCCACCCACACTTAGGACACCTATTATTTAATTGTATTTCTGTTTAACTATCCGGGTGCCCATTACAGAGATTTCAGATATTTTCATTCCACCACATAGACACACACACACATACACACACATACATATACACATACACACACATACATACATACATACATACATACATACATACACACATATACACATACATACATACACATACACACACATACATATACACATACATATATACATAAACACACATACATACACATACATATACACATACATATACACAAACACACACATACACATGCACACACATACACACACATACATATACACATACACACACATATATACACATACACACATAAATATGCACATAAACACATACACATATATACACATACATATATACTCACACACACACACACATACAAATAGGGGTTATGGAACAGCTTCTCAAGGCATACCCTAAGAATTTCTAAAAAGACAAAAAAAAAAAACACTGCTTATCCAATGTTAATTCTCTAAACCTGAGGGTTCCATAACAAAGTACCCTAAAATTGTCTCTTCATGTGAGTAGACACAACATGTAGACAGAATTATTGGTTAAAGGGGTACTTTTTTTAATCAACTTGTGCCAGAAAGTTAAACAGATTTGTAAATTACTTCTATTAAAAATCTCAATCCTTCCAGTACTTATTAGCTGCTGAATACTACAGAGAAAATTCTTTTCTTTTTGGAACACAGGGCTCACTGCTGACATCATGAGCACAGTGCTCTCTGCTGACACCTCCAGTTCTTAAAATGGACAGAGACGTCAGCAGAGAGCTCTGTGTTCCAAAAAGAAAATAATTTCCTCTGTAGTATTCAGCAGCTAATAAGTACTGGAAGGATTAAGATTTTTAAATAGATGCAATATACAATTTTGTTTAACTAGTTGATTTAAAAAATTTAAAAAAATGTTTCAACCGGAGTACCGCTTTAACATATAGGTGGAGATTTATCAAAACCTGTCCAGAGGAAAAGTTGCCCATAGCAGCCAGTCAGCTCACTTCTTTAATTTTTAACAAGGCCTCAGCAAAAGGAAAGAAGAGATCTGATTGGTTGCTACTCAGCAACTTTTCCTTTGCACAGGTTTTGATAAATCTCCTCCATAGACCATTCCCTACCCTTTCTAATCATGCATCTCTCATATGTAAAATCTTCCTATAAAGGCATGTTAAAGGGAACTACACACATTCTGCGGACACAAGGGTTGGGAAAGCAGAAAAGATAAACGAAGATATCCAGGAAGAAACAGAAAAGTAGATATCCAGGAAGAAACATGCCTAAAATGTTTTATTTCCAAAGGAATCCTAATTAGGAGTCTTAGGAAAAATAATTAGTGAAAGCTGACTCCCCCCTTCCTGTCTCCAGATAGCAATTACCCGGCAGGAGGGGCACTCAATCTCCAAGGCTCAGAAGCCTATATGTGGAAGGACAAACAATTCCTGTGCCATGGTTGGCATTGTAGAAAGGGAACAGTGGTCACCTGACCAGATACTATGGTCTACTGCTCCTGCAGGGGTTGTTACATTGTTAATATACATTAATGCCTTATTTTATTGTTGCAGTTGTGTTACAATGTAAATGTTACTGCTGATTGTCACAAGATATAATTATACATAATAGACATTCAGTATCTGTAATGGCGCCATACATTCACCCTGGTGGAAATGTTCATCAGATAAATAGAACATTAAATGATTAGACCACCAATTATTACATGTAAAATCTGATGATAAATCTAATCATAAACATTAGATAATTGTCGACTAAAACAAACAATTCTGACAACCCTGCTTTATTGTTTGACTTCACATTCCTTTAACCCAGATGCTGTCTGCTAGAAATTTGGATGTCTTCAGATGTTAAGATATTTTCCACTTTTTTTTTTATTATTTATGTATTTTTTAATAACCCTGGTTCAGACAATATTTTATTCAAAATCAGATTTCTATTGCAGGGTCTGTTTACAGGTCATTATATTAACCTAAATAACTATTTAAAGGCAATTTAGGTTAATAATAATTATATAATGCAAAATGTGTCAAATGGATATATTTGTAATGATGTACACTATGGGGGACATTTATCAAAGCATTTAGTCGGGTTTTTTTTTTGTTTTTTTTTGTTTTTTTTTTGCTTAAAATTGTTGCAAAATTGTCACACGTGCGCCTATGCTCTTTTTTCTGTGACTTTTTGCTTGTTCAGTGTCCTAAGCAAAAAAATAAAAATCCTGCTTACCAAAGCAAAAAGTGATTTTTTTACTTGCAGTGGTCAGAGATTTATCAAGTAAAAAAGTCACATCGCATGAAAAAAGCTACTCAATTTACTCCAGCTCAGACATGGAGCAGAAAAAGCTACTACCAAAGCAAAAAAAAAAAAAGAAAAATTGCTTACGTGAAAGAAAATTATCAACAGGCTGAAAGTAATTGATAAATAAGTCACACATAAGCAAAAAAATTGTAAGAAAAAAATTACTAAAAAAAAGGAATACATAAGCAAACAGTGATAAATGTCCCCCTATATGCTTTTCTTACAACAGGCCTGTAGACAAAACTGGAATTAAATCCTGAAAGAACTGAATTACATTTCCACCGACAAGTCCTGGATTTGGTTAACAAACAAAATTAATGGCTGCAAAAATAATGCAGAACATCCCTTTCCACATGTCTAGAAATAATAAGGACATTTTAAAAGAAAAGGGGGGGGGAACACATGCTTGTATTGTGTACTTGAAATATATGTGTTTTTTTTTTTTTCGTTTTTTTTTTTTTTTTAATGATTGGCTTTATATTTAGATAGAAAATTTGGGAATCTTATTCTTCATTAACTCCTTCCTTTATGCTAGCTTCCATGTCTTTCTTCATTCTTTTAAACTATGGCTGCTCCTATAATGGCTGTTCCTAGTTTCATGCTAATTTTTACTTTTGCTTCCATGTTTTATTATTTTTAAGAGCTAGTTAAATGGGTAAATCCCACAAAAAGTGCAGAAAAAGAAACATTAAAGCATATTTGCTATAAAAGCATGCACACATTTATTACAGGTTAGTTCATTTTACAAATGCAGTGATACAATGATATACAAAGACTTATAAAGGCAAAGTAATCCTAAAATAAGCACAAAGGTCATAGGTCACCTTGACCTAGAGGATAGTCTGTATTATTCCTAGTCTCTACAAATCCATTTTCACACATCATAAATCATGGGTCTGCATTTACTTTATTATTCATGATATTTTCATGATATTAAGTAATCCTCAAAGGTTTTGTTACCATAAACATTGATACATGTCCTTCCAACAGATCGACCGAAAAACTGACCAAAAATATTCCATCAAACAATTGCAGCCAGTCTACACAATGTCATTGTATTGTTCACCTCTGTGTTAACCAGTAGAAGAGATTACAGAAGTGACTTTTATTACAAAATGCTTAAAGGTCTATTATTAAACAGATATTTGGATTATTTATTATCATATCTATTATATTTACAAATAATCTTCAGTACTTAAATTAGCAGATTCCTGTCAAGGAACAGAAGAACAGAAGAACATTATTATTATCATTATTATTATTATTATTATTATTATTATTATTACTATTATTATTATTAGACAGAGGAAGAGTTCCCCTTTAGTATATCTAGGCTGACTTATCATTTGCTTTTTAAATACACAGAACACTTTTTCTTTCATTACATCAACAAAACTCATAAGTATTCACAATTGATTTATTCATATGTACATTCATAAAGAAAATATAACATACAAAACAAAATGTGTGCATGTCCAGAGATGGGTATATAGATTCTGGTAAATGTGTGTATGTCCAGAGATGGGTATATAGATTCTGGTAAATGTGTGTATGTCCAGAGATGGGTATATAGATTATGGTAAATGTGTATATATCCAGAGATGGGTATATAGATTATGGTAAATGTGTGTATGTCCAGAGATGGGTATATAGATTATGGTAAATGTGTGTATGTCCAGAGATGGGTATATAGATTATGGTAAATGTATATCCAGAGATGGGTATATAGATTCTGGTAAATGTGTGTATGTCCAGAGATGGGTATATAGATTATGGTAAATGTGTGTATGTCCAGAGATGGATATATAGATTCTGGTAAATGTGTGTATGTCCAGAGATGGGTATATAGATTCTGGTAAATGTGTGTATGTCCAGAGATGGGTATATAGATTATGGTAAATGTGTGTATGTCCAGAGATGGATATATAGATTCTGGTAAATGTGTGTATGTCCAGAGATGGATATATAGATTCTGGTAAATGTGTGTATGTCCAGAGATGGGTATATAGATTATGGTAAATGTGTGTATGTCCAGAGATGGGTATATAGATTATGGTAAATGTGTGTATGTCCAGAGATGGGTATATAGATTCTGGTAAATGTGTGTATGTCCAGAGATGGGTATATAGATTATGGTAAATGTGTGTATGTCCAGAGATGGGTATATAGATTCTGGTAAATGTGTATATGTCCAGAGATGGGTATATAGATTCTGGTAAATGTGTGTATATCCAGAGATGGGTATATAGATTATGGTAAATGTGTGTATGTCCAGAGATGGGTATATAGATTCTGGTAAATGTGTATATGTCCAGAGATGGGTATATAGATTATGGTAAATGTGTATATGTCCAGAGATGGGTATATAGATTCTGGTAAATGTGTATATGTCCAGAGATGGGTATATAGATTCTGGTAAATGTGTGTATGTCCAGAGATAGGTATATAGATTCTGGTAAATGTGTGTATGTCCAGAGATGGGTATATAGATTCTGGTAAATGTGTGTATGTCCAGAGATGGGTATATAGATTCTGGTAAATGTGTGTATGTCCAGAGATGGGTATATAGATTATGGTAAATGTGTGTATGTCCAGAGATGGGTATATAGATTCTGGTAAATGTGTGTATGTCCAGAGATGGGTATATAGATTATGGTAAATGTGTATATATCCAGAGATGGGTATATAGATTCTGGTAAATGTGTGTATGTCCAGAGATGGGTATATAGATTATGGTAAATGTGTGTATGTCCAGAGATGGGTATATAGATTCTGGTAAATGTGTGCATGTCCAGAGATGGGTATATAGATTCTGGTAAATGTGTGTATGTCCAGAGATGGGTATATAGATTCTGGTAAATGTGTGTATGTCCAGAGATGGATATATAGATTCTGGTAAATGTGTGTATGTCCAGAGATGGGTATATAGATTCTGGTAAATGTGTGTATGTCCAGAGATGGGTATATAGATTCTGGTAAATGTGTGTATGTCCAGAGATGGGTATATAGATTCTGGTAAATGTGTGTATGTCCAGAGATGGGTATATAGATTCTGGTAAATGTGTGTATGTCCAGAGATGGGTATATAGATTCTGGTAAATGTGTATATGTCCAGAGATGGGTATATAGATTCTGGTAAATGTGTGTATGTCCAGAGATGGATATATAGATTCTGGTAAATGTGTGTATGTCCAGAGATGGGTATATAGATTCTGGTAAATGTGTGTATGTCCAGAGATGGGTATATAGATTCTGGTAAATGTGTGTATGTCCAGAGATGGGTATATAGATTCTGGTAAATGTGTGTATGTCCAGAGATGGGTATATAGATTCTGGTAAATGTGTGTATGTCCAGAGATGGGTATATAGATTCTGGTAAATGTGTGTATGTCCAGAGATGGGTATATAGATTCTGGTAAATGTGTATATGTCCAGAGATGGGTATATAGATTATGGTAAATGTGTGTATGTCCAGAGATGGGTATATAGATTATGGTAAATGTGTGTATGTCCAGAGATGGGTATATAGATTCTGGTAAATGTGTGTATGTCCAGAGATGGGTATATAGATTCTGGTAAATGTGTGTATGTCCAGAGATGGGTATATAGATTCTGGTAAATGTGTGTATGTCCAGAGATGGGTATATAGATTCTGGTAAATGTGTGTATGTCCAGAGATGGGTATATAGATTCTGGTAAATGTGTGTATGTCCAGAGATGGGTATATAGATTCTGGTAAATGTGTATATATCCAGAGATGGGTATATAGATTCTGGTAAATGTGTGTATGTCCAGAGATGGGTATATAGATTCTGGTAAATGTGTGTATGTCCAGAGATGGGTATATAGATTCTGGTAAATGTGTGTATGTCCAGAGATGGGTATATAGATTCTGGTAAATGTGTGTATGTCCAGAGATGGGTATATAGATTATGGTAAATGTGTGTATGTCCAGAGATGGGTATATAGATTCTGGTAAATGTGTGTATGTCCAGAGATGGGTATATAGATTCTGGTAAATGTGTGTATGTCCAGAGATGGGTATATAGATTCTGGTAAATGTGTGTATGTCCAGAGATGGGTATATAGATTCTGGTAAATGTGTGTATGTCCAGAGATGGGTATATAGATTCTGGTAAATGTGTGTATGTCCAGAGATGGGTATATAGATTCTGGTAAATGTGTGTATGTCCAGAGATGGGTATATAGATTCTGGTAAATGTGTATATATCCAGAGATGGGTATATAGATTCTGGTAAATGTGTGTATGTCCAGAGATGGGTATATAGATTCTGGTAAATGTGTGTATGTCCAGAGATGAGTATATAGATTCTGGTAAATGTGTGTATGTCCAGAGATGGGTATATAGATTCTGGTAAATGTGTGTATGTCCAGAGATGGGTATATAGATTCTGGTAAATGTGTGTATGTCCAGAGATGGGTATATAGATTCTGGTAAATGTGTGTATGTCCAGAGATGGGTATATAGATTCTGGTAAATGTGTGTATGTCCAGAGATGGGTATATAGATTCTGGTAAATGTGTGTATGTCCAGAGATGGGTATATAGATTCTGGTAAATGTGTGTATGTCCAGAGATGGGTATATAGATTCTGGTAAATGTGTGTATGTCCAGAGATGGGTATATAGATTCTGGTAAATGTGTGTATGTCCAGAGATGGGTATATAGATTCTGGTAAATGTGTGTATGTCCAGAGATGGGTATATAGATTCTGGTAAATGTGTGTATGTCCAGAGATGGGTATATAGATTCTGGTAAATGTGTATATGTCCAGAGATGGGTATATAGATTATGGTAAATGTGTGTATGTCCAGAGATGGGTATATAGATTCTGGTAAATGTGTGTATGTCCAGAGATGGGTATATAGATTCTGGTAAATGTGTGTATGTCCAGAGATGGGTATATAGATTCTGGTAAATGTGTGTATGTCCAGAGATGGGTATATAGATTCTGGTAAATGTGTGTATGTCCAGAGATGGGTATATAGATTCTGGTAAATGTGTGTATGTCCAGAGATGGGTATATAGATTCTGGTAAATGTGTGTATGTCCAGAGATGGGTATATAGATTCTGGTAAATGTGTGTATGTCCAGAGATGGGTATATAGATTCTGGTAAATGTGTGTATGTCCAGAGATGGGTATATAGATTCTGGTAAATGTGTGTATGTCCAGAGATGGGTATATAGATTCTGGTAAATGTGTGTATGTCCAGAGATGGGTATATAGATTCTGGTAAATGTGTGTATGTCCAGAGATGGGTATATAGATTCTGGTAAATGTGTGTATGTCCAGAGATGGGTATATAGATTCTGGTAAATGTGTGTATGTCCAGAGATGGGTATATAGATTCTGGTAAATGTGTGTATGTCCAGAGATGGGTATATAGATTCTGGTAAATGTGTGTATGTCCAGAGATGGGTATATAGATTCTGGTAAATGTGTATATATCCAGAGATGGGTATATAGATTCTGGTAAATGTGTGTATGTCCAGAGATGGGTATATAGATTCTGGTAAATGTGTGTATGTCCAGAGATGGGTATATAGATTCTGGTAAATGTGTGTATGTCCAGAGATGGGTATATAGATTCTGGTAAATGTGTGTATGTCCAGAGATGGGTATATAGATTCTGGTAAATGTGTGTATGTCCAGAGATGGGTATATAGATTCTGGTAAATGTGTGTATGTCCAGAGATGGGTATATAGATTCTGGTAAATGTGTGTATGTCCAGAGATGGGTATATAGATTCTGGTAAATGTGTGTATGTCCAGAGATGGGTATATAGATTCTGGTAAATGTGTGTATGTCCAGAGATGGGTATATAGATTCTGGTAAATGTGTGTATGTCCAGAGATGGGTATATAGATTCTGGTAAATGTGTGTATGTCCAGAGATGGGTATATAGATTCTGGTAAATGTGTGTATGTCCAGAGATGGGTATATAGATTCTGGTAAATGTGTGTATGTCCAGAGATGGGTATATAGATTCTGGTAAATGTGTGTATGTCCAGAGATGGGTATATAGATTCTGGTAAATGTGTGTATGTCCAGAGATGGGTATATAGATTCTGGTAAATGTGTGTATGTCCAGAGATGGGTATATAGATTCTGGTAAATGTGTGTATGTCCAGAGATGGGTATATAGATTCTGGTAAATGTGTGTATGTCCAGAGATGGGTATATAGATTCTGGTAAATGTGTGTATGTCCAGAGATGAGGTATATAGATTCTGGTAAATGTGTGTATGTCCAGAGATGGGTATATAGATTATGGTAAATGTGTGTATGTCCAGAGATGGGTATATAGATTCTGGTAAATGTGTGTATGTCCAAGATG